>NC_141150.1:106386282-106746282 GCF_053477565.2 Lygodium microphyllum | reverse complement strand
ACTCGGCCCTCGGCCCACTCGGCCCTCGGACAACCAAATTCAGGCTGGTTGAATTTGACATTCAGACCAGTTACATTCGGCCCTCGAAAGGGCCGAATCGGGCACTCGACCCCTGCAATTCGGACCTACTGGGCCGAATTTAGATTTTTTCAAATTTTAACCTGAAGACGGTGAAACTGATCGAGAGACCATATAGAGCCGAAACCATATCATAGATCAATCATTGGGCTAAAACTTAGAGCAAGTAGTTCAAAATTTGGCTGTAAACGATCTTTCAAATCACGTATAGAATTTACCGTGGCCGAGAGGGACTGCCCCCTGGACCCCCGTAGAGGGGGCTCTGCCCCCTCCGCACCTCCCCCAAGTAGGTTGGAGAGAAAACGCGCGTCGTGACAGATCCTCCAAATTGGACCCTAGTCTAGTAATAGCTCTACACGAGCATGGATTCTCATTTGCAAAAGAGCAACCAAAAGCCCATACCCGAACAGAGAGAAATAAAGACCCTAGAACATCAATGGGCCAATCTAGCCAACAAGGGCAAAAAGGCCACACTGCAAAAACACATACGTGTTGCATTCGGATTGCATCTAGTCAAAGCGGAAAGCAATGACATCGAGCTACAACAACGAGAATGACTAGATATGACAATCTTAACGATAGATGCTCCTTGAATAGCAGTGCACTGACGATCCAAGACATTAGTGGAGAATCCACATCTAGTCATGCAGTTGGGGACTCAAGAGCATTTGCCAGAAGGCTTAAATTTACAAGCCAAGACCCGGAAGATGAAGACATAGTACCACCTGCTTATCTTAGGGTCAAACTCACCGCAAAAAGAGAGCATACTATCAATGCTCTGATTGATGAAGGAGCAAATTTTAATATCTTGACCTATGAATTATGGACCCTACTAGGCCAACCACAGCTCACACCGACTAATGCAACTCTTAGCCCTGACGGGGGACACCCACAAGCACTCATAGGAAAGTGCAAAATCCTCGCAACAATTGAAACTGAGAGCTTGCCTATCCTGTTTCATGTTCCTCCAAATAATGCTACTTGCGGAAAGGAAACCCTCCTAGGAAGACCCTTCAAAAGGGTGACCAAGTGTGAGGCCGACTATGTAGCACAAAAGATACACCTGACACTACCGGGTGTGAGGATAGTCACAACCTTTATCAAGGGTGACCTCATCGAACCTCGAGGGAAAGGCAAGGAAGGTGTTGACATAACAGTCAAGCCTACTAACGAGAGCAAGGACTTGTTTGAAGAGTTGATACAAGCACAGGTCAAACAACGAAAACTAGTGAGTGAGGCCATGCCTGAAACAAGAAGGTCAAGAGACAATGCCAAGGACGGGACGGGCTTTGGACTTACAAATATCGTAGAAGACCCCAAAAGAAGCCCAAGCCTTATAGACGAAGGCATCGATGGAGGGTCAGCACAATGTCGTGATGGATATCCAAAGTGTTGCTATGTGCTCAAGGGTATTACACAGGTAACCAATGGATTTGGGTGCCAAAACCCCCTGCTAAACCTCCTTTGTCGACTGAAGGCCAGATCGTATCAAGAGCAAAGAAGCATAGGAGGAGATCTAAATGAAAAACTAAGTCTTGAGTCAAAAACATTGAAGTGACCGAGCCCCTCATGATCGAAATCAAGAAACCAAATGGGACTAATCGGAGGGTAGATCCTCAGCCTAGCGTGCTTGACAAGCAGATATCAAATGTAATCGTTGAGGATACGCAAAAGCCACTAGTGCCCAAGGAGCCTTTGATTCCCCAAGAGGATAGCAGGAATCATAGGCATAACATTGCTCATGGCAAGGTTAAATGCTCAACAAAGCAATAGCAAAATCATCTAACAGCCACGAGCAAATCTCTCAGCCAGTGCTAAGTCCACCTAAGAGTCCTAGATCTCCTACACCCTCTTTTTCTAAATGGACACATGAAGCACAATAGCAGTCGTCAAGGGCGGCTGCTCAATCCCAATCTCTATCTCCATCTAACCTTCAAAATATCCAAGAGGTGGGACATGACACCATCAGTAGTTCTCGGCCCAAGGATATGCATGTGCAACCTAATGTGACTAGATCAACTCATGCTCGATCTACACAGGTGAATGCTCAAAGGGCAACAAAAGACACGACCACTTCCGATCGCCCTAGGACTTGACACCGCAATCAACCAAGGGTAGCCAGCCCACTGGACTAGCCGCTACTACTTCCAATAAGGGATCACAGCAGTCACAGCCCTTGACCGTGACAACGCCCCTTGCGGAACGTGTCCTTAGCAGTTCACCTGGGGAGGAGGTGCTGCAACCAGCATCCTTGAAAATTCTAGCACTTCCAAAGCGCCTAAAGCCTATGCTAAAGGAGTTAAATAGAAGAGAATTAACTGAAGAGCTAGACTCTCCAAAAAGAGAGGTAGTTGTACCCTCTCAACCTAGCAAGGCTGTCCAACAGGGTGCAACTACGTCCCATGAGGACACACCAGGGAAGGGGAAAGATGAGGCCCAACCAAGCACATCAACGGTTGACCTAGTTTAGGGTCCTGAGTCATTAAGTTATGCACCTTCATTGACCAAGAAAAAGAGGAGAAAACAACGAAAACAACAGTAGTTACAGGTGCTTGTGGACCCCAAGAACATTGAGACCAAGAGCGCTGGTCGAGTCCATCCACCAATGAACCCATTGATGTCTCTCCTAATAGCGGTGAAACCTCAGACACATCCGTGTGCTCTGAAAAATCAAAGCAGTTGTTACCATCAATGGTTGCTTTCAACACCCAATCCACAGACAATAGAACTCGCATTGACCAATCAAGAGTGGATACAACACTGTCACAACAGGGTGACAAATTTATACCAGTCACATCCAAGGAGAACCGTGATGCAATAACAAAGACTTAGGAGAAACATGGAAACCCCAAGAGCATAAGAAATTCTAGCATTGACCAATCTTGCTCATCTAGGTCTGAGCCCCCAACTATGCTAAAGCCTAGGCAAACTCCTAGAACCTTGCATGAGATAGCAACCGAGCAAGCCCTCATTGAACGTAGAAGTGTCGCAGAATGCTTAACTGAGTTGGATGCTAAGCTCAAGGTGTTCGCACGTGTCTACGTCCTTGCGGACATGGGTGCATTCCCTAAGGAGCATCTTGGAGAATACTTGCCATTTTCCCTATCCTAGGAAGAGCAAGAACATCTTAATGAGCACTATGACAGGCTCCTGTATGAACGCATGCAACTCACCTTTGACGAGGAAGCCAATGAACTACACTGAACTGTAACATTCAATGATGTGCTCTGCCAACCAAATCTCTTAGAGATAGAGCAACTAAAGCGACAATCAAAGAGTCAAAGCCAATTTGAAGAATGTTGGTTTAAAAACCGTGTTGCAATGGCCAAACTAAGAGCCCAAATTATGACAGTCTCAGAGGAGCGATTGGCCAAATGGCGATCTCAAAGAGATCCAACCTATGTGGTGCCAACTTCCTTTCGAGTGCTAACTGCCATTTGGGGTACAGACTTAGCTAAAACTAGCCAAGAGAACTCTTTGGCTAATAAGGTTCTCACTGAGGAGGAGCTACATGTTGCAAGTAAACTCGGACAAGGTACCATGATACTTGACGTTGCAAAATACCTGATGTTATTAAGAAGGATGCCACAAGTACTAGATGCGTGTGCCACACTCCAGTACAATCGTGAGTTCTACAATTGGTTTTTATCCTCGTGAAGTGACATGGATTCATAAACATGTACATAAATGAGCAATGAATTTCGTAACCTTGTATAGATAATATTAACACACACAAGTAATGATGGTCAAGCACAGGGAGAAGAGTTAGGTTTGACAAACTAAGCTCCTCAGGTCCTCCTCTACCACACATTTAGAAGTCTTGTGACCATTCCCGCCTCCAATTGGAGGGCATGCAACCCTCATTACCGCCATAAGAAGCCTTGACCAACAACTCTGATGGTGTAGACGGGGTACCGTCCCTTTCTATACACCTTTCCCCCTTTCCGATCCATCCTTCTGAGGATGAGCCCTGCTCCACTCCATGACAACCAATCCAAATAAACATCATCATGGGGGCCATCCCTCTACAACAAACACTGCAATGCCTCACCTCTCCCCTCCTCATCATATGCGCTTGATAACCCACTGTATAATCCCTTCCATGAAAATAGTTTTATCCTGCCTCAAGGCCTAATCCTTGGTTCACATTTTGCAGGTCCCCCTACAGTAGCCGACATGGAGCATCCAGTGCAGTTGGCTTGCAAGGACGCTATCCGCCATCAAAGGGAGCATGTAGCACAAGCTCCTCTACCGGAACGCTACGTACCTACCCTTAAAAGTTATGCAAAGAAACAAGGCCCCAAGCAACATCGCCCAGGTTGCAGGCTGAAAACCCCCCAAGCCAAGAGGATGAGGGCTCAAGGGAGCACGCGGGGTGTGGCAACACCAGCCATGCAAGCTTCCACCAGATGCTCGGGCACCAAGTGCTCGAAAGAGGAGAGGACAGCTCGGGACAAGCAGGAATTTGACGCATTGTTTCAAAGCATTCTGGAAACAGTTGCGGCCAGGGACTATACCATCCGGGTCCCAGCCTACATTTTCCCTGCGCCCAGCCTCACAGGAGCCCCTCACCAGCACAGCCTCAGTCGCGTGACCACCCAAACTCGCCCCGCCTCGTACAAATAGAGTAGCCTCCATCTTGTATAAAGGCTTATCAAATGCTACCTGGCCATGACTTTTTGTCTTTAAATGGTTAAGTGCTGACATGTTCCCCAAATATACAAACTTTTCATATATGTGTTTAATATATGTCACGTCTTTAAGTAAACGAAAAAGCTAATCAAGCACAGGTGATAAGTATCTAAGTCAACACCATGGAATTCAGATAAGTGATGTCTCCTTACGTTGCACTGGTTTATTATAGTTGTGGCATATGCCGTGCATGTACTCTCATGAAGTGACAAGTGGATGGAGGATGACGCAGGTCTTTGTGCGAAAGTGTTCAATGCCCAAGTCACCGCAAGACCACCGACCCCACAAAGAGCCGCGACAAAGCCACGCTGCCGAAAGCAAAAATCACCCGTGCAAGTGTCCATGTTGCATGGGCCAAAGTGTGATCTTAACCACTTCCTCTTTCTGAGTTACACTCTACGCCAGACACTCATAGCAGCTGTTACCCCAATTGTATCAACATTGCACGTTCCAAAGAGGGTTGCAATATCTCAAGTGTATCTCCCCATCTCAACGACTGCTTCTCTAACAACGAGGCTAGGGTGCAATCATCAGTGTAATATCCATTTCTTGAGCCTTCGAAGCTTGACATTCCCCAACCCATTGAAAGGCTGATAACCTCAACATATTGCAATGGTTGTACTCATGCAAGTCCCAAAAAAAAAATCACAAGAAAAAGAAAACGGAAAAGGAAAAACGAGAAGAAAAGAAGAAAAAGATACGAAGCACCCACGATCACAGCACAGCACCTAGGGGTCCTCAAATTAGGTACGTCCAGTGACCTTGGTTGGCTGGCTCCATCCCTAGTCCCCTAGCCCTTTAGCATCACCCACAATTGTTCAGGGCACATCAAGGGCAGGACATACCTAGGGAGCTTGCCTCGCCAATGGTTAGACCTGTCACCCTGACCCATTTGCACGATTCCCTCTTGCACTCTGCCTTAATACCATTGCAATCAATTGTGGTAAGCACTGCACGAATGGCCATGAAAAGTACACCGTCCTCATCAAGCAAGTCCAATAGCTCCTAGCTACCGAAAGTGCGGTGTCCCTGTGTTCAGTTATGCTACATCATGTAGTCACAATGCAAAGGATGTCTCATACACCTTCATGTGTACTTCTCAACAACATGGACAACTTTGCTTTATCCACACATTGTTACGAGAAACCAACCCGCGGTCTTCTAACTACGTAATATATAAGTATGCACGAGCACTCACATAATATTTGCACCAAAATATATACACAGTTTGGGTCCTCAAGTGCAGAACAATACTCTCAACTTGCTTAGATTTTGACATGTCTCCCAAATTAAGTGAACTATGTCTTGTGCACGTTAGAGAAGACTTGCATTACCCCTAGGGCGAGACTAGCTATGAGAGGTTTTCAATTGCAGGTATTGAAGACTCCAACGAAAGTGTCATTCACTCTTCATCAACACCTAATTCTGAATTCTTATCCTTTATCATCCTGCAAGCCCGCCAAGAATCGTCATGTGCAGAATCCCCAACAAACCAACACTTGTGCTGGCCATCAGTGCAATCCCCAACAAAGAACAGCCCTACCACCAACTCCAACAACCCTACCACCAGCCACCTAGGCCACCAACATGCCCCCAACAACCTTTCTCCACACCACCACCAACACTCCTCTGTGGCAACCATCGATGCCCCTTCCACCCACGTCTTCAGTGCAGGCCAAAGCCTGCTACCTACGACAGTGAGTGCCATGGGACTGGCACTCGTCTAGGAGGGGGTAATGTTAACCGTTAGACGAACAAGGTGAAAATTTTGGAAAAGCTAAAGCAGAAGAAAAAGGCCAAGGCAAAGTGAAACGGAAGACAAAGGAGCACCGAGAAAAATCTAGAAACACAAGAAGCGCAGAAAAGTCCCAAATAAAGGAAAAAGGCGCACAAGGAAAAGCGCAAGTCAATAATTTTGTAAAAGAGCGCAAGCACATCATGATTTAATTTAAGGAGCGTCGGGCTCTCACCCGTGCAATTTGTAAAGGTAGATGGGCAGTAGGAAGGAAGCTAGGAAGATAGAAGGGCAATGGGAAAAAGGGCCTAGGCTACAGCCGGCCATGTAAAAAAGGGGATAAGGGGATGAGCGCCCAAAAGGGATTTAGGGTTTTGTATATAAAGTTGAAAATTGAAGGAGAAGCTCATTCTTGTGTGTGGCCAAAAGCGGGTCTCCTCTTCTTCTTCTTCTTCTCCTTCTTCTTGCTTGCTTGAGCTTGTGCTTGAGAGAGGGAGTGTGAGGGAGTGAGTGTGTGAGGGTGAGGGACCGGGGAGGAGAAGCTCTCCATCTTCTCCTCTCTTCTTCTCTTATCTTCTCTTGTCTTCTCTTCTCTTGCTCGCGGCGATGGAGCTTGGAGCGTGGAGCTTGAGGATGGAGCTTGCTTGAAGCTTGCACTTGGATCGTGGAGCTACCGGAGTGCGCGAGAGAGGAGGTAACTCGATTGGCATGGAGATAAGCTCACTACACCCGTAGATATGGATGGCACGTTGGCTATGTGAGAGGTAGCCATTAGTGCTCGGCTTGGAACGCTTGAAACAATAAGCAGTCCGTGGGTCTTGGCGGTTGAGCGAAAGCTCCCACAAGGTGGTAGCAACACTAAGGAATGTACCTGATAGAAAACTCAATGCAATTGAAGCCATCTTATATGAGCAAGAAAGTATACTTAAGGAGAAAGCCCAAGACTCTACACTGAGCCCCATAATAACTATACTTTATAGCAAAGGCTCTTCTGCAAGAATTGTTTGCATGATCTATGAGAGAAATGGATACAAAGAGCAAGACTATTGGAACAAAGGAAAACCAAGGTGCAAAAGCTACAACAAGTTTGGACACACCGAGAAACAATGTTGGGGCCAGAAGGCAAATTTTATAAATGAAACAATCTCTAAAGAATCAATTGACATTGTCTTCTAAATTGCCTACACTTTGTTTGATATTGCATGAGCTAGAGGCCTTGCAGGAATTCGGGGGGGGGGGGGGGGGGGGGGGGGGAACCTATATCCTTAGGTGCAGTTATATAGAGGGTAAGTTAGCACCCAGTGGGAGGGGGGTGTTAAAATGCATGTGTGGTGCTAGAGGCACATGTAATTAAATCCCATAAGCAAAGAGTAAGGTGTATGTCCAAGCTAGAAATCTATAAAATAATGTACTTGCTTCACTATCAATAATCAAGTCTCCATCATGCTATCATGGTCTCATTCTTGTTCTTCTTCTCTTTCCCATAATCTATTCTTCTCTTGCTCAACCATGTTTTGTAACAAAGCCATAGGTAGCAAGGGCAAATATCTTACCATGAAACCATGGGAAGCTTGGCTAGGATAGCCAAACTGGAGATACTCCATTATGGAGAATGACAAGGCGACATGGCAAGCCTTTGTATACTTGAGTGGTAGTGTAAAGGTAGATCCACTTCATTTCCCTTACCCCCACTGGCATGGCAAGGAATACAAGGAAGGATAACATAGTAAATATAACTTTCTACATTGTACCTAGGGGCCACCCCCTAGCCCATGTCCCCACATCATAACCTTAAGACACATTAAGGGTAGGAAAATTCAAGCATGCTCGATAGATCTATCACCCTAGGCATCGTAGTGCATTAAACCTTTCACCAAGTGAGTCCTCAAGTGTGGGACAACATTCAAAGTATACTTGGAACTTGACCCGTCTCCCAATTGCACTACACGAGCATATCTCACTACACAAGACAAGCAAACACCCTCAAGGAGAGCACAACAATATACATGTACATGGGGCACACAAAGAACCATCGAGATTGGTGATTGTTGAAATCCTATTATGAGAGCCAAGCTCCCTCCCATGCAAGTTTTACTCATGACTAAGAGTTGCCAAAGGATAGGCAAGGGTAACTTAATTGTAATTAACTAGTTTAATATGCATGCAAAAGGGGAAGACCATATACTTGGCCCAAAAAGAGAGCTAGATACCCAAGGGGGATGGGGAAACCCTAACCCTAATTTTTTACATAATAATGATGAAAGATAATGAAAAAGGCTATTCATGTGTGTGATAACTTTTGTTCTTGCGATCTTTCCTTGTGTCATTGAGGTAGAGTGTGTGAGAGGTGGAGGTTGAGAGCCAAGAGAGCGAGAGTGTGAATGTGAGAGACAAGTGTGTGAAGCCTTCCTCTTCTTCTCTAGCATTCTCTCATGCCTTATCCATGCTTTTCCCATAAACAATGAAGGTTGTAGAGGGTTGAGAACTATGGGAGTGCATTGTGGATTGTGGAGCTAGTGCAGCATGCATTCTTCATGTTTAGAGGAATGCCAAGTTTGCTCACTACAAACGAATTGTAACATTCATCATATGTGAGAGACTAGGTGGGAGCTACTCAGTAGCTTTCATGATCAAAGCTCCTAAAACAATAAGAGTGTGTCTCAAGTCCCAAACATTAAGTGTGTGATTCCCAACAAACCTTTCTTGTACAGCCTCCACCTTTAATTCCTCCCCCTCCCTCGCTACTATGAGATGATTCAAATAATGATGAATCTCCTACATAGTTTATTTGTAGAAATCACTCATGTACATAGGGACCATCTTGTCTTGTTCCTATACATGTACCTACTCTTGTATAGGCTCTTGTGCCTATTGTTTCTATTAGTTTCCTTCCCTCGTTCCTTCCCGACACAAACTTTTTCCAGCACAAAGGGAAGGTCAACTTGATTCTTAGATCCCTTCATCTTTATATACAATGTTGGCTAGACCTATGTTATCATTGATGGTCTTCAATGTCGAGCCTACTTTGGAAATAAAAATTACTTCTTATCTTCAATCCATATACATATGAGTTTACACATCCTTATAGGACAAGGTGGACTCTTTGACTAGCCAACTCAGTAAAGCCTTGAAGGATTTAGCCTTAGAGTGAGCTACCCTTAATGATATCCATAAATAGATGATAGAGGCTATGATTTTGATGGATTCACAAAAAGCCACTATCAAGGATTGGAAGCCAAGTCAATTACTTCACAAGAAGCTCATGTTTCACTTACTAAGGAAGCAAGATGTTACCCTTTCAAAGGTGTTAACCTCAGCTACCAAACTTGGTACCTGCGAGGGTGAATCATAACACTCTCAAGATATTATTAAGTCACATAAGAAAACCATTGAGGAGTTATAGAAAAAAGTGGTAGAACTTTCTATTTCTCCCCTTACTCTTATGGTTCCTCCTATCATGTCTTCTAATGAGGGTCTTGAAAACCTATGGCAGCAATCTAAGTTGTGTGATGCCTTTTTTGCTAAAACGGAATGTCTTCAACAACATTTGGATTGCCTATATAAAGATCTTCTTTGATATACTAATATTGTGTCACCTCCACCAACTTTCTAGATCAAATATTACCAACAGTGTTTGACCATGTATATGTCTCCTGAGTAATGTTGATTTAGAACTAGAAGATAGGTGGCGCAATCCTTGGTCTTTGCTCAAATTAGTTTTGATCAAGATGTTGATGATCTTCTCTGCCATGAGATGCACTTGCTCTCATTCATATATCTTAGGAGTGATTTGCAAATACCTAATGAAGAGGATATTAATATATATGTAGGAGATATTATTTTACAAGTAGTACTCTATGTTCATTCTATTGAGATCAGACTATTAAATAGCTTGTAGACATACCTTCAAAGGACTTCTTGGTGTAAAGGACATTAATAGCACCCACCTTTGGATGATGATGTAATGGTTCAATGCCATTGATGGAGTATATTTTATAAATTTGATATCCAATTTTTTCAGGCTAAAGTCCTTACCCATATTGCTAATAATCCTTTGTTTATTGATGTATTCTTTCAAGACTTTAAGTACCATTGTTCCATCTATCCAACCGATCTTTCTCATCTTATTTCTTATCCCAATAGATTTCCCATCTTCTTCCTATTTATGTTTCCATTCTTAATACTTGTCCATACACTATTCTTCTTTTATCCTTTACTCTTGCCACAGCTCCTCACATTCTTGTTTTCACTACTTGCCCTTTTATTATTGGTCTTCCTCCTGTTGGCCCACCTATTCCATCCACCTTCTCATTGGAATTCCTTCAAATATTTTTGTTCTCTTTCCCTTTCTTTCTAGCATTCCTATTGCTTCAACTTTCCAATTTTTATGATTTATCATATTTGCCTCTTCATGATTGGACTTTAATTCCATTATTCCAACGCACTAACTACACCAATCTTTCTCCCCACTGAGTCTTGTATACCAATGGATTTGACAATGACATACTCTGTTGAAGGTAGTGGACTTTGCAAGACTCACTAACATGAATCATTTTTAATTGGTTTGTCATTCTAGGGTCTTGGGAGAATTCATTAGCTTGTTCAAATTCTTACCTACACTTTGCTGGAGTGCATGCTCAATTAGAAGATGTATATGTACAACTTGCTATACACTTTTCTTGAAATTTAGCTTTTATGCACCAACATTCGCCCCTAAATCATCCTTCCTTTGACCACCAATCCTAATGAAAATGTACATATAGCTCAAATGGATGTGCTATACTATTTCACACAAGCATTTCCAACTAGATTTATCATTTTGAAGGAGAGGATGTATTGCCTAGAATTCCTTCAAAATGCTCCTAGTTATTTTGTGTATGAGATCAAAGCACTGGAGAAACTTAAGCTTAGCATGTAGTTTAAAATGAAATATTTACATATTGACAAGTCAATAGGATTAGCCTTTGTTGTTTCTTGGATTTTAATGGCACTATCTTTTTGCTCTCCATTTTTGGGAGCTTTTATCATATTATCGTACTATGTATATGTGAGTTTTAGTGTTTATGTGGATGTCTTGTATATGTGCAAGTATGTGTATTATCCTCATCACACGGTCCAAGTACATGCACTGAGGATGATGTAGCTGAAGCTAATTCAAACAAATGGTGGTTCAAGATAAAGATATCTTTGATAATTGGAAAATGGATGTGCAGACATGAGAAAACCTCTTATATCCTTGACAAGTTTGTCTAATTTATTTGATTCATTAATGGAATGGCTTATAAAGTTTTTCATTTGCATTCCATCCATGGTTTTAGATACATGTTATTTATGAAGACTAGATGGGTGATGGTTGTGTCTAGGAAAGATGATTGAGGAAATTGAAGAAAAGATGACTAGCTCTCTGAGTTCTATATTCTCTTTTTTCAAGGTCGTAAGGACACTCCCTAGTTTAAGTGTGGGGATATGTTGAGAGCTCTTTGAGTTCTATATTCTCTTTTTCCAAAGTCGCAAGGACACTCCCTAGTTTAAGTGTGGGGATATGTTGAGAGCTGAAAAGACAAATTTTTAATAGGTTTTTGGTTGTTTTTTTTGTGTTGAATGAATATTTTGGTATATTAATGATTGGTTTTGTTTGGTTTTGGAAGTGTTTTGGAGAGTCTTAGTTGTGCTTGAATATGTTTGGCTAGCTTGTATTGGTTTTTGGTTTTGTGATGTATTGATAGGTTTTATTGATGGTTTGATTAGTTTTGATGTGTTTTGTATGTGTCAGTTTGGGTTTGTTTTTGGTTCTATTGAGAGGTTGAAATTGTGAATGATTAGGTTTGAGTATGGTTGGATATGTATTGAATGGCTATAGATAGGTTGGGATGGTTTGGAGTTGAGTGGTTTTGTTGTGTTCTATATTGACCTTCTGTGGTGTTTTATGAGCTTCTATATATCTCTCTAAATAATATGCATGCTTCTATATATATTCTATTGAATGGGTTTATAGCTTGGGAAAGTTTTTCAAGTTTGGAAAGAGAAGAATACAAGCTCAAAGTAGCTAGTTCGATGACAGTTCACTAATGAGCTATGAAGGGACACTAGTGGCTTAAGTGACCCTTAAAATTAGCCATACCTTCAAGACACCAAGAGAGGGTTTTGGGCATTCATTCTATTGTATTCTCATGTATGAGTGATTGAGAGTATGCGTGAGAGAGATATTGAGTGAGAGATAGTCATTTCTGGAGGTTGAAATATTGTATATGAGAGAGATTCTAAGAGTAGAAGACATGGATATATTTATGAAAGAGATCATATGAAATTTATGTGATTGATTCCATTCATATGATGGTGTATATGAGTTCTTTCTCTTTGGATAGTGAATAATGAATACAATATGATGGTGTATATGAGTTCTTTCTCTTTGGATAGTGAATAATGAATACAATATGATGTTCTATTGCAAATAAATCCATGGGAGATTATGTCTATGATGCTGCATGAAGATATTGCTGTTGTTCCTATTATTTTATTTGTTTGGTGCTATAAAGAGATGAATACTATGCTTATTGGTGTTACAAGATAGATTTCTTGTAGTTATTTCCTCATATTATTGGTGTTCTCTAAGGAGCTCCACCCTATGGCAAGATTTACCAAATAGTTAGCACATTATGACATTGCTAAGATATTTGTGCAAATCATATTGTCCATCATACGATTGAAATATTTGTGCAAATGGTTATGTATGAAGGCTAACTGGAGCTCCACTTGGTTGAATTGGTTGATTATCTTTTTGATCCAAGTAATGAGAATATGATTCTATTTGCAAAAATATGAAGTTTATTACTTTTGATTGTCACATGTAGACTTTCTCATTTTGTAGAAAATTCATAATGCTTGCTACATGCAATAGGACTAGGGTAGCTTTGTAAGTATTAATAGTGATTATTTTTTAGGGGGGTTCTACAAATTAGAAAACATGGAGAAGAACAAGAATATGTTGTTTTTATAACAGTTCATATTTTGCATATTTATGATTATTATAATGCGAATGGGCCAAAAGTTAGATATGACCTATAAGGTGGTTGTGGATAGTTCTTATTTTTCTTAGCACTCAAAATAAAGAAGTCATTTAGTTTATTTAGATTACTTTGGATCTACGAAGTCCCCCCCATTAATACATATAGTGAACCAAACTTTTGGTCTAGCAAGGTTCAGGGCAACTTGTGCTAGGCCTCTTTAGGGTTTCATTGCTCTTATTTTACATATATTTTGTACCTTGGGTTACATGTAAACATTAACTGTATTATACTAGAGCCATAGGTATGGTGCTAGAGCCACATGTAATGAATCCCATAAGCATAGAGGGAGGTGTGTATCCAAGATGAAAAGCTATAAAACAATGTATTTGCAACTATCAAATCAATCAAATTTCTTTCATGCCAACATGATTCCTTACTTGTTCTTCTTCTTTCCCCCATAATCTATTCCTCTTATTTCTCAACCACGTCTTGAAGCATGGTATTAGAGACTCTTTCCTAGAGGTTGTGGGACCTTCCATTGCTGTGATGCAAGGTTTGGGAATCCAAGGATTGAAGGTGATGCTATCCAAGAAGCCATTGGAGCGAAGATCAAAGTTTTGGAGGTGCTAAGATCATTGGGAGGCAAAAAGGCCATCATCCATTGATGTATAGCTTTCCATTGTGCTCATTTTGTGGTTCAATTTGAAGGCTTCTATCGTCAAAAGGAAGAAGGGAAGCCATTGAAGTGATTGTACAAGGTCTACTTGTTGGATTCTTGTGTTTACTTATCATTTGTAAGGGGGTAGCTTAAAGGGGCTACTTGTACTAAGCATAGGCTCTACTTCTTCAAAGTTAGCTGGGGGTAGCTTGTTTCATAAGCTCAGGGCCTACTTAAGAAGGGGGATGCTTATCAAAAGTTGGGAGCATGGCTCATTGAAGAAAGATAAAGAAGAGAGAAAGGGATTAGTTTCTTGAAGCCTTGGAGCTCCATGTCTGACTTGACTTGCTGCATGAGGACGTGTTGCTCAAAATCACCAAGTTCACACCATGTAGGAGACTTGGCATGTTCATCGCCATTCAATGATGAATGTAGTCCACAATTCCCTCTTTTTCCTTTCTTATATTCTTACTAAGGTTAATTGGACCTTAAGAAATAAATCATGCTCACACCTTCCTCTTTGAACTAGTTATTATTAACCCTCTTTCACGTTGATTTTTTTCTGAACTAGTTTCAAATAGCCCTTGTTCACATTGTAGACATATAAATTGGTTATTTTTAAGTCTTGTTCACATTGCTACCTATGTAAACCAATTTGCATGCAAAAGCCTATGTACTTCAAACCGAAAAATATACATTCAAGAATGTTGTTCCTATATGTCTTATTAAAATTTGGCCAATCCTCTTTGTAATTAGAGTTAGACATTACCATGTGAGTCACCCATAAGACCTCTCCATTCCCAAAATGTTTGAACTAGAAGCAATGGCAAAATTTAATGGTGATGGTTTTCATACATGGAGGATGAAAACTATTTGCCACCTCATGCGCAGGGACTGATGTGAGTTATTTGAAAAAGTAAAAGATGGAGATAAAAAATTTAATAAGGCATTGGGAATTATCACATGAGGTCTTTTACATGATGTACTCCACCACATCTTGGGCATAAAAGGAGCAAAAGATGCATGGAAAGAGCTTGATAAAGTTTCTGATTCACAAGGAAAATTTTAAAAATTAATCTTTTGATGGACTTCTTCAAATGGGACTTAAATAACTTTGATTCTCTAACATTACTCATCAACAAATTTAAAATCCTAAAGGTGCAACTCTCATCCATTGAAAAACATATTGAAGAAGATGAGGCAATAGTTGTACTCTTAAACAATGTTGACGAACCATAAAGAGGCTATGAACAAGTTTTGGCTGCACTAAGAAATGTATATGATAGAAAGCTAAATGCATTGGAAGCTACTTTGCACGAGTAAGAGAGCAAGATCAAGGCAAAGACCCACCAAGCCCCATAGCAACCACACTCTACAAGAAAGGTTATTTTTCAAAGGTTATTTGTAGGGTATGTGGGAGAAATGGACACAAAGAGCAAGAATACTAGAATAAAGGAAAACCAAGGTGCAAAAACTGCAACAATTTGGACACACCGACAAAGTTTGTTGAAATCCAAAAGCAAGCATTGTACAAGAGTCTTCACCATCTTATGAAGAAAATTATGAAGGTATTTTATAAAAGTGGCCTATACTTTGGCATTGCATGAGCTAGAGGCCTTGTAGGCATTCTAGGGGGGAACCTACATCCTTAGGTGCACTTGTCTAGAGGGTGAGCTGCACCAAGGGGGGGGGGGTGTTAAAATAAATGGTGCTAGAGGCACATGGAATGAATCCCATAAGCACACAGAGAGAGGTGTGTATCCAAACTGAAAGCTATCAAACAATGTAGTTGCAACCATCAAATTAATCAAATGTATTTCATGCCAACATGATTCCTTACTTGTTCTACTTCTATCCCCCATGATCTATTCCTCCCTTCTTGCTCAACCATATCTTGCAACAGTAAAGGGATTAACTAGATATAGGTTTAGAAAAACTTGGCACCCTAAATTCCCTATACATTGGGTTAATTGTGCCTCTTAGTGCTAGGGAGTAAAAGTTAGAGTTTACTCCATTGGTATTAGAACTTGGCTCTTAGTCATTTAGTGGTGACAAACTCTAATGTGCCTCTCAACTACATAGGGTATTCACAAAGGCCATACTTGGGTAAAAATCCATCTACACTACTACTTAAGTCATTCTTGTTGAGGAATTAACTTTCTTATAAGGGTCTTATCTTTTTGAGGATTTGTATGGAGGGAGTTCAACCTTTTTGGTATTGGCTAGTGTAGTTGTAGTAGTAGAGGCTTTCTCTTAGTTGTTGTCACTTTTCTCTCTTGCTTCATCATCTAAATGAACTAACATGGCTATACACATAATCAACTTAGATCCCTACCCACCTTTGAGTATGGGATGCAACCACATATGAACACACTTCATGTATTAAATAAAAAGGTTAAGCTATGCCATTTAGCTAGTATTCTTAATTCTTTTTTTCCTCATTTAGAAAGAAACATCATCTTGAGTTTTCTCCTTTCTTTGAGTTCCATAGTCTACAAGTGTTTCACCTCTCTGTATGTATGCATGTATGTATGTATGTATGTATGTATGTATGTATGTATGTATGTATGTATGTATGTATGTATGTATGTATGTATGTATGTATGTATGTATGTATGTATGTATGTATGTATGTATGTATGTATGTATGTATGTATGGTTTCTTAGATGCTCATAGGCTTTTCTATGTGTTGCATTTTTTAGATGGGTAGACGATGTGTCTCATTACTCAACCTTATAAAGAGAGCGGGCTTTAACTATCCATACTTGAGATGTGATATTCTAGGCAAGCTCATTCCAATGTCTTTGTAGCTAGAAACATCCAAAAGTAACAACAAGATCAACAACAAAACAAAGATGAAGGCAACACTACTTATTGCAAAGGAGAAAAAGGTTGCATTGATTAGACTGGTTACACATCAGTTGATGGATGTCCACTTTGTAACTTGTTAACTGAGGCATTTATTTAGGGATTACGCATTTGCTCTCCTTTACAAAAATGGAGAGGACATGCCTTATTGTTTACTTGTTAAACTAGTGAACTTTCTACCCACTTTTGGATGGGGAGTCTCCCATGCCCACTTTACAAAGTGATTGATAAGACACACTTTTTGCATATGCAACCAATTAAAAATTTATATAAATTAGTTGACATTTGTTTGCAAAGTGTTTCTCGTTCCTTTTGGTGAATGTATCGTTCCCATGTTCGCACCTAGTTTCAAAAGTACATGCCCACACTCTAGGTAGGGGTTAGGTATCTATCGCTCAGTGTAATCACCCTCGCTCGGGATGTACCTTAATCGTGCTTCCTACAACTTGCTGAAAAGTCATCGAGGTAGCATAGATGCCATATCCATTGCCATCCAAAGTTTTCAAAGATGGGCACGCTATATCCAATACCATTCATAGTCTCTAGAGAATGTGGTTCATTTGACATACTCATTGATTGGACTTTGGTGTTTACTTAGCTCTTATTAACTAGATATTTCATTACACCATTGCAAATGCTTTATTACATGTCCCACATCCTAATCCACCATGGTATTTTTGGATTCAAACCCCCCCTCCCCCAAAACAACAACAACAACAACCAAATAAAATTGTATTGATGAACTTAGGAGTCTCTCTCCAAGGGGTGCTTGGATGAAAGTACAATTTTTTTTTTCATAATCTAATGAACCTCCATTAAAAATATATGCACTATATTTTGGTAAATGGGACTACATGTTGTTGCATTCTAGGCCACATGCAAATGCATTGAAAAGGTCGTACTCCTGTTAGACATTGCATTGCAAAAGCTAAGACATTTATACTAGGACTTGCATCTATGTTTAGTATCATGGGTTTGGTTACCCATGAGCCAAAGGGGGGCAATATTAGAAATAATTTCTCTCATGAGTTAAGACACCTATTAGTGTAATCACATCTTTGAGCATGAGTTGTAAGCACACAACATGTGCACATTTTAAGTGCATTACATGTAGGTCAAGCTAGTTGGTGTGTCTATATAAGTAAGGCCATGCACCTTTCACATATCAAGTTTTTCCAAAAGTAAATTAGTTTCACTAGTTTTGCTCTTGACTTACTCTCTTGAATTTTCTTCTCTCTTCTAGTCCCACACTAAAGTTATTTTCACCTCTCCTATTTGCAACAAGAGCATGCTTCTAATGTCCCTAAACATTGCAAGCTTGTGTGAGCACAAATAAGAACTTTTGGTAGATGGCACCTTAATAATAAGAAATTCACCTATTGTTAGTTACATGAATGTACAAGCCACTCAACAACAAAAAATACAACATTGGCCAACTATAAGTACAACTTAAATAACCAAAATAATACACACTATTGTACATGAAACCATAACATCCAAATTAGGAATGATTTTATGCCCACCTTCAAGCAATTTCAAACTTACCTTTCAAGGCATTGTGCAAAGCCTTCACACATTTCAACAGGGAAACATATTGCTTGTTGCATGAGGAGCCTTTAAAACTTGACATTAAAGCAAGCAAGCGCAGTAGCAACCACATGAATTATTTAACATGTAGGATGTGGAACCCTTGCACAAGAAGACCCTACGCCAATGCCGTTTATCTTGCTTGGACCACAAACATGTGATATCCATTGCTATGTTGGGACTAGGCATTGCACGTGGTGAGATCATTATGCACATACATTGTTGTGATGGTCTTTGAATGGTAGCTAAACAAGACGATTATGACTACATTCCATGCTTTGTGACCCAAGGGAGACCACAGTGCCAAGGCAAGGCCATCATCATCTTGCTTGATATTATCTTTACTATTAGTTAAGGGGAGGTTGGGGGCGGGTGCCACGTGGCAGCCCCCAACCTCACCACAAAGAAATGCGGGGGCGGGTGCCACGCGTCTAGCACCCGCCCTCGCCGCGAAAATCGCGCCCGCCCCGGCGAGTCTAGGCATGGAGTGCCTAGTTGGTATGAAGGTAACTTGAAAGCAAGGGGTCTAATCATCATTCATGGGCTTGTTGGCTTGTGGGCAAAAAGGTGGGGAGGAGAACTTGGGGGGAAGTTTGTGAATGTGTGTGTGTGTGTGGCTGTAACTCGTGCCTTTGCTTATCGAGCAGAGAGGCAATTTGATCCAAACAAAGGCCCTGCAGCCCCCTTTTACCTCCTTATCTGGATCAGTCATCAGAGGCAGCGCAAAGAAGAGAGGCTGTTGTTGTCACATCTTTCTCTGCCGCTGTGTGGAGCATCATCAGCTGGTGTTTCTACTTTTTCCTTCCAGTATATGAGATTTGTTGGACAGTCAAAAGCTCTGCATCCCCACACCTTTTATGGCCCCAAATCTGCTTGGGTTTATCATCCACAGGCCCATTCTGTGCCTGTTGTGAGAGCACCCAAGCTGCATTACATATTGGCCACGCAATTGTAGCTCCCCTGTTCCCCCTGTGTGCCCACGTCCGAATCCGGAGCAGCACGCAGAGAACCACCGATCGCATTGCATCCGTGCCTCCTGCACCATGAGGAAGGCAATCTGCCAATTGAGTGGCCTTGCCGCCCGCCGCATTGCCGCAGCCCAGCATGAGTGCCTCAATTCGTCTGCCATTGGTCGAAGCTTTGCTCTAGGTTCCTCTCGCCGTGGCTATGCAGACGAAGCTAGCCTTAAGAAGACAGTCCTGTACGATTATCATGTGGAGAATGGAGCTAAAATGGTGCCCTTTGCAGGCTGGAGCATGCCTCTTCAGTACAAAGATTCTGTCATGGAATCCACCCTGAATTGCAGAGAAAATGGTAGTCTATTTGATGTCTCCCACATGTGTGGACTCAGCTTAAAAGGCAAAGACAGCATCCCTTTCTTGGAAAAGCTTGTGGTAGCAGACATTGCTGCGCTTAGCCCTGGAACCGGATCTCTCTCTGTCTTCACAAATGAGAAAGGTGGCATAATCGATGATACTGTAATTACTAAAGTGAAGGATGATCATATCTACCTCGTGGTAAATGCGGGATGCAGAGACAAAGATCTAGGGCACATTGAGTCCCACTTGAAGCCCTTCCAGGTGTCTGGGGGCGATGTGAAGTGGCACATCCATGATGAGCGTTCTCTTCTTGCACTTCAGGCATGACCTTCACAGAGAACTAAGGGACACGTTTCTTTCTTGCTGTTATTAATTGCAGCAATAGTATTTGATTGTGTAATGCATGGCTGGTTTTGCAGGGACCGCTGGCTGCATCTGTTCTGCAGCATTTGGTCAAGGAAGACCTGAGCAAGGTCTACTTCAGTGATTTTAAAATCCTGGACATTAATGGTGCTCAATGTTTTCTCACCAGAACTGGGTATGTATGACTTTGCCTATGGGAGCATTGTGACACTTGTATCTTTCCAGGAGTTTACAATTTGTCACGTCTCATCTCATATACATTATGCATCAGCAATGCCGTCTAACTTTAGGGTTTTACAACAGAAACATTGATGAACTCTTCTCTGTAGCTTGGACTCTTGACTACAAGCAGGTTTATGAAACTCTGTTGATGATTTTCGTTCTGAGAAAAGGCAGCTGCATGTCTGCCATGGAATGTTTTAAAGACTGTGGATAGGTGAAATAGATGGGCATTTTTCTGTCAGATTTTAGCCTCCTTTATTTCAGGCTTAGGCAGGGAAATATTTGGACAACATTCAACTGGACATGCGTGATATGGCAGGATGTAATAACACAAGGCAACAATCAATATTGAAGATCTCAGGCACAGCTGTCTTTAATGAGACTGTTCTTGTAGGTAACTTAAGTCAGGTGCCCTTGGTGAGCTCTCCCGTTAGTGCTGTTTGTTCTCGATCGAATGTAAAATTGAATACCTATGGCCACATCTTTTACTAATGCATATCATTTCAGCCCAAGTATGTCTTATCTTTGCTCTACAGTGTGCAATTGTGTACATGGGTGTGCAGATGCAGTCCCTAGGCTGGCTTACTCATCTGTAAGAGGCCACTCTTCACAACATCTCTTGACTGGCTCTCACAAAGCCTGTTCGTCATCTAAATTTGTGCAAAAGCTTGCCAAGTCGCCCTTTCTAGTCAGACCTAGATTTGTGTACTTGTGGGGTGTGTGTTTGTGTGTTCATGTATATAGCACACATATGATTGACGAGCTTCATTAACTCTCAATGCATATCATTTATTTCCACCACGTGTAAATACTTGATGTCTCTGTTTGGTCTAGGTTTTGCAATTTTGATAAAGAACCACTGCTCCAAGGATCCATCTGTCTTTTATCATGCTGGCAAACATCAGCTTTTTCAGATCACTTTGAGTATCTCTTTAGTTGTCCAAGGCTTACCCTCATGTGAGTCTAGTCGAAGATGTCAGGTTTCTTTCTTTAATTGCAGTGTGATTGAGCAAGCAAAAGCACTAGGCAACTAGCAAAGGTTTGTGCCAGAAACCAGGTGGTTGTTTCTGGTCATACTATAACTCCAGTTATAACATTCACCAGTACTCCCAGTGGAAGACTTCACCCATGGCTGCAGTCATTGCCGTACTGGAGAACCAATGGCCAGGAATCGAAACTTCTAATGGCATGTAAACAGCAAAAGTGGCAAAAGCAATGAGGTGAACAAGTGCTCGGAAAACCAATGGCCAGCTGTGACTTTAACCTAATAAGACTGGAATATATGGATCAGATACAAGGTGAAGAGAAATGGTCTCAATCTGGCCTTTTCCTAGTATAGTATTTCCACTGGAACAGTCATTAACCACTTCGTTTCTATCAGTAGCAAGGTGTGTTCATCAAGGACATTGTACTGCACTTTTATTGATCTGCAGTTTCTTCTGAGATGCCCTTTGTCTATTGGAGGGACTCTTACAGGTGTCAATTAGGTATTTCCCATTCCCATCCTCTCAGGCAATCAATCACTCAAATGCAAGAGTTGTTACCTATCTAGGGAAGCCTATACATGTTTGATGTTAAAAATCAGGATACAAAACCACTACCACATTTGCTTTGTGTCAAAAGCGATCACCCTTACACAAGTTGTAAAGCATTGGGTTCTTTTCAGAAACACACAGTCTTTGAGCTTCCCCATGCTCCTTTGTGTGATGATTGCTGATAGGTATATGTGGTTTTGTCATCTCATCTTACATGTGCTTTGCTGTGCTAGCTGCTCCAGGATTTTGTAGATCTTACATACTATACTCGAACAGAAAGCACCTGCTGACATGCCAATGCAATCAATGGATGTTTTGCTTGTCCTTCTGATGCAACCTCAATCACTAAGGGTCTGCGATTATGGGTAGTTACATGCAGTCAATTTGTTTATAGCAGTGGTTAAATGGGCAGAAGGTATAGAGAACCCTGCTGCATTCGATGTGACTCCCTAGACCATTAGCAAAATGTTGTAAGGCTTTGATGTATTGCTCATACAGAAACCTTGGTGAAGGCCGTTTTCTCACTATTGCACTGCCTGCCAATTCAGAATAACGTGGGATCTTATTTCATTACGGGGACCTTTCAACATCTTTGACTTCCTCAAAAACATGTGCCTGAGCTCTATCTCATGCCCTATATCGCCCTGCCATCATAAACAGTCAATTCTCAGAACTGCATCTTTTTAATATTTCTGTGTGTTTGGCACTGTCCAGAACATTCTTGGTTTCTGTTTTCTTCATCTAATTACTAATGTGCCCTCACAGTCTGTCTTAATCCCGTCGATCTATTTCGAAGGTGTCTGCAGTTCTATGGTCCTCTTCTTTTGAGTGTCTGCTACAGATCTCACACTTCCGTTTAGCATTTGGTTGATACACTTCCTTGAATCAGGATTTTTGTTGATGACGTTATGTCCTTTCTGCCCTCAAGTGAACAAGCTGACTCTATGATATGCTTTATTTTACAGATACACAGGCGAAGATGGTTTTGAAATCTCTGTCCCCTTGGAGAATGCAGTTGATCTGGCAAAGGCGATAATGGAGAAGGGGGAGGGGAAGATCAGGCTCACTGGTCTTGGTGCGAGAGACAGTCTGAGATTGGAAGCTGGACTCTGCTTGTATGGGAATGACTTGGAGCAACATATCACACCTATTGAGGCTGGACTTGCCTGGACAGTTGGCAAGAGAAGGCGTGCCGATGGAGGCTTCCTTGGAGCCGATGTCATTTTAAAACAGATACAAGATGGTCCTGCAAAGCGCAGGGTTGGTCTAATAGCCACAGGGGCTCCTCCACGTGGTCACTCAGAGATACTGGATGCTTCAGAGAAGGTTGTCGGAGAAGTTACCAGCGGAGGCTTTAGTCCTTGCTTGAAGAAGAACATAGCCATGGGTTATGTAAGTTCAGGGAATCATAAGAATGGCACAAAATTGAAAGTTTCAGTCAGAGGCAAGATAAATGATGCTGTTGTTACAAAGATGCCATTTGTTCCAAGCAAGTACTACAAGCCAGCTGAGTAAGGAGGAAAGTTTTACCTTGCCTGTGGCTTGCTTAGGTTTTCTGTTCTCTTAATGTTCCTTCATGATGAGAAAAGGCTGCATATGTTGTCTTGGAAGTAGTCTTATCAAGGTCTCTTCAGGATCTTAGCGTTCACCACTTGCCTTTGGGGAATTATAGAAATGGCAGCTCAAGCCACAAGTCTGATAATCTTGTGCACATGCAGATAAGATTATAATTTGAATTGCCTGCACACTACTGTGTACTTGTTTGTAGAAAGTGGGGTGGGGTAGTAAGAGCTGTAGGGCCCGAGGCATGGCACTACAAATAATCTGGCATACAGATAATCATTTTCATTTGTGCTATACTGCTGCTCCTTTGTCTTTCTTTGCCACTACAGTTCGCGACACTGTTCACATCACACAGCTACGCAAGTATATGCACAATCGATGATGCAAGCAATCCTACTTATGAGCAAACGGGAATGTACAAGTGATGACAGACAGCAGCATATGTGCATGACGATGTAGGAGCTTCCAAACTACAAGTAACTGAAGTTTCTTCAAGTGATGATATATTCAAGCTAGAGTGGCTATGGTAGTCCCATGTCTTTATGTAGGGGAAAAATTTTGTGAAAGAAACCTTGTGCCTTGAGAGAGAGAGAGAGATGAAACACAATGAGATGTACTGATTGAGGTTCATACTATAGGTGTTAAGAATTGCCCACATGATATGACCATGATCAAATGCTAAGTTGCATTATCTTTTTGTTTTGCAATAATTAGAAAAGTTGAGGGTGTCTTGCAATGAAGAAATTTATCACAAAAAGAGTTGTAGGGTCCAAACAAGGCTTAGAATATTGAAAATTAGGACTGAACATAACTTTTGGCTCAAGAGCATGCATGTGGACATCACATAAATCTTAAACCCAAAAAGAAAATGAAAAGGAGATCAAGGTTCCTTTATTCACTTTGCTAAAGCTTCTGCCTATACCATAATAAGACGAGCAATTAGTTAAGTCAAAGAGTGAAATGACAACCCCACTTGGACCAAACTTTCATATCATGTGCAATTAATTAAACCCCATTTGTCTTAACTTTATTAACAATCAGTATCTTAGCTGTTAGTTACAAAGAGTTGTAACTTAGTTCACAAACATTTATGTAATAACCCCCGTTTCTTTTGAAACGAGCATTGCAACTCCTATGGAAGGAGTGCTATATGAGGGAATTGAGTATACGCTCTTGCTCTCACAAGGTTGTCCCATTACCCCTATGTTGTTTGCTTTAGTAATATTGACTAGTTGGCTAGGGAAAGAGCTATCAAGTCAAGAAGACTTTGGATCATCGAGCATTTATTACTTAGTTTTTCATTAATGACAACTTAAATGTAAGTATCGATTGTGAGCATTGCAAAAATAGAGATGGCTTGTCTAGAATGGAGTGACCTCCATGTTGGCTATTGGATTATGGTTTCAGTATACTAGCTCGATCTAGGTATTTTACTATTTGGGTTATCCCTTAGGAATCTTCTAAGATTTTGAGTAAAGTGGTGTTGCTCGTGTTTTTTGGGTTGAAGTAGGCACTTCTAGGCGACCGTCAAAGATTTAACAAGGGAATGTTAGAATATAGTTTGAGCTTGGTAATGAGTGTAGTATGGAGTGTGCATAGTGCTCTCTTTTTGGGAGAATTAAGTGTGCCTTTGGTGCAGTTTTTTCAACCCTTAGGCACACCAACGCACACAAAAAAACCAAGGTTAAATGTAAAATGAATTGTAAAAATTTTATAAAAAGCTTAAAACTTAAATAAGAAAGTTTAGAACCTTAGCTTTACAAGATTTTTAGTTATGAAAATAAAAAATGCACGTAATTTAGTATCCAAATCCCTTTAAAAATTTTAGTCTAAGGTTTTGTTATTTGCTATTGAAGTTTTTTTGTGTGAACATTGAGGTTGGCTCTAATGGAATCTCTGACCATTTTGAAGAGGATGAATGGTAGTGCCTTTAAGACAAGGAAAAAAGATGATAGTGAGAGCTATGTAATCACCTTTGCTTTTTATTTAAATGCTCCCATTGGATCTTTTATAACATTCCCCAGTAAAGCTGTAACTATTTGCCTCTGTTTATATATCATCTTCTATTTGCATTTAAAAGTCTTCAAACTCAAAGGTGATGCCACAACATCCAACATATCAAAGATAATCTCTCCAAATTTCAAATTCCAAAGCGATCCAACAAAATCCAAAATATCAAATAATGTTTCTTGGTATGAATGCAAACTCTCAATGTATTGGCTAGGCTAGACCTCAAGGATTAATTGGATAATGCCTATCTTGCATGCCAATGGGACACAATCCATGTCTTTGTACTTGATTCATGATAGGTCCATCTTAATTGCCATGGGATTGCTTAGAAGTAGAGGTATGATTGAGATGAGAAATGCTCAATTTTTTGTTTTTTGTTTTTTTGTGAAAGTGCATCTCTTCTTCAATCAAAAGAGAAATACTTGGGATTAATGACTTCTTGTAGTCATTTTCATTGTTACTTTGTTGATGTTTGTGAAGTTGATGTTACGATTCCTTTAGAGACTTGTTCTAAGACTTCTTAAGGTTGAGATGAAGCAAGATCAATGGGAGTTAAGACCGATTGGAGAGTGGAATTGTGCTAGAGAGAGAGAGAGAGAGAGAGAGAGAGAGAGAGTTATATTAATGTCTACAACAGGCCAAGTTGGTCTATGAGACCAAAATGTTGCATACAAAATGTCTGGGAGGTTTCAAAAGTCCCAGTGAAGCTAACGTTTATGCTATGTTGAACTAAATTGAGTAGGTACAAAATGATATCTAGACTAGATACAATCTAGAGGTACTCCCAGTGCGGTGTCGAACTGCTCCTGGGGTGTTCATCCTAGGATGTCCCGCATATGTCGGTCTAGCATGGAGAGACTAAAGCGGCGGGGCAGGGCCCTCCGATGGCGGCATAGTATCCCTTGTATCTTCAACATGTGTCTTCTGCGGGGACGAGGGCCGGCGGGGCGTGGGTGCCGGGCTTTGCCTCTCGCTATGGCTATTTCTAAGGTGGTCCCTCAGGGTCGGGAGGCCGGTTGGGCTAGAGAGAGAGAGAGAGAGAGAGAGAGAGAGAGAGAGAGAGAGAGAGAGAGAGAGAGAGAGAGAGAGAGAGAGAGAGAGAGAGAGAGAGAGAGAGAGAGAGAGAGAGAGAGAGAGAGAGAGAGATGGCCAACCTATATCACTCAATGTGTGGATGTGTGTATAACACACCATAACCACGAATTGCATTATTTTGTTTAGTATTCTTAGATGCACTCATAATGGTTTATCTAGTTAGGATGCTTCAACCTACACAGAAACCTCTTTCAATGGTAATTTGGGTTTTCCATACAATGAAGCAATAGCCAAATTGTAAGCTTCTAGTTAAGCATGATATCCTACCATTGTGAACAATTAGTTAACACATAATATCCCACCATTAAAATATTTAGTCAACACAATAATTTTTGGAATCATTAAACATTCAATGTATTTTTGTTGCAATTCTAAATAATATTAGTTGGTTAGACCAATGTTGTTGGTCAAACCTGCTAATCGCATGTTTGGGAAGTTGGTGGACTTGCGAAGCTCATGATGCTTTGCCTCATTCTCTTTACACTTTTGTGAGCAAAGGGAAGTAACCATGCTATGGCACAACCATTTCCCTTTGCTCATAAAAGAAGAAATTGACTGCTTTGGACACAAAATATGAGATGCTTCATGCCTAATGTGTGAAATGTCACAAATATGATTAGGCTATTTATTGAGGTTGTTCATTGAAGCATGTAAATAGATTGTTTTTAGCATAGCAACAATGCACCATTTCTTGTGTAGCAAAGACTTGCTCTCTCATTCTCCCTATGTTCCATGCAAGCTTACTAAACACCCCCCAAAAAATATTGATCACATGTCTAAAATTACCTAGCCATACCCATTAAAGAGGCTACCCTAGCCTTAATATAGCTCATAAAATATACACTAGCATGTTTTCCCTCACATTAATCAACATCTTTCACATAATGGAGACTTCTCTCTCTCTCTCACTATTGCCTATGCTGCTAAAGGAAAGCTTACAAAGCACACTAAACATATTTATCACATCAATTTATGTCATGGTAAAGCACAGTGCCATGTATTAGTTGTACATTAGGATGCCTTACTAAATTCATGCACCTCTCTTTACATATGGACTTATAGCCTTACATTGAAGTTTTGTGACCTCCATGGTGTTGGTTGAATGCCAAAACTATGTGGTCCTCTCAAATCCTACTTCCAAGTACACACAAAAGATCAGCAAAAGGTACAAATAACTTCCACAAATATGCTTAAATAACATAACACATCAATATCAAAGGAATTTGATTGCCTACTTAATAGGTCTTTGTGCATGTATTGTGCTCAACATAGTTACAAATCCAAAACATAATTTCTATCTTTGTGGTAAAACCCTTTTTATATCTTCATAAGTGATTATAAGCCATTGTAGGACAACCTAAATACAGAAACATGTTGAGTAAGGGACACTCTACACACTTACTTTCCATCAAAGTTCAAAGAGTTACCTAGTTTACTACAAGAGACTATCAAAATGATTTCCAAGGAATTCACTTATTTATGCTTCTCTCTTCTTAGACATTTTGAGCCTAAATAGCACTCTACATAGTCAAATATATGTTTTTCAAAATGAATATTTAAAAAAAAGTTTATAGTCCATTTGAATAGTGAACTCACGTCTCTGTACACATTCAACAAATTTTAATGTTGCACATAATAGATTCCACATGCTTTCTCAATCACAAATACGATCAGCACAATATAAAGTGTAGTACTCAATTAACAACACCTCAACAATTCATATATGAGGATATATTTCTTTAGTTGAACATGTCGGTGTTTACAGTGGTGGAACCCTTGTGCAAAATACATTCTCACTAAACTAAAACTTGTAGGTTGACAAATCCCACATACATCAAGCAATGCTATGCCTCATTGGCCACTACATCATAGCCCTTGCTCTAGCACTACATAATGGCCCTCGCATAGAGCAATAGAATCAATTGTAACACCCATATCACATGTCTCACAATGACATGTGGTATCATTGAAAGTTGAATGATAGAACCAAATAGCCCTAATCTTTTTTTTAAAAATCTTTTTTGAAAACATATTATGTTGGAAACCAATGGTGCCTCAACAATAGTATGCATTAGAGTGGCGATATATCTCCCATATAAAAAGCCTACAAAAGCCTACATGGATGAGAGAGAGAGAGAGAGAGAGAGAGAGAGAGCATATCATAAGGTTGGTATCATTCAAAAGCTCATGAGGCTATGCCTTGATTACTTCACATTTTTTGTGATCAAAGGTTGCTTCACTATTTTGTCTTGCACAACTTATGCTTTACATAATGTTACATCATATACTCTTCAAAAACACCTTTAAATATTTTGAGGAAGGATTTATACATATGTGTGTGTGTGTGTGTGTGTGTGTGTGTGTGTGTGTGTGTGTGTGTGTGTGGAGAGAGAGAGAGAGAGAGAGAGAGAGATTCATTAGAAAAGGAGATAATGGTGATATCCAATCAAGAAGAGACAACTCATCAAAACAATAGTGTTGACAATCGTTACCCCATGGCCTTCCTTTATTCAAACTGTCACTAAAAGAATAAATAATAAAGTGATGGTGACAGGCACCCACCGCCTACAGTGCGCAGTGGCGGTGACTGTCAGTGTAGTAATACATGGGCGGCTAGGTAGAGGCGCCTTTACCCCCAACAGATAAAGGCTGCCAACCTTGGCACCTGTAGAAAGCAGAAGTTTGCCACGGGTGATCTTCCAAGCAGATCTCCAACTGAAACATGAAATCCAGCATCATCAAGTTGCCCTGCAGACACAAGACTGCGTGTAAGCACAGATATATGACGTACATCTTGTAATAAAAAAGTACCGCAATTAAAGAACTGCAGCCCTACATCCCCAATGCCAACAATAGCAAGTGACCTATCATCACCCAAGTGAACTGAACCAGAGACAGTGCAGTAGGAATGGAACCACTCATGGCATGGTGTAACATGAAATGAAGCACCAAATTCCAAAAGCCAACACTAGACATACATAGAGTCAACCTCGGTCAAAGTGTTAACCCTCAAATGATCGAAGTTGGAAAATCCAGAAAAGCTAAAGCAGAAGACAAAGACAAAGGCCAAGGCAAAGAGAAACGGAAGACAAAGGCGCATAAGGAGAAGAGTCCTGAATAAGGGAGAAAGGCACACAAGGAAAAGCGCAAGTCCAACTTTTGTAAAAGAGCGCAAGCGCATCATGGTTTAATTCAAGGAGCGCCGGTGGACTCTCACCCGTGCAATTTGTAAATGTAGACGGGCGGTGGAAAGGAAGCTAGGAAGATAGAAGAACAATGGGAAAAAGGGCCTAGGCTACGGCCGGTCATGTAAAAAATGGGAAAAGGGGATGACTGCCCAAAAGGGATTTAGGGTTTTGTATATAAAGTTGAAAAGTGAATGAGAAGCTCATTCTTGTGTGTGGCCAAAAGTAGCTCTCTTCCTCTTCTTCTTTTTCTTGTTCTTGCTTGCTTGAGCTTGTGCTTGAGAGAGGGTGTGTGAGAGTGTGAGGGAATGGGTGTGTGAGGGTGAGGGACCAAGGAGGAGAAGCTCTCCATCTTCTCCTCTCTTCTTCTCTTCTCTTCTCTTTCTCTTGTCTTGCTCGCGGTAATGGAGCTTGGAGCTTGGAGCTTGAGGATGGAGCTTGCTTGAAGCTTGCACTTGGATCGTGGAGCTATCGGAGTGCGTGGGAGAGGAGGTAACTCGAACGGCACGGAGGTAAGCTCACTACACCCGTAAATATGGATGGCACATCGGTCATGTGAGAGGTAGCCATTAGTGCTCGGCTTGGAACGATTGAAACAATAAGCGGTCCGTGGGTCTTAGCGGTTGAGTGAAAGCTCCCACATTTTGGTTCCGTTGCTGGGACCAACGGATTCAAGCCTTGAGCGCTTGCGCGCTTCGAATCGAGCATCAAAGTAAGGGTTTCCCCGAACCGGTGCTTGAGATAGGTAGGAAGTGAGGGGGTTGAAGATGGTATTTGATCTCCTTGGCAAGTAGGTTTTTTGTTTTGTTTGAGGTTTATGTTGTGAGATGGAGTAGTGTAGGTATTTACTTTGTGATTTGGATGCATTAGAGTAGGAGAAAACAAAGAAAAACGAAGAAAAACAAGTATTAGGATTTCTGCTGTCATAACAGGGCATGAGGGTTTGATTCATTTGCCACTTTGCATTTTGGACTTTATTGGCTATTCCATGTATATACAACTTTTCCCCTCCATCCATAGCTTTGATCTGAAGATATCTATGACAGGCCGTGACCTGAATCGTGTGATTCGGGCGATTTATCATCGCGCCGACAAAAAACGCGCCGTGCTCGACGTGTCCGAATGACGGTGATTCTGGGCCGAGTCCCAGAATCGGCCCTCGGCCCACTACCACTCGGAGCACTTGACTCGGCCCACCTGATTCGGCCCTCGACCCGGCCCGGCCGACTCGGCCCAAAAACTCATTCAGCCCGTCTGAGCGACCCACTCGGCCCTTAGACATCTAGACTCGGATTGGCCAAATTTGACATTCGTACCAGTCACATTCGGCCCTTGCTACTCGGCCCTCGGACAGTTCGAATCGGGCATTCAGCCCCTGTCATTCGGACCTGTTGGGCCGAATTTAGATTTTCTCAAATTTTAACCTGAAGACAGTGAAATTAACCGAGAAACCATACAGAGCTGAAACCATATCATAGATCAATCACTGGGCTGAACCTTAGAGTAAGTTATAAACGGTCCTTCAAATTGTGCATGGTGTTTACTGTAACGGCCCTGCGGGCCGGGGGGACTACCCCCCCGGACCCCCGAGAGGGGGCTCTGCCCCCTCCGCACCTCCCCCAAGTAGGTTGGAGAGAAAACGCGCGCCGTGACAAGTCCTCCAAATTGGATCCTAGTGTAGTAATGGCTCTACACGAGCATGGATTCTCACTTGCAAAAGAGCAACCAAAAGCCCATACCCGAACAGAGAGAAAAAGAGACCCTAGAACATCAATGGGCCGATCTAGCCATCAAGGGCAAAAAGGCCACACCATGAGAACACAAAGACATTGTGTTCAAACCATGTCTAGTTAGAGCGAAATGCAACATCAGCAAGCTACAACTACCAAGATGACTAGACATGACACTCTTGACGAGAGATGTACCTTGAGCAACACTGCACAGACAACCCAAGTCATTGGTGGAGAATCCACGTCTGGTCATGCAAGTGGGGACTCAAGGGCATCTGTCAGAAGGCTTAAATTTACAAGCCAATGTTGAGATATCGAGCTCCACTTGTGATACGCTAGGGTGACCATTGTGTATTTATGTCACCGACTTGTCAGTTGCAGACGCGGTTGGTACACCGCCCATGAATAATAGCTACATGACAGCTATCCTTATCTACTCTAGTTCGTGGCTCAGTTAGTATGCCACCTTAGTTAGTTGAGTTTGGTTTAAGACCCATATATAGGATTCTTCTATTTCTTTGTATGAGAGTTCTTTTGGCTTACACAACTAAGAAGAGGAAAACTGTTTTCAGCCTCCACCTCTGTGTGTATTCCCCCATTGTGCAAGCAAGAAAGCTACAAGTGAGACTCCTTCCTTCTCTCCCACAATCTTGACATGGTATCAGAGCCTTGTTTATGGTAAGGAGCTCAAGAAAGCAAGCCAAGCTCGCGGTGTTCTAGTAAGAGGAGCAGCGTTGCTTTCATTTTTCTGTTTTGGGAGCAGATCTCTGCAGGTAGCACAGCCAGAAAGTGCAGGAGTGCATGGTCTCAGGTTGAGACGCCCTTCGCGGTGAAGCATTAGGGCAGTATATTTCAGGGCCATTTTGGGGCCTGTTTTGGAGGCGGAAGTTTTCTGCACGCACTCAGGAAAAGGCCCAGTTTTATGCTGTGCAGCCACCACTGTTCTATAGGTCGGTGAAAAGTTACTGTAGAAATTGCATCGTATGCTTGTGCGCAGAGACATTGGGAGTTACAGAATCATCCCTGTTGCCTGTTGATGCAAAATCGTCACTAGGAAGTGACTGTGTGGTCAAATACCACTTTCGCCAGTTTTGCAGATTTTCCCTTGTGAGGGTGAAGCTGTGTTTTTTGCAGTGTTCTGTAATGGCATCTGATTCTCTTTCACAGATTGTCACTGAAAAGCTTGACAAGAATAACTTCCAAGCATGGAAGTTTAGAATGACGAATTTCCTTATGGAAAAAGGATATTGGGAATTTGTTGCAGGAAATGAAGAAGAACCAGTTCTTCCTGATGTTCCCAATCAACAGCAAATGTAAGCATTTAAAGCATGGCATGAGAGAGCCACGAAAGTTATGTACTGGCTGTCTATCAGCATTTCAGACTCTATGATTGTACATATTCAAGATGCAAGTACGCCAAAGGATGCATGGGATACTTTGTCAAAAATGTATAGCACAAATACGCAAGCCAGGAAAATGCAGCTCAAGCAAGAGTTGCACAATGTGCAAAGAGAAAGTATGAGCATCAATGACTACCACATGAAGGTGAAGAAGATTGCAAATGCACTTGCTTCCATTGGGTCGCCAGTGGAAGATGATGATTTAGTCTCAGTAACCTTGAATGGTCTAGGAAAGGATTATGCACAGTTCCGAACGTCCATTTCCGTCCGTGAAAGATTTCCTGATTTTGAGGAGTTGATTGCTCTTCTAATTTCTGAGGAGCAGAGAAATGGTGGTGCATCTTCTTCAGGAGGAACTTCAAAAGAAGCTGTCTTCTACTCAAATGCTGGAAGAGGTAGAGGCAGAGGTAGAGAAGGCCGATTTGGAGGCCGTGGCAGAAATCAGAATATGCAGCAAACTCAAGAAAACTAGTCCTATGGAGGAGGACGTGGTAACTCTAGAGGCAGGGGGAGCCAAAGAGGTCGTAGTGGATGGCAAAGAGGCCAAAATGCAAATAGTAATGTTGAATGCTACTACTGTGGTAAAATGGATCATATGGCTAAAGACTGCTATAAAAAGCAGAATGACATCATGAATGGAAAACTGCAACAAGGAAATTATGCATCTTCTAGTAGACAGGGTGATGACAGAAATGAGCATTTGTTTATGGTGCAGCACATGAACAATTTTGTGACAAGTGCAGAAGAAAGCAATGATGTATGCTATGTTGACTTAGGTGCATCAAACCACGTGACAGGTCATGCAGAATGGATGGAGGATGCAAGGAAAATGGAAAAACCAGGATTTATGGAGACTGGTGATGATACTGCACATCCTATTGTGCAGATTGGAAAAATTCATTTGTCTATGCAAGATGGAAAAAAGAAATACCTGTCCGATGTATTTCATGTCCCGAATATCACCAAGAATCTGGTTTCTGTTGGTCAAATGGTTGAGCAGGGCTTGCAGGTCAGATTTAATCCTCATGGATGCTTTGTTGAGGATATGAAAAATAAAGGTCGCTTGATAGCAAAAGGAAAGAAGAAGGGCAGAATGTTTACATTGGATGCAGACATGTTTGAATTGAGTGCAGCAATGTTTGCACATGGGACCGGTGTAGTTGCAGATATTGATATCTGGCATAAACGCATTGGTCATGTTAATGTACATCGACTTAAATCAATGCAGGCCCAAAATATTGTTGCAGGATTACCCAAATTCAAGGTTGCAGAAATGCATAAGGTATGTGAAGCCTGTCAGTTTGGAAAACAGGCAAGGAAACCATTTCCTAGACATGTTCAAGAGAGTGAGAAGCCATTGGAATTAATCCACTCTGATGTGTGGACTACTAAAGCTGCATCTCTTGGAGGCTGTCATTATTTTGTCACTTTTATTGATGACTATAGCAGAAAACTTTGGGTGTATTTTATGAAAAAGAAAAGTGAAGTTTTTGGGCATTTCAAAACTCTTAAAGCTATGGTTGAAAAAGAAACAGGCCTGCAGATAAAATGCCTAAGGTCAGATGGAGGGGGAGAGTACCTCTCAAATGAGTTTGCAAAGTTCTTGTAGGAGCATGGCATAAAGCAGCAATATTCATGCAGTCATACCCCACAACAAAATGGAATTGCAGAAAGGAAAAACAGGCATATTGGAGAGGTATCTCATGCCATGCTCAATGAAAAAGACTTGCCAGATTTTTATTGGGCTGAAGTAGTTGCTACAGCAGTCTACATAATGAACAGGACTCCCACTGCAGCAATACATGGAATGACTCCAGAGGAGAGGTATACTGGTAGGAAACCAGATATTTCTCATTTGAAAATTTTTGGTTGCATTTCCTATGTACATGTGCCAGATGAGTTGAGATCCAAGTTGGATCCAAAAGCTGAGAAGTGCATCTTTATTGGTTACTCTCTACAGCAAAAAGAGTATAGATGTTATAACCCTTCTACTCGTAAGTTTACAGTGAGCAGAGATGTTGTTTTTTATGAGATGAGTAGCTGGTATAAACCAGTAAATGTGATTGATGATGTAGATGCACAAAATGATAATGCTGCACAGAATTCACAACAGCAGTCACAAAATATTAGTGGACCTGGAGCGTCCTCTAGCAGTGGTTCACATTCTTCGCCATGGACAGGCAAATTGAGATCAGGAGAATCTTCTCAAAGCAATGCAGATAGTGGTATGCAGGTATCACGAAAAGGAAAAGAAAAGGTTGATCAGCCCATGTTTGATGTGAATGCAGGTCACTCTTATGTGGATGGTGAATCCAGTGGCTCAAAACAGAGCATTGATGATGAGTTGGGTATTCCTTCTATTATTACACCTGGAGTAAGGAAGACCAGGGATGTTTTGCGAGCACCTGGGAGTGAACCTACTTTGCGCAGGTCTAGAGAGCTAGGTATCCTGTGGATAGGCTGAAATATGATGGATTTACAACCATTCACTATGCATATATGGTCAAAGTGATACAGGAACCAGAACCCACTTCTTTTGAGCAAGCCATGGGAAAAGAAAAATGGGAGAAAGCCATGGATGAAGAAATGGATGCCTTGGAAGCAAATGCTACATGGAAATTGGTACCTTTGCCTAAAGGTAAAAATGCAATTGGTTGTAAGTGGGTTTATAAGGTGAAGCACAATGCAGATGGTTCTGTGAACAGATACAAGGCAAGATTAGTAGTCAAGGGGTATGCACAAACATATGGCATTGACTATGAAGAAACATTCAGTCCGGTTGCAAGGATGGCAACCGTAAGAGCAGTCATTGCTATGGCTGCATCAAAGGGATGATCTTTACATCAGATGGATGTAAAGAATGCCTTCTTGCATGGTGATTTGCAAGAAGAGGTCTATATGGAGCAGCCACCAGGTTATGTGCATGATGTTCATCCTGAGTTTGTTTGCAGGTTGAAGAAAGCCTTGTATGGCTTGAAGCAAGCACCTAGAGCATGGTCTGACAAGATAGGACAGTATCTTGTCACTATTGGCTTTCAGATTTCCAAGGCAGATTTCTTACTTTATGTGAGAAAAATAGAGAAAGATATTATGCTACTTGTCATTTATGTTGATGATTTGATTATGACAGGTGACAGTGATGAAGATATCCTTCATGTAAAAATGCTATTGAAGCAGAAGTTTAAGATGAAGGATTTGGGAGAGCTGCATTATTTCTTGGGCATTGAGGTGATTAGATCACCAAGTGGGATACAGCTCTTGCAGAGGCAGTATGGATTGGACATGCTGTCCAAATATGGGATGACAGGCTGTAAGCCTATTTCAGTTCCTTTGGAGCAGAATGTGAAGTTGAGCACAGATACAGGTGGGCTTCTAGAAGACCCTACTATGTACGGATGCATAGTAGGAAGTTTGATTTATATGACTATTACCAGGCCAGATTTGAGCTATACTGTTGGATTGGTAAGTCAGTTTATGCAGGCTCCAAGGAAACCACATTTGGATGCGGCTAGACGCATACTCAGGTATGTGAAGTCCACATTGCAGTATGGACTATTTTATGAGACTGGGATTCAGATACAGTTGCATGGATACACTGATGCTGATTGGGCTGGTAGTATTTCTGATAGACGATCTACCAATGGATATGTGTTCTCTTTTGGGAGTGCTACAGTCACTTGGAGCAGCAAGAAACAGCCTACAGTTGCCTTGTCGAGCACAGAGGCTGAGTACAGGGGTGCAGCAATGGCTGCATGTGAGGTAGCTTGGTTGCATAAGCTACTTTATGATATGCATCAGTCTACAGATGGGCCAGTTGTCATTTATTGTGACAACATGAGTAGTATACACTTGGCAAATAACCCAGTCTATCATGCTAGAACAAAGCACATTGAGGTGCATTATCACTATGTGCGAGAGAGGGTTTAACTAGGTCTTATTGATCTAGTTTATGTCAGCACAGAGGATCAGGTAGCTGACATATTCACGAAGGCATTGGGTGCAGAGAAGCTGCGCAAGTTCAAAGACCTGCTTGGTGTGCAGGAATTGGGATTGAGCACGAGGGGGAGTGTTGAGATATCGAGCTTCACTCGTGATACGCTAGGGTGACCGTTGTATATTTATGTCACCGACTTGGCAGTTGCAGACGCGGTTGGTACACCGTCCATGAATAATAGCTACATGACATCTATCCTTATCTACTCTAGTTCGTGGCTTAGTTAGTATGCCACCTTAGTTAGTTGAGTTTGGTTTAAGACCCATATATAGGGTTCTTCTATTTCTTTGTATGAGAGTTCTTTTGGCTTATACAACTAAGAAGAGGAAAACTGTTTTCAGCCTCCACCTCTGTGTGTATTCCCCCATTGTGCAAGCAAGAAAGCTACAAGTGAGACTCCTTCCTTGTCTCCCACAATCTTGACAGCCAAGACCCGGAAGATGAAGACATAGTATCACCTGCTTATCTTAGGGTCAAACTCACCGTGAAAAGAGAGCATACTATTGATGCTCTGATTGATGAAGGAGCAGATTTTAACATCTTGGCCTATGAATCATGGACCCTACTAGGCCAACCAGAGCTCACACCGACTAGTGCAACTCTTGGCCCTTATGGGGGATACCCACAAGCACTCATAGGAAAGTGCAAAATCCTTGCGACAATTGAAATAGTAAGCTTGCCTATCCTATTTCATGTTCCTCCAAATAGTGCTAGCTGCGGGAAAGAAACCCTCCTAGGAAGACCCTTCAAAAGGGCGACTAAGTGTGAGGCCGACTATGTAGCACAGAGGATACACCTGACACTACCGGGTGTGAGGATAGTCACAACCTTTAGCAAGGGTGACCTCATCGAACCTCGAGGGAAAAGCAAGCAAGGTGTTGACATAACAGCCAAGCCTGCTGACGAGAGCAAGGACTTGTTGGAAGAGTTCATACAAGCACAGGTCGAACAACGAGAACCAGTGAGTGTGGCCAGGCCTGGAACAAGAAGGTCAAGAGACAATGCCAAGGATGGGCTTTGGACTTACAAATATTGTAGAAGACCCCAAAAGAAGCCCAAGCCTTATAGATGTAGGCATCGATGGAGGGTCAGCACAACGCCGCGATGGATACCCAAAGCGTTGCTACGTGCTCAAGGGTACTATGCAGGCAACCGATGGATTTGGGTACCAAAATCCCCTGCTAAACCTCCTTTGTCGACTGAATGCCAGGACGTATCAAAAGGAAATAAGCGTAGGAGGAGATCTAAACGAAAAACCAAGTCCCAAGTCAAAAACAGTGGAGTGACCAAGCCCCTCATGGTCGAAATCAAGAAACCCAACGGGACCAATTGGAGGGTAGATCCTCAGCCTAGTGTGCTTGACAAAAAGACATCAGATGTAATCGTTGAGGATACGCTAAAGCCACTAGTGCCCAAGGAGCCTTTGATTCCCCAAGAGGATAAGGAGCACCAGAGGCACCATGCTACTTGTGAGATGGCTAATTGCTCAACAAAACAAATGGCACAATCGTCTAATAGCCTTGAGCAAATCATTCAGCCAATGCCAAGTCCACTTAAGAGTCCTAGATCTCCTACACCCTCTTTTGCCAAACGGACACAGGAAGCACAACAGCAGTCGTCAAGGGCGGCTGCTCAATCCAAATCTCCATCTCCATCTAAGCTTCCAAATGTCCAAGAGGTGGGACATGACACCATCTGTAGCTCTCGGCCCAAGGATATGCCTATGCAACCTAAGGTGGCTAGCTCAACTGATACTCGACCTACACCAGTGAATGCTCTAAGAGCAAGGACCACTTCCAATTGCCCTAAGGACTTGACACCGCAATCCACCAAGGGTAGCCAACCCACTAAACTAGCTGCTACTACTTCCAATCAGGGATCACAGCAGCTGCAGCCCTTAGCTGTGACAATGCCCCTTGTGGAACATGTCCTTAGTAGTTTACCTGTGGAGGAGGTGTCGCAACCAAATCCCTCGACAACTCCAACACTTTCAAAGTGCCTAAAGCCTAGGCTGGAGGAGTTAAACACAAGGGAGTTGGCTGAAGAGCTAGACTCTCCGAAAAGGGAGGTAGTTGTGCTCTCACAACCTAGCAAGGCTATTCAACAGGCCACGGCTATGTCCCATAAGGACACACTAGAGAGAGAGAATGCTGAGGCCCAACCAAGCACGTCAACGGTTGACCTAGTCCAGGGTCCTGAGTCGTCGTTAGATGCACCTGCGTTGACCAAGAAAATGAGAAGAAAGCAAAGAAAACAACAACAGTTGCAGGGGATTGTGGACCCCAAGAACATTGAGACGAAGAGCGCCAGAGAGCCGATGAATAAAGCATCAAGTCCATCCACCAATGAACCCATTAATGCCTCTCCTAATAGCGGTGAACCCTCAGACACATCCGTGTGCTCTGAAAAACCAAAGCAACCGTTGCCATCAACAGTTGCTTGCAACACTCTATCCACTGACAATAGAACTCACATTGACCAATCAAGAGTGGATACAACGTCGTCACAACAGGGTGACAAATCTATACCAGTCACATTCGAGAAGAACCATGACAAAATAGCAGCAAAACCTCAGGAGAAACTTGAAAACCCCAAGAGCATAAGAAATCCTAGCATTGACCAATCTTGCTCGTCTAGGCTTGAGCCCCCAGCCATGCTAAAGCCTAAGGAAACTCTTAGAACTTTGCATGAGATAGCAACCGAGCAAGCCCTCGTTGAACATAGAAGTGTCACAGAATGCTTAGCTAAGTGGATGCTAAGCTCAAAGTGGTTGCACATGTCTACGTCCTTGCGGACATGGGCACAATCCCCAAGAAGCAACTTGGAGATTACTTGCCATTTTCTCTATCCTGGGAATAGCAAGAACATCTTAACGAGCACTACGACAGGCTCCTGCATCAACACATGTGACTCATCTCTGACGAGGAGACTGACGAGCTGCGCTTAACCGTCACGTTCAATGAAGTGCTCTGTCGACTGAATCTCGTAGACATAGAGCAACTAAAGCGACTGTCAGCAGGCCAGAGTCAATTTCAGCAGCATTGGTGCGAAAGCAGCGTTGCTGCGAAAGCCGCGTTGTAATGGCCGAACTAGGAGCCCAGATCATGACAGTCTCAGAGGAGCGATTGGCCAAATGGCGGTCGCAAAGAGACCCAACCTATGTGGCACCAACTTCCCTTCGAGTGCTGACTGTCATTCGGGGTATAGACTTAGGTGGAACTAGCCAAGAGAACACTCTGGTTGATAAGGTTCTCACTGAGGAGGAGTTACATATTGCCAGTAGACTCGGACAAGGTTCCATGCTACTCGATGTGGCAAAATATCTATCGGTATTGAGTAAGTTGTCACGAATACTAGATGCGTGTGCCACGCTCCAGTACAATCCTGAGTTCTACAATTGGTTTCTATCCTGGTGAGGTGACATGGATTCGTATATGTATATATATAGATGTATATATAAACAATGATTTTTATGTCACCCTGTATAGATACTATCAACACACACAAGCAATGATAATCAAGCATAGGGAGAAGAGTTGGGTTTGACAGGCTAAGCTCCTCAGGTCCTCCTCTCATCACACTTTTAAAAGTCATGTGACCATTCCCACCTCCAAGTGAAGGGCATGCAACCCTCATTACTGCCATAGGAAGCCTTGACCAATGACTCTGATGGTGTAGATGGGGCACCGTCCCTTTCTATACACCTTTCCCCCTTTCTGGTCTATCCTTCCAAGGAGGAGCCCTACCTAAATCCGTGACCGCCAGCCGATGTAACTCGGTGTAAACCAAGATCTGCTAATGGCAAGAGGCTAAATATACATCACGGGGGCCATCCCTCTACAACAACACTGCATGCCCCACCTCTCCCCTTCTCGTCCTATGCGCTTGATAACCTGCACTATAATCCCTTACATATGAATGGTCTTATCATGTGACAAATCCTAATCCTTGATTCACATCTTACAGGCCCCCCGCGACAAAAACATGGAGAACCAAGGGCAGCTAGCGTGCAAGGACGCTCTCCACAGCCAATGGGAACATGCAGCACACGCCCCTCCGCCGATGCGCTACGTGCCCACTCTTAAAAGGTAGGCCAATAAACGCGGCCCTAAGCGACACTGCCCCAGACGAAGGCCGAAGAAGCCGCGGGCTAGGGGAGCGGACGCTCAAGGAGGCATGCATAATGTGGCAACACCAGTGGCACGAACCCCCAACGTACGCTCAAACACCAGATGCTCAAGGGCAGAAAGGGCAGCTCGGGACAGGGAACAATTCAATGAACTATTTAGAGGCATTTTGGAAATGGTGGCCGCCCGGGACTACACCATTCATGTCCTAGCCGACATGTTCCCTGCCCAACCCCACGGGAGCCCCACACCAGCAGAGCCCCAATCGCCTGACCACCCAAACTCGCCCCGCCTTGTACAAATAGAGTAGCCCCATGTTGTATAAAGGCTTATTAAAAGCTACCTGGCCATGACTCTTTGTATTCAAATGCTTAAGTGTTGACATGTTCCCCAATTGTACGAACTTTTCATATCTGCGTTTAATGTATTTCACGTCCTTAGAAAAAGAAAAAGCTAATCAAGCGCAGGTGATAAATATCTAAGTCAACACCATAGAATTCAAATAAGTGATGTCTCCTTGCGTTGCACTGGTTTATTATAGTTGCGGCATATACCATGCATGTACTCTCATGAAGTGACAAGTGGATGCAGGATGATGTAGGTCTTTGTGCGAAAGTGTTCAATGCCCGATCACCGCAAGACCATCAACCCCACAAAGAGCCGCGGCAAAGCCACGCTCCCAAAAGCAAAAATCACCCTTGCCGACCGCCCACATCACATGGCCCAAAGCATATTCATGGGCTACGGTCTCTTTCTGGGTCAAGCTCTATAGTTGGCTCACGGCAGTCATTACCTCAATTGTACCAACATTGCATGTGTCACAAGGAGGTTTGCAATATCTCAAGTGTATCTCCCCATCTCAACAACTGCTTCTCTAACAACGAGGCTAGGGCACAATCATCACTGTAATATCCATTTCCTGAGCCTTCGAAGCTTGACATTTTCCAACCCATTGAAAGGCTAATAGCCTCAACATATTGTAATGGTTGTACTCAGGCAAGTCCCCAGAAAAAAAGAGAGAGAGAGAACAGAACGAAAGAAAGAAAGAAAGAAAAAAGCACAAGAAAAAGAAACAAAAAAAAGAAAAAAAAAAGAAAGAAAGAAAAAAAAAGAAACGAACGAAAACATAAGAAGCACCACGATCACAGCACAACACCTAGGGGTCCTCAAATTAGGTACGTCCAGTGACCTTGGTCGACTGGCTCCATCCCTAGTCCCCTAGCCCTTTAGCATCACCCACAATTGTTCAGGGCACATCAAGGGCAGGACATACCTAGGGAGCTTGTCTCGCCTATGGTTAGACCTGTCACCCTGACCCACTTGCACAATTCTCTCTTGTACTCTGCCTTAGTACCATTGCAATCAGTGGTGGTAAGCACCGCACGATTGGCCATGAAAAATGCACCGTCCTCATCAAGCGAGTCCAATAGCTTCCAGCTACCAAAAGTGCGGTGTCCCTGTATTCAATTATGCTACGTCGTGCAGTCACAATGCAAAGGATGTCTCATATACCTTCACGTGTACTTCTTCTCAACATGGACAACTTTGCTTCATCCACGCATTGTTACGAGAAACTAGCCTGCGGTCTTCTAACTACGTAATATCTAAGTATGCACGAGCACTCACATAATATCTGCACCGGAGTATATACACAGTTTGGGTCCTCAAGTGCAGGACAATACTCCAGGCTTGCTTAGAGTTCGACCTATCTCCCAAACTAATCAAAATATGTCTTGTGCACGATAAGAAGACTAGCACTACCCCTTAAGGAGAGACCACATGAGAGGTTTTCCAATTGCATGTATTGAAGACTCCAATGAAGGTGTTGTTCGCTCTTCATCAATACTCAACTCTGAATTCCTATCCTTATCACCCTGTAAGCCTTCCAAGAATCATCATGTACAGAATCCCTAAACAAACCACCACTTGTACTCCATCAGTGCAACCCCCTCAAAGAACAGCCCTACCATCAACTCCCATTGCCCTACCACCTACCACTTAACCCACCAACGTGCCCCCAACGACCATCCTCGTCACCACTACCAACACTCCATCATGGCAACCACAGACGTCCTTGCCACCCACGTCTTCGGTGCATGCTAACGCCTGCTACCTACGACGGTGAGTGCCATGGGACTGGCACTCGTCTAGGAGGGGGGGTAATGTTAACCCTCAAATGAACAAAGTTGGAAAATCCAGAAAAGCTAAAGCAGAAGACAAAGACAAAGGCCAAGGCAAAGAGAAATGGAAGATAAAGACGCATAAGGAGAAGAGTCCTAAATAAGGGAGAAAGGCACACAAGGAAAAGCGCAAGTCCAACTTTTGTAAAAGAGTGCAAGTGCATCATGGTTTAATTCAAGGAGCACCGGCGGGCTCTCACCCGTGCAATTTGTAAATGTAGACGGGCGGTGGAAAGGAAGCTAGGAAGATAGAAGCACAATGGGAAAAAGGGCCTAGGCTACGGCCCGTCATGTAAAAAAGGGGAAAAGGGGATGACCGCCCAAAAGGGATTTAGGGTTTTGTATATAAAGTTGAAAAGTGAATGAGAAGCTCATTCTTGTGTGTGGGCAAAAGTAGCTCTCTTCCTCTTCTTCTTTTTCTTGTTCTTGCTTGCTTGAGCTTGTGCTTGAGAGAGGGAGTGTGAGAGTGTGAGGGAGTGGGTGTGTGAGGGTGAGGGACCAAGGAGGAGAAGCTCTCCATCTTCTCCTCTCTTCTTCTCTTCTCTTCTCTTCTCTTGTCTTGCTCGCAGCAATGGAGCTTAGAGCTTGGAGCTTGAGGATGGAGCTTGCTTGAAGCTTGCACTTGGATCGTGGAGCTATCGGAGTGCGCGGGAGAGGAGATAACTCGAACGGCATGGAGGTAAGCTCCCTACACCCGTAAATATGGATGGTGCGTCAGTTATGTGAGAGGTAGCCATTAGTGCTCGGCTTGGAACGATTGAAACAATAAGCGGTTCGTGGGTCTTGGCGGTTGAGTGAAAGCTCCCACACAAAGAGTAGCATTACAAGAACTAGCTACAAGTATGTACTCCCCATCGGAGTCATCAGTCTACATGACATTTATCTCCTCGATTTTCACACTGGGTTTTGCAGGCATAATGCTGCAATCGGAGGACTTTTCCTATACTTTGTCTTTCCCCTTCTCTTTGTGCTTCTCATTGCGCAACTCATGGCAGTGTGGGCATATGTGACCCTTCTTGCCCCAGTGATGACATGTCACATTAGCATTTCTTCCATGAGACTTGTTGCGCAACTTACCACATGACTTAGACCTAGACTTTTGTGAGTTTCTGCCACGTCCATACCATGGTCATTCTTTCCATTACCAGCTCCTTCTCTAACAGCCAAAGCATGCGATACACGAGAGGTATCCAAGTTCTTACAGTTGATCTCTTCATGCAAAAGAGCACTCTCTACATTAGGCAAGTTCAAAATAGTAGCAGGAACACATTAGGTAGTGTGGAATGCATCCCATGACTCACTCAGAGTCCCAAGAAAAAACAATGCAGTAACCTCATCATTAAAGATAATGCCCTGCGAAGTCAAGTTTTTGAGAATAGCATAGAACTGGCTCAAATGAGCAGACATTGTCATATTCTCCTTCATGCGTAGGTCCATAGGCTGCTTCTTGACTTGCTGGACTTTTCTTGTCATAGAGGTTCTTAATTTTATTTCAAAGCTTCCAAGCACTCTGTGCTTCCTCAATCACATTGTAATGCACCTATTCAGTGAGAGACAAGATGAGGGTGGACTTGTTTAACTTATGAAGCTCATCCCATTCGTCATCAATCATAGTTTCAAGCTGTTCGCCATGCATCCTTAGTGGCTTGATATGAGATTTCTGCACCAATACCTGCCAAACTTGGCTCTTCCAATAGGCATAATTCATACCATCAAGCTTAGTGATGTTGAAGATAGCACCATCAATGGAAGAAGATGCCATACTGCAGTCCAAAATGGTGCAGACAATTCAAAACTACTTGATGTTTTCTACTGGAAACAACCAAAATACCACCAAAACCAAGGCAAAATGACCACGAACTGATAGCTAATGATGCTGCCCACCAAGAACCATCAAAAGTACATAAAATCAAGATGATTCAACATGAAAATTCCATGTCAATCCATGCACAGTCCATGCATAACTGCTTGCTGTAATAAATTACAACAAAGTACAATGAGAGCAAATTATAGGCAAAATGAATACTCCAAGTCAACCACTGACTGTCAAAGCATAACCAACATCAAGCGGACATAAATCAACATGTGATATTCATACGGACATCAAGCAAACACCCAAGCATGTCAAATGAATCCGTTAGTAAGCTGGCACACTGCTTGTGTAATAGGGCAAAGTGTACACAACACTGGCATGACCTGACACAAATAGGTGTATGCTCAAGAAGTGCAAAGCCAAATCATCCCAAATACATTTGTGAGGATCACAGTATATCAACCATGCAGCATCCAAGTGAAGATCCCAGTCTCAAGTATCCGAATGCTCAAGTAGCATAAACCACTCAATGTCTGTCAAGTGTATTAAGATGCTCCCACCGGCAAAAAAGCCATAAATATCAAGCAAAGAAGCTCAACAAGGGCATATGATAGCACCAGTGCCAGAAGATCCGGGATGAAGCATCAATAAGACCTCATGAGCATATAGGCCATGTAGCATCCGTACATAGCATCCATAGACATCAAGTACATCCAAACCGTAACTCTGGCAAGCTGAGAAATAGCCAAAGTAAGCTCCGGGCAATCAAATATCAAGCCAAAGCAAGGCTTAGTAGCATCCAACTCCAAACAATGTAACGGGCATGTAGTAGTGGCATAGGCCAAGCATGTCAAGATCGGTCAGACATAATCAAAGTACATGCCATAAGTACAGCAGAGATGAAGATCCAAATGCTATGTGAAGCAAGATCAAGCTCAACCAATGATTTGAGAGCAAATACAAGCTCTATGTCGATCCCCGAGAGTCACTACATCAATGTATACATCCAAGACATAGCGCCCAAATGCAATAGGCATATCCAAACATAAGCAAAATAGCTTCAACCCTAAATATTCCAGCAGCAAATAAATGTTCAAAATTGAGTAAACAATGGCTCAATCCAAGGTCAAAACCATAGACAAACCATAGGCATACTTTCCCACATGTATAGGCACCAATCGGGCATAATCATGCATCAAATGACTATGTAGCATGAGCATAAAGTGTAATGGCAAAGGGCTGCCCTAATTTTGGCTGCCTAGGGACTATGTAAAATAGTCAATGGCTGAGTAAATTTATCCCCAAAAGCATCTCACATCATAGGTATACATTCCCCTAGCATTCATGGTGCATTCGAGACCCCAACCAAGCAACCAATGTCAATGCCAACCAAGCATAAACATAAAGTTCTGATGTAACACTATTTGTGGCTACTTGTGGACTTTGGAAAATAGTTCTAGACTGAGGTAAATCTGTCCACAAATCAATGCCAATGATAACTACCAATGTTGAGCATCAACAAGGGGGTGTTTTCAAGTGCCAAATGAAGTATTTTCAAGCTGCCAATGAGTACCAAGGGAGGGATGAAGTAAAAAACGAATTTTTTGCAGGTCTTCAAGCTGGCCCAAACTGATGCACCATCTTTGTGGACTAGAACGTCCACAACCACTATAGTAGGATCTACCCCTATCTCTAGGCATAAAGTCTCCAAATCAAAAGAGCTTTGACCACATGCAAAGCTATCTCCATGAACATATGAAGATCCTCTAGCTCTAGATGAGCTACCACAGCCTCTCTCATGATAAAACACACTGTCTTGGCTTGCATTTTTCCCACTTCTAGATGTACAGTGGCAGGTACTGTCAGTGTAGTAATACACGGGCACTATGTAGAGGCGCCTTTAACCCCAACATTTGATAATACAAATTATGGATTCACGATCACACAATGGACGTGTATGAAGTTGCATTAAGATGCTTTGAGGTTTAAATGGGTTAAAAGTTCATTCTTCTTCTCATTTTCACATCTTACTTTCATTACTTCCTCCATTCTCACATCCCTAATCTCTGTCTCTCCTCCATCCTACTCTCCACGAGCTTGCTTGGCACTCACCAACCAAGCCACTTGCCATTTTGTCCTAGACACCATGGCCCAGTGCCTAGAGCACAAGGTGGATCCTCCTCTGGTGCAACAACAGGTGCTCCCTCTCAACCACAAAGACCACTATAGAAGAAGAGGAGATGGAGACCAAGGATTGTTGCCCTTCCAAAGATAAGGAGAATCCAGCATGGATATGACATTCCCATCCCAAAAAGATCCTTCCAGAAGATGGTTCGAGAAATATCACAAGACATGCAACTGAAAGGGTTGGGAAGGTTTTGGGCACAAGTGCTTGATGGCCCATTGCCATACAAGTGGACTGCTATACCATGGAGGTCTTGTAAATAGTTGCAGAAGGCTTTCTCACATCAACTTGTTTGATGATACATAGCTAGTGGCCATCCATACAAAGCGCATTATAATCATAGATAAAGACATCAACTTTATTATTTGGCCTCAACATGGCAAGGGGAGTGCTCCGCAGGTTTTGCCATGAGTGCTACAATACCATCATATCTTGAAAAGCCAAAATGTTTTATATACTATGTAACATCGAAACACACACACACCCCTCATGTAATGTGTACTCAATTCAATTGGTTTAAGTAAGTTTTTTTTTTCTTGAAAGGTATGATGATTATTTTTTGTTTAATGTATGTGCACATCAACAGTAGTAATAGGTGCGGATATGAGTTACATTATCACCTACACATGATTGTGAGTATATGCACTACAAATTTATATAATTAAATAAGATTATATTAACATATGAAAATGCATCATTAACATACCACACATTATCGTCACACTTACATAAACCACACATATATTCAATGAATATGTATTTATAGGGACAAAGCAAAATGTCTTATATTCATCAAGAAAAATACGTGTGATGGCTAATAAGAATGATAAATACAAAGAGTTGATAGCCCGTAAGAACTCTTATTCATTCCTTATCTTTTTCATCAATGGAGAGGAGGGGCCAGCTTTTGATAAAAATAGAAGCTCCTTCTTTGCTTTAGCTCTTCCTTGAAGAGAAGCAGATTTGATGCTTTTGTAGGCTCACCTAATGTAGCAAGCACATATATTGCTCCACCATGCACTTGGTCAAATAAGGGAGAGAAGCTTTGATCACTTTACTAGTACCACCTTCTCCAAGTTAGATGTCAGAGATATCACTCAAAAAGGTCCAAACTTGATCAAGTCCTGAATTTTCATGATTGTTTTCTCTCCTCATGGTGAGTAGTTCTTGTAAAAGACCAGGAAGTTGGAAACAAGGTTGCTAATGTACTCCTTTAGAGTTGAATCTTTCTGTCAATCCACATGTCAAGTTTCTCCTTGCCTCGATGTAAATACATCTATATATAGTATATCTTGAATGGCATGGACAAATCAAATAACATAATTAGTAATAACTAACGTAGAGTTATCGAAATGCAATGAAACTTAACCATAGGGTGCATTGGGTGCCCATGAGTCTAGTGATGAAATCTAGGCAAAAAATGATGTATGCAATTACCTTCTTAGAAGTCTAGCATCTAGGGCCACTTTACAGGCATCATTTTTGCCAAGATTTCATTGCTAGACTCTGAGGGACCTGATGCAAGCTATGGTCAATTTTCATCGCATAAAAATGTACGATATGTAAAAATCTCACCTTTTCAAGATCATCTTATACCTTTGTTTCATCGTGTGTTAATGAGGCACCTCTCTGGGCAAACGGATCCACAAAGTCCTTGGTAGGAATTTGAGGCCTTAGTCCAAATAGATCATGCTATAGTAATTCAAACTCAAAAGTCGGCACAAGGTAATCTTCTTTAGATAAGGTAATTTGCTTTTGTGTTTCTATGATGGTACTCACTATATTTAAGATTGTGTCATCATATCTTCTAGCCTTTTCCATCATCGGATGCACATCCATGTAATTATAATCGATGAGGTCTTCTATTGAATCCTTGACTAGAACAAATCTTCTTCCTTCATTTCTAAGTATTGCAGCACATCCGATAGAAGCAACTACTACACACCATCTACTACAATGGATGGTAAGGAGGCGAGGTTGGGTTTGTTGACTTGTGGCTCTTCTGAAGTGGACAACACCGTGAGAGCCTCTGCCACCATTTGACATTTCTCTTGAACATTTATTTGCTCTTCAATTGACTCTTCTCCCTTGTATGTGATAGCAACAACTTATTAATTTGTATATTCATTGCTCTCCTCCTCTATGGGTGTATCCAACACAAGGAGGTAAGTCGCTATAGAGGTGAGCTCAATCGCCAAGACCCATGGACTGCTTATTGTTCAAGCGTTTCAAGCGAGCACTAATAGCTATCTCTCACATAACTGACGAACTATCCCTCTCTACGAGTGTAATGAGCTTACCTTTGTTGATAAACACGAGATCTAGAGCATGGCAGAAGCTATGGAGGATGGAAGATGAATGTACAAATCATGATGACATAGACTTAAATAGACTAATTGTTACACAAGTGAATTAGGTTCCAAGATAGATTAGCTTGGACTCATAAACACATTCTTTTGTAAGATGGACAATGACATTGACAATGACTCGAACTGATAGTTCCATCTCCTTGTTATGAGTGTCAACCAAGTACATGCCTTTATAGCTTTTTGGATAGTACCATTTACCTCACTGTGCATATGGGATTCTGAACATCTCTTCCTAGAGCATACATCATTTTCTATCTTCCATACAAAGCCACTTATGGGCCAGCCTCTTTTGGGCAAACATCTAGCCTCTATGGGCATACATCCTTTGATTTATCAACACCCCCTCTCAAATGATGAGTCTCTACCCTTGCTGGATTTTGCCCCCCTTGCATAATGACATGGTCCGAGAGACTAGCACTTTGGCAGCCTAGTCAAGTTAAGGCTTGAAACTTTACATTTTTGATAGGGTTTTTTCAACATCCACTATGGGAAACAAGATCCACTAAGGGAGATTCATTGTTGTCAGCAAAACAGAAATTTCTTTATCTTTTTCATGCTTCCTTGGCATCCTTTGCTTTTCTCGATCTTCTGGGTGTCTTTGATCTTCTGGGACTCCTTCTTGGTCTTCATGCTCTTCATCTTTGACTTATTCTTCATTATCTTGTGCTCTGGTCTTCTTTGTGAGGTCCTTTTGGTCTTCTTTCTCAATGAGTTTGAGATGGGTACATTTCTGTGACTTGACATGACTCGTTAAACTATTACATAAATCTTGGGATACATAGCTTTTGGGATAGACTCATGGCTTGACATTACATTGAGTTTTCTTCTGAGATCATATAACATCTTGTCCTTCATTTTGCTTGCTTTGTCACTCTTTACTTTGCTTGCAGCTTCTTTGACCTTGACTTTCCTCTTCTTGTCCTTCGACTTGAGTCCCTTTCTTGCTAGTAAATCACTTGAATGCTTACTGAAATGAGGTTGTGCTTGCTAAGGACTAAGCAATTCTTAGTAGCAAAGACTTGAGTTTACCAAGATTGGGCCATGGGAAATGAATCTTGAATGTTAATGGCTATGGTGTTGATGCTTGTGGTCCTCAAGACTTCAAAAACTTCAAGAACTTTCTCTCTTTGCTGATTAGATCTTGCCGAACAAGGCCAGTGAATCAGAGTGGCATGAACTCCACTAAGCTTGGAGGAGTGAGAGAATAAAGTGAAAAATGAAGCTTTAGGAAGTTAGCTATGGCTCCCTATAATTAGGGTTAATAGGCCCCCGACTGGTTTTTCTCCATTTCCAGTGCACAAAGTGACTATTTTGGTGAGTTGCTTAGTGAGTATGAAGCTCTTTGAGTGGGCTTCCATTGCCCAAAGGTCATAGGAACAATGGCATGTTGTGTGCCTGGTGGCAACTATACAACCAAGACAGGCGCAATTTCAAACAACGAGGATGAAATCATTCAATGGTGAACCGATGAGTAGTCAATGTCATGATGCAACCTAATGAGAAGTTGCGCCCTGAGCTTGGAAAGAATCCCCCAGAACAAAGCAATTGAAGATATTCCCTAGTTTGAGAGAATCAGGGGCTCCAAGATGGGTTGGTCCTACTTTGGCTATGGCAGACAGGTAGAGAGAGTGTGATTCAAGTGAGGAGATGAAGTTAAATACTTAACTTGAGCTTGGATTGAGTTGGAAAGGGACTAAGAGTGAGAAGAGACCAAAGAAGCAGTGTCATGCTCAACTAAGCTCTGATACCATGTTGATAAACACGGGATCTAGAGCATGGCAGAAGCTATGGAGGATGGAAGATGAATGTACAACTCATGATGACATAGACTTAAATAGACTAACTATTACACAAGTGAATTAGGTTTCAAGATAGATTAGCTTGGACTCATAAACACATTCTTGTGTAAGATGGACAATGACACTGATAGTGACTCAAACTGATAGTTCCATTTCCTTGTTATGAGTGTCAACCAAGTACATGCCTTTATAGCTTTTTGGATAGTACCATTTACCTCACTATGCATATGGGATTCTGAATATCTCTTTCTAGAGCATATATCATTTGTCTATCTTCCATACAAACCCACTTATGGGCTAGCCTCTTTTGGGCATACATCCAGCCTCTATGGGTATACATTCAGTCTCTATGGGCATACATCATTTAATTTCTCAAAAACCTTGATACTTGATTGAGTTGCTTCCTCTCTCAAGCACTCCAATAGCTCCACGATTCGTGATGCAAGCTCAAGCATCCTCAAATCTCTTCCTCCAAGCTCCATCCTCCATAGCCACATGTGAGACAAGAGAAGAGAAGGGAAGCGAAGAAGAAGAGAGGAGATGGTGGAGGGCTTCACCTCCAAGATTCCTCACCCTCACCCTCACACGCTCACTCCCTCAAGCACTCACAAGCAAGCAAGCAAGAGAAGAAAAGGAGAGAATAAGAAGAGTCCACTTTGCCACACACCAAAGAATGAGCTCTCATTCACTTTTTGAACTTTATATAAATGCCCTAAAATCCCATGGGTAGTCATCCCCTTTTTTACATGGTCGTAGGCCCTTTTTTCCATTTTGCTCCTATCTTCCTAGCTTCCTTCCTATCGCACATCTACCTTTACAATTTGCACGGTCGGCACTCTTTTATAAAATAAATCATGATGCCCCTTGCACTCTTTTACAAAAGTATTGAATTGCGCTTTTTCTTCTACACCTCTCTCCTTGATTTAGGACTTCTTTGCACTTCCTATGTTTCTAAATTTTCCTTGGTGTGCCTTCATCTTCCGTTTCACTTTTTCCTTGGCCTTGTGTTTTGCTTTAGATTTTCTAAATTTTCCACCTTGTTTGTATGAGAGTTAACATTACCCCCTCCTAGATGAGTGCATGTCCCATGGCACTGATGCAGAGTGGTTGAAAGGAGGGATGGATGTAGCCAGATGGCTTTTTTTGAGTTTGTATACAAGCTCATCTGGGGGTTGGACTAGCCCTTGAAGTTGGGGTGGGTCCCTCTTTGATGCTAGCCTTGAGGAGAATTTTCCTTTGAAATTGAATATCGTATTGGACAAATCCGTGCCTGGAGGTAGATTGGTGGGTGGATCCATCTTTGAAATTCAAGATGGTGTTAGAAGGATCCCTGCTTGGAGATGATGGGTGGATGGATCCATCTTTGAAATTTAAGATGGTGTTAGATGGATCCGGCCCTCCATGACTACCTTCTCCTACGATGTTCCAAATGAGCTTCTTCATTCACTTTTTGACTGGGGCTACCTCGATCTCTGCCTCTGCCTTGGTTTTTCCTGCATGGGAACATTGTCGCATAAGATGGCCCCTCTCTTAGGTGGGTATTAGGTTCGAGACACTTGTAGTTTTGAGTTGATGAAGGTTCAATGAGAAAGGGCGGACGTGTGAGGCGATGATGATGGGGCCACAAAGGAATTGGGCTTGGGAAGAAATGAATCACCCAGTTAAGGTGTGTAGTGGGAGTTCACACTCAACAGCCAAGACCCACGGACCGATTATTGTTTCAAGCGTTTCAAGTGAGCTCTCATAGCTATCTCTCACCTAGCTGATGCGCCGTCGATCCTCTCGGGATGTAGTGAGATTACCTTGATGCCAAAATGAGTTGCCTTCTCTCTCGCACACACCGGTAGCTCTATGATCCTAGATGCTAGCTCAAGCATCCTCAAGCCTCCTCCATCTCCAAGCTCCATCCACCATAGCCGCGCATGCGAGAAAAGAGAAGAGAAGAGAAGAGAGAAGAAGAGCTTCACCCTCTTAATCCCTCACTCCCATATACTCACTCACTCCCTCACACTCTCACACTCCCTCTCTCAAGAGCACACACACAAGCAAGGTGAAGAGAAGAAGAGAGGACTCTTGTTAGCCACACACCAAAGAATGAGCTTCCATTTACTTTTTGAACTTTATATACAAGCCCTAAAATCCCAAGGGCACCCATCCCTTTTTACATGAGCAGCTATTGTGGCAAGGTCCCTTTTCCTAATTCTCTCTTCTTGCTTCATGCCCTAAGCATATACCCATCTATTCTTTTACAAATGGCACAGAGGGAGCCTCGTGCTCTTTTACAAGAGTTTTTTGAGTTTTTTGAGGTGCCTTTCATTTAAAATTAAGCTTTTTGCCTCAGCTTAGCTTTAGAGGCCGCCTCTACGCCTTTGCTCTTTTTCCATCCTTTTTTCACTTTTTCCTTCATTTTTTCGCCATCTCGAATTGAGGTTAACGTTACCCCCCTCCAAGACGGGTGCCAGTCCCATGTTTTCGATTGAGTACTAAAACCCTTCCAATTGAAATTCCTTACATTCAAAGTATCTAGAATATATTTTTGATTTTAAAGATTGGGCAAACCATTGATGAATTACTTAGTCAAGGTGGATTAGAGTTTGCATGAACAATAATCTTTAAAGATGTGTCTTTAGTTCTGTAATATACACATATACACTAGACAAACCTACCTTGATTGTTCTCTCTATGTATATGTGTGTGTGCATGCATGCATGGGCATATGTGTCTCATTAAGAACTTGTTTCTATCTCTCTCTCTTATTCAAAAACTATTGCCACTAAAAATCTCTCTTTTTCTCCCTCTCTCTCATTAATACATATACATATGTATGTGTGCATATTTCAAGTCTTAACACTCGTGCACACACACATGCACACACATGTGATTAGTTTAAAGAAGTATAACTATATTTTATAGCCTATGAATATTAATATTACAACAACATGATGTCAAGTTATCAAAGACATGCACAATGAGAGATCAAGATGATGCTCTCTCTCTCTCTCTCTCTCTCTCTCTCTCTCTCTCTCTCTCTCTCTCTCTCTCTCTCTCTCTCTCTCTCTCTCTCTCTCTCTCTCTCTCTCTCTCTCTCTCTCTCTCTCTCTCTCTCTCTCATTAAGTGTATTGATTGAGTATCGAATTTATACTTGTTTTCACCCATCAGTATCTCCTCTTGCCACCACAACAAATAACACAAATGTGCAAGCTTTACTGATGAGTTTTTATTTCTTAACCAATATTTAATGAGGTTGCTAGAGCCATGTATAAATAAAAATGTTTAGTGAGTATTTGGAATGGATGCAAATGTAGACCTATTTATACACCAACCCATGCTTACCGGAAGAGAACTTATATCTCATATTTGGAAAGAGAACTTCTCCAACATCGCCCATAGCATGACCAACAAAGCAAAGACTCTGCTAATTCTTAGAGCAAATGCGTTTCATTTTGTTGAGAAAATACAAATATACCTTGCTTTGCTTAGCTATAATCAAATTTAAGATTATATTTTACTATTATTGTCTATCAGTTTGTGAAACAATAGTAAACTTGCTAGAGGTCAATACAATACAAATTTGTATCCAGATTACTTGTTTTGTAAAAATTGTTTTGTATTGTAAATGTGAGAAAGAGAGAGAGCTATATATTAGTAAATAGAGAATGGTTCATTACAACACATGTCATAATCCAATATAATACAAGCTCTATCAATTTGGAGTGCTTGCATAAATGTTTCCATATTGCAAACATGAGAGAGAGAGAGAGAGAGAAAGAGAAATATTTGTTGGAATACCTTTCATGATACAATATAATACAAATTCTATCAATCTAAAGTGCTAGCACATTATTTTTGGATTGCGAGAGAGAGAGAGAGAGAGAGAGAGAGAGAGAGAGAGAGAGAGACTAAGAATGTGTATTGTGTGAGAGGACACAAAGACAGAGAGAGAGAGAGTGTGTGTGTGTGTGTATGTGTGTGTGTGAAGGTGGTAGCGAAGGTAGTGATGGCAGTGGTGGTGGTAAAGCTAGCGGTAGTGGTAGTGGCGACGGTGGCAGTAGTGGTGGTGGAAGTGGAGGTGGATACATCTAAGGCTAGAATAAGTGAACTATGTAGAACAAGAATAGAGGGGTTGCCAAAAAAAAACTAGCTCAAATGCTCACTCAAAGAACTCGCTTCTTGCCCTTCCTTAAGGGGGCTAGCGGCCCCCTAACGGGGGTTCCAGGGTAGCCCCCCTAGCCCAACAGTAAATAGAATATTTCTTAGAATATTCCATAGTCGACTAGGAAAGTTTCATAATATGGTCAAAGAGGCCGACTAGACTATCTTCCTTGTGCTATAAAAGGAAGACCCCTCTAAAGCCATTGTCGATTTATCTTTCCACCAAATTGGAGTTCTTCAAGTTATCCTTAAGCTCTTTGCCTATCACCTATCTGGATCGCCATCTTAGCTTCAAAGTGAAAGTACATGGGTGGACAAAGGCATTATCTATATTATTTCATTTAAAATCAAAGCAATTTCTATTCTTCTCATATTTGTTGTTTGTTCTCTACTCCTTACTCAGATTTTGTCTGCCATGCCATATAATTTCTACATAGCCATTGTTGAATTTAAAAAAATACTTGAAAATATAGGTATTCTATTAAATCTATTGGAATTGAGCTTACAAAAGTGACATCACTACCAATAATGCTTGACAAATATTATCAAAGATTGTTATGGAAAATAGACTTGTCATTTTGTGGATTTTTTATAAGTTTATAAGACTAAGAATGTGATAGGGATTAACTTACATAATGTGAGATCATTTAGTAGATATTATTAAAATTATATGATTTTATGTTTATTTATGTGTGAATTTTCATTGTATATTTGCCACATAATCATGACTTGTTACACACATATGACATTGGTCGCATTATGCTTAGTAGATATATGGAAGAGAACTAATATGTTTAGTGTTATGGTGAACATATCATTAGGTAGAATCAAGAAATTTAATGTTTTTGAAGAATTATCAAGTAAAAATAATTTTTAGATAAATCTATATAGTAAGAATAATGTATAACATGACCATCCTCTCTCAAGTTTGTTCTATCTCTTTAATCCTTTAACAAAAAACTCATAAGTCATATCTCCCTCAAGCATGATCTCCCTTTTAATTATGTCATTGCAACTTCAACACCGCGCCTCTCTTGATCACTAATGTAGTCCCCAATCTCCTAAAAAGAGGCCACATTAGAATCTAATTCTAGGATCTACACAAAGTTAAAGTGGAATTGATGTTTGGCATCTCTTAGCATGATTAAGAGTCCCTCATCACCTCTTAGCCCTATCTGGACCTTAACCTTGGGAATATTAAATCATGTTTTTCAATGCATATCTCCCATTTGACATCAAGAGGACATCCAATGTGTTTGATTTAGCCCATATCCTTTAGAGTGAGGTACAATTTGTGCTCTCTTGCAAAAATGTCAATACAATTTGAAAGGTAAGTTAGGGCATAAGATTTTTAGTGAAAGAGATGCAAAACATGATATTGCAATCGAGAGGCACCCTAGAATCTTCTATTTCTCAAATAAAACGAGTACAATCTAGCCTCCTCTATGAACCATCATTTTGCTCATTGTGACATGTGATAGTAGATTCACTATCTATATCCAAGGAAGTTGATGCTTTGGGACCACAACCTCCCTTTTATTTGTCTCTTCTTCAATCATATGAGACGATTCATTTATTCTATCCCCTACTTAATCTATCATGTTTTAATTCCCTAAAATGATGGATGTGTCAAAATCCAACTCGCTCCACATCCTTGAATGCCCTAATTGATAATAAAATAAAAGTTTCTATCATTCCAAACTTTCATTGGCCTTCATGTTGACACAGGTGAGCACAAGGGTGTCATCTTTCCATCTCATCCTAGATTCAAAGAAAACATCATAGCAAGAAAAGGGATACTTTGAACCTCATCTAATCCCAACATGGTCTTTGGCTAAGCCAATACATCATGTTTAAATCTTCTGGAAAGATTGAAGAACATCAAATCCATTTTATCATTACACATGCCTTGCACATCCCATAATATTAGCACAAGCTTTCTTGATGCCCTCTTGGATCTAAACATCATAGAAGTTTATGTCATAATTCATTGAGTCATCAAGTGCTCCATAGATGTTGTTTTAGAAACAAAACTTCTCTCTTGTCTCCAATCTTGATCTTTATCTCAAATTTTCTTAATATTCTTCATGACATTATTCTAAGTACTTTTAATTGATGTGTTCTTTTTCCATTATGAATCATATCTCCTTTGGCAGTGCCCTTCTACTTTTCCTTGTTGGTGTTCTCTACTCCTTGGTTTCTTTTGGGGCAAGATTTGACAAACTATCATGAGTCCCTTCTACTCCTCCTCATTGGCATTCTTTACTCCCTAGTTTCTTTTGTGGTAGGACCTAGCCAAGTGTCATGGAGCCCTTACCACACATAATAAAATGCAGAAAAAGCTAAGAACTTAACTTTTGTAACTACCTCGACAACATTCACATCGAAAATTTAAAAAAACTTTTGTAACTACCTCCAAAATGTTCACATTGAAAAGCTAAATACTTAACTTTTGTAACCACATCTAGAACATTCACATTGAATAGCTTTGGTAGCTACAAACATTTTGCTAACTAGAAAATATATGCAAAATGGGCATAAAATTTTGCTCATCATAGAAACATCTTTTGCATAATGGTTCTTTGTAGTTATGACTCTTGTCAAAAATTATTTATGAAGTAATGTAAAAGCATGGGCATTAGCTAGTCCACACATGTGTCACCCCAAGGCTTACTAAAATATTGTGAAAGGAAAAGGGAAATGTCAAACACCTTTATTATCCCATTTTGAAATTGAAGGGTCTCTAAGATCTTACTCCAGTGTATATAGTTGCAATGTTATAATGTAAGAAAAGGAAAAGGTGGATTTGTGCCATGGTTTTTGAGAAGGTAGTTGTTAAGTTGGTTACAACCTCTCTCTTTCTTTATCTTCTATGTCACTATTCATTTACCTCTCTCCCTTGTTTGGCACAATTGTTGTTCATTCTCTCTTATGCTTTCTTGCTTCATCTGTTTCATGGAAGAAGAGGGAGAAAGTGAGGATGAAGACATTGATTTATCTTTTGTGTGCCTTCTTCCTTGTGTATTTTGAGGCAATGGTTTATTATTGACAAAGAGTTTATTTCTTGCAAGTTTTGTGGCCAACAGGCTATCTATAGCCTCTACTTGGTTAGTTGAAGCTTTATTTTTGTGCCATGGTAGGGTGCTCTTTAGGTTCTTTACATCTATTGTAGAGGATGCATGCACACTTTTGCATGCATGGGGTCCCAAGAGATGTTAGGAACATGCAAGACTCTCCTTATAACTTTTGACAATGTGTGCATTGTCTAACCATCAAGAAAAGAAGGGGGGATATCCAAACTAGGGACTCTTTGAGTACATTCTCAAGAACAAAATTTGCAAATTAGGGAAGCACATAAACCTAATCCTCTCAAGATCCAACAATGCTCCCCAAAATGAAGTCTGGCAATATAGCAAATCCCACAATAACAAAAAAGGATCCCTTACCCATGAAGTAGTACTATTGGAAAGAAGCCTAAGGTTGATATATGGGAAAATCACATTATGAACTCCTTGCATGGAACTCACCCTATGAATAGAAATAGAAGCCACCCACCGCATACTATGCATATCTTTGCTCGAGTTGGGAGAGTGAGAAGGAAGCAAGAGCCTTGAAGACCCTTTTATTGGTGCCCACAACATCTTTTTTCCTTGAGTTATGCACTTGTAAGCTTTCTCAAATCTCCCTTCTTCATAGTTCTAGTGTCATCAACTTGATCACCACATAGACAATAGTAACAAAGTTATACTCCATGGGATCCACCATTGTTTTTTTTCCTTTCCCTCCATCACCAACCTCACCTCCATTCATTGTGCAAATATAGTAGCATCAACCAACCTCTTTAGCAAAGAACGCGAGTACATGAGCAAGCACAGGTGTAGTAGGTAGTAAAACTAAATTTGTGCACTAGAAGCATTAAACACCATGATGGCCAACTACTATCCTTGTCAACAATAGTGTATCATCATCTCTCCTCTTTCTCCAAAGAAGTCTTGTGCTAGACTCCAAACTCCAAAATCCACATTTACTACTTATTAGTTATCACACATGGTGAGCTATGGAGTTGCTTTCTCTTTGTAGTTTTTCACTATACTCTAACCTAACCTCTCTCTCTCTCTCTCTCTCTCTCTCTCTCTCTCTCTCTCTCTCTCTCTCTCTCTCTCTCTCTCTCTCTCTCTCTCTCTCTCTCTCTCTCTCTCTCTCTCTCTCTCTCTCTCTCGTGCACGCACACACACACACACAACCATTTTGGCATGCTTGTCTTGTTTTCCTTAGAGATGTTGCAAGAGAGGGACACATGCCTCGGAATAACCATCTTGCATGCATCTACATCCCTTACTATTAAACTTGGCATGCATAGTTGCTACTATGCCTTATGTCTTGCTAAGTCATTTATTTTAGCAATCCAATGATTTTTACTTCTCCTTGTGTGGTAATTCAAGAAATGAGCTAGCTTGTTACAATTATTCCTATGATGGCTTGATATTAGCTTTATTAGTTCTTGAGAGGGAAATCATGTACAATCAATTCCTCAAGAGATGAGCTAGCTTGTTACAATTATTCCTATGATGGCTTGATATTAGCTTTATTAGTTCTTGAGAGGTAAATCATGTACAATCAATTCCTCTAGTTCAAAATGCTTAACTTGGATTTATGTTTTGGGTCATTCACATAGAAACAATTCATGTTGAGGCATATCCTATCAAATTAGATGAAATTAGATGATGAGTTGAGCAATAGGCACACCATATCAAGGTACTAGAGAGAGATGTGGAGAGGTGCAAAATCTTAGCCTTGAAAAACAATAAGTTACATGTGTAGAGAGAGTTCTATTTCATGCAAGCTCTTTTGCTCAAATGGAAATGTGTATAGTTAAGGGGTTGGTGGTCTAGTCATAGGTCTTGAAAAGGGAGACCCATCGCAAGCATTTTCTTACAAAGCAAGGCTTTTCTAGATGGTTATAACCCTAAGAGAAACTTGCTAGTCCATGCTAAGAAAGGATTGCAAAGATGGATGCAAGTTTGGGATGGCATGAAAGCTCACATCAAAGACAACCATTAGATAATTAGCAAGTTCAATGTGAATGATAGAGAAGCTTGTTGCTTGTAGGAGATTCTTTGATAGAAAGAAAGAATCATGGACTTCATCTGTGGGGCCCATGATTCATCTCTCAAGTTTTGGGTTTATAATAAGGGAAGAAGATTGACTAAGTTGAAAGGGAGGTGTGAGTTTAGCAACTGATTACCTTAGATTGGGGATAAGGCAAGGATGTCTTGGTATCGTAGATCCTATTGGGGTAAAGGCACTTCTGCCTATGCCTCCTGCGTATTACTACACTAACAATACCTACACACTTGTACAGTGCAGGTGGTGGGTGCCCATCACTGTCACTTTATTCTTTATTCTTTTAATGACATTTGAACAAGTCCAGTCACACATTGCGATTGTTGGAGTTCCCACATATTGAGTCTCTCTCTTACTCTCTTGCTCCATCCGCCATAGCTCACTCCTCCATTTCTCTTAGGTTTCTTGTGCTTTCACTCGAGCTTCTCCCTTCAACTGATAGTAGAGCCAAGATCAAGGAGCTTCACGTGACATTGTCTCATAGCTTGGATTTGAAAGCTTCGACATCTCACCATTGGCAACCATGGCTTCAGCTTGAAGAAATAACCATTGCTTCTCACTCACTCCCCAACTTCTGTAAGCTTCTTCCCAAGATTGAGGAGGCTTGTTTGAGCACACATGGGTGCTTCTTGGGCTCCATTCACTTTAGCTTGAAGAGTAAGCCATCAATTCAGACCAATGTGTTTGCACCTATTTCCCAATCTAAGAGGACAACAACTCATCATTACTTGCCACTTGTTCGGTGGTCTCTAACACTTGATAAACATCTTGGAAATCATATAGCATCTCCTGGGCATTGGCATTGCATGTTTTGGACACCATTTGGAGCTCCCAACCTCAGTTACTTGCTATAATATGTAGGAGACATAATGTAATATAGGTCTAAACAGGGTCTTCTTTGTCATTGGGCCTCACTCTGAACTCTACTAATGCCCATATGCATATGCATTGATGCTAGGATATTTGACACATGTCTTGATGTTGAGAAACATGCGGGATCTAGAGCATGGCAGTGAGTTATGGTGGATGGAAGGAGAAGTGTGGACTCATGATGGAGAAGACAAAGACACTGTTTGTTACACAAGTGAATTAGGTTCCAAGATTGAGACTTGGACTCATAAACACAATCTTGTGTATGTGGACAATGACATTGACACTTCACTGAAAAGAAAAGAGTACTATCATTGCATTAAGAAAAGGATGCAAGTACAATGCTTTATAGGAAAGTAGGAAACTACAGTAGGCACCACTGTGCATATGGGATAGGTTAGCCTGCATGTCCTTGGCCCTGAAGCTCCATACAAAGAGGCTGTTTAGTGAGTGTAATTGCTGAATCTCAACACCCCTCCTCAATCACAACTAGAAAGGCACAAAGTGTGTAGAGGTTGTAATGAGAACCACCTGCAAAGTGTGGGCACACCACAAACATGGTAGACACCAGAGGCTGTCGCAGAAAAGGCTAAGTGTGGGCACCAAAACATGATGGACATCCAGAGGCTGTAACAGGGGCCTCACAAGGTGTACAGGGACTATAATGCCAAGTTACATGAGGAGTTTACAAAGCTTATGGCAGGAAGCATTAGGGCAAGGAAGTACAAGGCTTTTAAGATAGTCTATTAGAGTAATGAGAGTAGAAGGACTGATGAGTCTTGTCCTTCCGATCCTGGTGGTCTTCATCTTCATCTTCATCTTCATCTTTTGATCCATGGTCTTCTTCTTCTTTCACAGCTGCAAGATAGGCCTTTTGGGACCTCTTCCTAGCATGATAGAACTTCTCAGTATGTCCAGTCCTTTTGCAGAAGTCACAGAAGAGCGGTTCCTTTTTACCTTTGTATCTGTTGTTTACATATAACATTTGTTCATCCTTTGAAGTGCTGGGCTCTTCTTTGCTTTTAAGTTTCTTTTCTTCTTCTAACAGAGAGGCTTTAATATCAACAAGTTGAGGATCAGGCATATTGGTTAGAGTGGTTGATACATTATCATAGGCAGGAGGCAGACTTTTTAGTAAGACACCAATACAAACATCTTCATCCATTTTTAGCTTTATTCCTGCAAGTTGAGTAAGCAGGCTTTCCATGTAGTTCAGATGGGATGCCAGGGATGTATGAGGCTTCATATCAAGTCGGAAAAATTCAATTAATTGACCATACTTAGACGACTTTGATTGTGCACCAAATAGGGTATCCAATTTATCCTAAGTGTCATGGGACGTGTCACAGGCATCCACATGATGAATGTAGCTGTCGTCCAATTCCAGTTTGATGATGGCTTGTGCCTTGTCATCATTCTTCTGCCAAGTAACTGCAAGGTCCGCATCTCGAGGTTTCTTCTCTTTGCCATTTGTGATGGCCCAAAGACCCTTCTTCATCAGGATGAGCTTGATGCGGGTTTGCCAAGTGTGGAACTCGACTCCTTTGAATCGAGCATTTGGAGAGTCTTTTCCCATGTTGAGGTTGCAAGATCAGCAGCAAATCAACACCAGAATTCTGAGATTTTATCAATAGAAGAGCAGATTGCAATGTGTCAAGAGACACAGTTAATGACAGTGTGAAAACACACTATGTCAGTGTTGATGTTGAGCTTGATTCTTCTTGTTCAGGATCGTTCAGTCATTCTTCAATCTTCTCAGGTCCTTCCCCTCCTTGATTTGATGCTGGGTCAATGGATTAGAGTGGGCTTTAGCTTGATTTAGTGTCAGGAGTGAGAAAAATGAGGAAAAAAAGAAGCTTGAGAGATTTTGGCTATGGCTGACAGTTTAGGGTTTCAGATAGAGGCCTGGTTTTTTGCAGATTGCAGGAGCTATGGTTGATCATTTCCAAAACTTTTTTTATGGAAATGAAGCTTACTTCAAGCTCTTCAAAATCCCTATCCTCCTCATCAAGATCGCGGCCTGTATGGCGCGCGCAGAGTGGACGAACAGGCATGGCGCAGTTTTGGGCAGCGATGTCGAATGTTTGCAATGCCAGGGCTATAGATCACCAATGTGGTCGATTTTTGTGCCAGGAGGGAGCGCCCTAAGTAGAGGAAGATATGTCTAGAAGAAAGTTCATGAAGATATGCTCTACAGAGAGAGATATGAAGGCTCCATGGAGGGTATGTCCTGCACGTCACATTTGAAGACTATAGCAGTGACTGGGAATTTTCACAATGCTGAGCTTCAGATAGCCAAATGTCATGGATTGATGTGATACAGGGAAGCTTTCTGAGTAGGGGAATACTTTTCCAGAAGGAAGCTCCAAGAGATTTGACCTGTGGAGTGAGATATAAGCAGCTCAATCTGACAGGGTGCTGATGGCTATGGCTGCCATGGAAGCTTAAGTGAGGGTAGAGTTGGGAGATGAAGTCATGGGATGGAACTAAGCTGACCAGAGATTAACATGAGCTGAGAGAGGGCAGAGGAGAGCTAAGCCGAGCTGAGCCATGCCCGACTAGGCTTTGATACCATGTTGAGAAACATGCGGGATCTAGAGCATGGCAGTGAGTTATGGTGGATGGAAGGAGAAGTGTGGACTCATGATGGAGAAGACAAGGACACTGTTTGTTACACAAGTGAATTAGGTTCCAAGATTGAGACTTGGACTCATAAACACAATCTTGTGTATGTGGACAATGACATTGACACTTCACTGAAAAGAAAAGAGTACTATCATTGCATTAAGAAAAGGAAGCAAGTACAATGCTTTATAGGAAAGTAGGAAACTGCAGTAGGCACCACTGTGCATATGGGATAGGTTAGCATGCATGTCCTTGGCCCTGAAGCTCCATACAAAGAGGCTGTTTAGTGAGTGTAATTGCTGAATCTCAACACTTGAGATACTTTTGGCTTGACTTTGAGCTCAAATTAGGTTTGATTTAGCATAGTTTTGATTGTTGTATAGTATGGGTAGCATGTTGTAATACACATAGGGACAACATACAGTTCATTGTTTGGAGCTCTACTAATGCTTATATGCTCATATATTGATGCCAAATCATTGGGAGTTGTTATTTGATATCTTAGAATGCTTTTGGGAGCTTAAAATAGCTCAATTTTCACTATCATTTGAGTGTTGTAATAAGAAGGTATTACACCATTTTATCAATGCACCGTATGTCTCTTGCTCTCTCGAATGCTATTTAGGTACTCTATCGGATGCACTGATATCTAACATGGATGCAATATGCTTGCTTATGCTTATTAAGAGCTCTTGAGCTATGATTTGGTCTTGGTTACATCAACATTGGTTGTGATTTATGCTATTGGCTACTACTTTGGATGCTACAGTAAGAGCTTGAAGAAGATATTGGGTCTTATGCTCCCGAATGTATGTCACATGTATCTTGGATGTCTAGATGCTATACACATGATGTATTGAGCTTCTTTTAATCATCTGGCATTCACTCTTTGCTCTAGTTGGGAGCTTGCAAAAACATTTGGATGTTACATAGAGCTTTGGATATTTGCAATTGAGCTTGAGCTTACTTCAATGAGAATGTGGGACTTGGTTGAGTTATGTCTATGCTCTCCAATTGCTCTTTGATTGTAGTTGTTACCAAGTGGGTTGCTTTGAGCTCCCACATCTTGAGTCTCTCTCTCTCTCTCTCCATCCATCATAGCCCACTCCTTTATTGCTTTTGCTTGCTTTTGCTCTCGCTCGGTCCTCTCCCTCATATCCAATGACTCATTGTAGGCTTGGAGAAAGAGAATCAATGGATATTGGAAGGCAATACTACCTAATATGTCAATGCCTTATTATGGAAAGTCATGATGCAAAAACTTCCTACAAAGAATAATATCTCATAATAATTGACAAATTTGATGTGTGATGCTAGTTTCTATTTTAGCATAAAATGCAAAGCAAGTTTTGTTGGGGGATGGAGGGAACCCTAACACTGAGTCTTATTAGTTGTGGGCCCTAGTTAGAGGATTAACTATGAATAAAAATTGACTTGTTAGAAATTGAATTTTGCATGGAAAAGCTTGGTGCTCTAATGGGTGTATAGAGGATGCTTTTTTGAATCATCTTCTAGAGTTGTTGCATGTTACTAAATAAGAGAAGGCTAGTTACACATTGTGACTGTTAGAGTTTCCACACATGGTGTATCTCTCTCTTACTATCTTGTTCCATCCACCATAGCTCTTGCTTGGCTTTTGCTTTCGCTTGTGTGATTCTACTCAAGGCTCTACCTTCCAACCATGTAGACAATAGGAAGTCCATCTTTGGGTATAATTTTTAGCTATGCTAAAGGTATTATCTATTGGATGTCCAAGGTGTAGAAATGCACAGCCTTGTCTATTACTTAGGTTGAGTACATTGCAGCCACTATGGAGGCTTGCAAGGAGACCCTATGGTTAGGCCGTTTGGTTTGCAAAACTTGGTATCCTATGCTACATTTGAATTTGATGAGTGCAATTTAGTTGGCCCGTAATCCAATCTTTCGTGTTGTGAAGACAAAGCACTTTGAGATATGGTATCTCTTTAATAGGGAGGTGGTAGAGGGCAAGTCAATTGAGCTTGTTAAGATACCAATGGATACAAATCCTACAATCTGCTCACTAAAAGGCTCCCAGTGGAATGATATACCTTCCTTAGGAGGTTGATGGGTGTAGGATGAGATGACATCTTTCCTCGTCCAGTTATACTCTATATACATGTAGTACTTTTCTCATTTTTTCTTTTACTTCTCACTAAGGCACATTCGCCTCTAAGTGGGAGGGTGTGGGGCCTAAAGGCACATGTGTCTAACTACCCACATTTACTCACTATACATTATATCCACACATCTCTACACTATAGGTAGTGGGTGCCCATCACAGTCACTTTATTCTTTATTCTTTTAGTGATTATTGAATAAGGGAAGACTAGTCACACATCGTGATTGTTGAAGTTTCCACATATAATGTCTCTCTTCTCTTGCTCCATTGCTCCATCCACCATAGCATTTGCTTGGCTCTTGCTTTTGCTTGTGTGCTTCTACTTGGGCTCTATAGTTTAGCCCCATGTTTTGAGTGGCCTATAGGGCCTCAAGAAAATTCATTTAGGAAATGTACGAAGGTGAGGTGTGTATTTGATGAGCTTTGCCTATCAAAAGGATGGAAATGATTATCATCCATGTCTAATATGATTCATTGTGTTTGTGTCAAAAAAGAAAAAGAAATTAGTAGTAATTCTAAAACTTACATGATCTCACATCCTTTCACCTTCTCTAAAGCATGCATTTCATTTAAGACAAATGCTAACAAAGCAAGTGATTGAGGTTTGTTTGTGTATGTAGGCGGCAGGCCTATTCGCAGGTTATTGTTCATCTTGGCCTTCGAGATGTGGCTGATGGCACATTCATCCCAGACCCACGAAGTTTTCTTGAGGACCGAGAAGAAGAGGCAGTTTCAAGGAGCGACGATGCACGTTAAGGACCCTGACGCATGAACGCTTGCTTAATATTATTAGAACGTTCACACCATCAACTTCGACATGGGCGTTGCAGTTTTTGAAATTTCAGACTGTTTTTTCTTTGTGTTGCTAGAGGGCAGCATGGCCAGAGCCAGGAAAGCTGCTACCACTCGGAAGCCATTGGCACCCAAAGACACTAACATCCCGCAGCCCACCGGGGCGCGGCAGCAGCAGCAGGACGTCCATCAGCAGTTGATCGAGGCCAATTACAGAGAAGGTCGGTCTCAAAATTTACCCTCCAGTCTCCGCCACAGCTTCCAGCTCTGACACTTTGACATGCATAATGCAGCCGAGAGGCGCATCGCTGCCATAAGGGCTGTGCGCGATGCAGATGTCGAAGGGTTCCTGACTCAGCTCAGGGTTGCAAGGTCCATGCTGTCAGAAGAGGTGCTTTCCATGCGCATTGGGGATTTTGTTAAGAAGTTTTGCCCTGACAGGGCGGTGAGCAAGTCCTCAGAGAGCGGCATTATTGAGCTTAGACCCTATCACCATGCTTCCGCTGGTCCTGACTGTGCCCCCAGTGCTGCAAGCAGTTTTGAGTTCCATGATAATCATGTGCCACAGAGCCATGTCCAGCCTACACCACTCGGGTTCCCATTCTCCAGCTCAACAGGCACGTTTTCCATCCCCTGCAATTTCTCTACACCATCCATATAAAAAAGTACATTATCGAGTCATACAGTACAAGAATTACCACAAAACTTTGTTGCACATTCAGAACTGCAAAAGGGTATGCGTGAAATTTGGAAACAATACTTCATAATTTGGGTTGCTGTTGGGCATTGTTACCTACATTGCCTATGCACCCATAACGTTTTTTTAAGTAGTGGAGCATGTCAAAACGATTTATGCCTGCGATATACTATATTGGGTGATGCCATGAATATTATTTCCACCTCTCAGGGCATTAGAACTCGGTCATATGATGCTATGGATAACTGCACCTCAGCTTGCTCTTATTACAGGGTTTCAGGTTTTATGTTGGAACGGAAGAGAACTGGAAATGGGCTAGCAGCTCCAAGATACAGTGACAGAAGTATCAAGAGCATATATGTCTACGTGATTATTAGGGGTCTGTGGATTAGATACAATTGAGTCTAGGCTAGAAATTAGGTGTCCAACATGACTACTAGAACTGTACCGATGCGAAACTGTAGCCTTGTGGTGACATTTGTTTTTGTGGCTCCATTCCGACTTCCACCCTCTGTACAGTTCCTTGCTGTCATTTAGATAGATTTTTGAGGGTTATTTTCACCTTTATACCCTGTTACATTTCTCTGACTTGTGCATTTAGGTGGTAGGCATCTTCTTATTGATATTAGAAGAATTGGGCAAAGGCTCAATGGCGATCCTTTAATTTTGCATGAATGTTGACCACATGGTAGTAGCTCCATTCCAGGGGCAGGCCATGGAGGCTAACTTTAACGGCATGGAGGTGGCTTCTGTATACAAGAGTAGACTCCAGAGGGACAGACTTGTGGAGGTTAATCTCATGGAGAAAAACCTCTGAATGCCAAGAGATTACTCTACTTCAAGGTCAAAATTGATTTGCCTTTGATAGATCCTGACTTTGCAAAAAAATTGTGAAAACCTAATGGTGCTTTTAGTTTTAGACTTTAGTCCAGTTCTAGTGCCAAGGTTGGCTGGTTCCGATTGAGCCATGTTAAGCTATACAGAATCAGTCTAGAAGATTTACTCAAATTAAGGGTTATTTTCTCTTGCTCTAATACAACCTGAAATTTATTCTATTGTAAAACTCATGTAAATTAAAACTTGAGAGTTTTGGTGAGACAAATGGCTTGAAAAGTTCTACAAAAGGGTATTTGGTTCGTGGCCACTCTTTCATCTTGTACCATCCTTGATCATTCATCATCGTGCCCAGCTATCATCAGCTTTTGCCATTATCTCATTGTCATCAGCCTGTTGATTTGCTGTGCCCAGCCTTCATCAATGCAAACCCCGCAATCTCAGTGTCATCTCTTGTTGCCTTGGCAGGATGTTGTTGCTATTGGCAACATTAAAAAGGTGCATTACACATTAATGACTAGACCTTCATTAGCTCATTAGACAGCTCCAATATTCAAGTGCACTTTGAGTGTTCCAGTGTCCGATACGCAAACTCCCGCACTTTTCATTACACATTAATGACTAGACCTTCATTAGCTCATCAGACACCCCCAATATTCAAGTGCACCTAGAGTGTCCCAATGTCCCATAAGCAAACTCTTGCTTTTGGCTGGTTCCGCTCTATAAATAGAGAGTGTGCTAGGTCACTTGTATCCCTTGTCATCTCTTTCACTTCAGTTCCATTGTGTCCCATTTAGTCTACAACATCACATGGCTGCCAGCTCCTTCTCATGTTGTTGTTTTGTCCACCTACTTGCTCAGCCTTCATCATTTGGTGGTTGTTGTAATCATTGGTTCCAACCTGTTGTACTTGCCTTTTGGAGTTGTTGCCATCATCCTCTTGTTGCTGCACCAACTCTAGGTGGGAGCCACTTGCCTCAGGGCAAAATGCAATGCACTCAACCTACACAGTGTGAACACAATTAGAAACTAACTGACTAAGGTGGAAATGGAAAGGCAAACGCACAATGAATTATTAGAGCTCCTTTGTCTTGGTCAAACTTTGATGGGGCTCACAACCAACCAAAAGATGAACAACATGAAATACAAGAGATGCTAACACCCTCTTAGATCTTGAGAGTGGCTTACGACCTAAAATGTGCATGTGATGAAGCGTGGAAACCTAGGACAAAGGCTTCATGAAGATGTCCACTGCATTGTTTGCCATAGGAACAAGGCCAGTGTGTTTCAGTGCACCATAAGCAAAGTCCCCTACTTTTGGTTGGTTCCATCTCTATAAATAGAGAGTGTGCTAGGTCACTTGCGTCCCTTGCATCCTCAGTCTTTCCCCTTGAATGGTTGCTATCTTCTTCAATTGGCAGCTGCCTAGCTTGTCGATGCCATTAATTTGCTACTGTTTGAGTCGCCCATATGCTTTTGACCTGATTTGGTGGGATTTTTGTGCCGTTGTACTTGTCTTTTTTGTACCATCTCCATTACCTGTTGCCACCTAGTCTATCTTGGTGTCACGAGCTCTTCCAGCCTGTCAGCGTCAACACCAACCTGTGTTTTTGCTGTTCTAGCCGAGGTCTGATTGTTTGTCATCATTTGCAGCAACTTGCAGGTTGTTTTTGGATTTTCCGCACCTCTCTGCATCATCCTTTGCTCAAACTAGTGGTTACAACACTCGGGATTTGTTGTTTGGTAGGCTGCAAGAAAACAATTGTAGATGTCTTGCCTTTGTTGAAAGCACCTATAAAACACAAAATCTGTTGATTTTTGCAGCAAATAGCAGGCTGAAAATTTGTGTTCTCAGCATTAGGGTGGTTAAGCGATGATACCATGTGAGTGTGCAATGGAAGAGGAACACAAACACAGAGAGAAAAGAAGAGAGAAGACATCACGAGAGAAAGAGAAAACTGCACTGAATCTGAAATGAATGCCGAAAACAATGGCGGACTGATCAGTCTCTACATGCAGCCTAGAGTGTAAGTGAGGGCACTGGATTAGGCTAGAAAATGATGACAACATTGAAGACGGTGATAGTGAGAGAGACAGAGTGTGCAGCCAATAGTCCTCGGAGAAGAATGCTGCAATATGTGAGAGCATTTGCACAAGATAGGAATGAATGATTTGCCCCAACCAGCCAATGGCTAATAAATAGCCATAAATGCCGAAACCTGGCCAATCAACAACCGACTGCTGCCAACTAGCAATTGCAATAAATGCAATGTGATTGCCATTTGGGCAGCAAAAATGATGACATGTCAACTACTGGGTAGAATCGATGCAGTTTTTTGGAGCTGATCAATGCCATCTAGGGCTGATGCGGGAAAGAAATGCACACAAAACTAAATGACAAACATAGTTGGAGCTCCTCTTGTTGAGAAACCGCTTCTTTAGTTCACACACTTCATTTTAGGGTTTCACACCAATAGCCCCAAAAAGGGTTGGTGTCCACATTTTGGCCACTTTTTTAGTGAGTGTCCACACAGTGGTGTGCCACCCTAGATAGCTTATGCCTATAAATAGGTAGCCACTTCATTCATTCTTCACTACTTGCTTGAGTCACCACTACCACTTCCCTTCTCTCACCAGCCCCTTCCATTATCCTCACACCCCTTCAAGAGAACATTGTGGTTTGTGGCTCGAGGCTGCCTTCACCCTTCATCATCTGCTTCAAGCACCTTGTTTCATCATTAGGCCTTGCGTTTGGAGCATCTTCTACCTGGCGTCACCATTGTTTGCTTGGTGTTAGCACCTAGCTCCTTTAGGCTTCACCATCACTTGCGTTTTTCAGTCTGGAGGCCTTCTCCTTGCCTGCCGTCATCATCTCTAGCTTGGCGTCAGCATCCTAGTCTTTGACAACGGTCTCCATCACCGAGAGTTAGTGATTTCATCACTTGTCTATTATAGGGGTTGCTAGGATCTACGTTTTTGTAGCTTTGCTTCTTCTCCATCACCTGGTGTTACTTGTCTATCACAAGGGCTGTTAGGTTTTGGGTTTTTGTAGCTTGGCTTCTCCTCCATCACTTTGCATCATTTGTTTATCATAGGGGTTGTTGGGACTTGCATTTTTGCAGCCTCGCTTCTCCTCCATCACTTGGCATTACTTGTGTGTCACAAAGGTTGTTGGCACCTACGTTTTTGCAGCTTGGCTTATCCTATCATCTGGCTTCATCATTATCCACCTAGTGTCAACATCTGGACTGCTCTCCTTGCGTTTGATAGCTCCGACTCTTTGGGATTTGCATTTTGCTGCTGAAGTCACTTTTCGACATCAGAGGACCGCAATTTACTCCCTTGACAGTTGATGATTATCTTCCGTGTAGTTATCGTTTGAGCTTTGGCTCCGATATATTAGCTTTTCTTCTCATAGCATGATTTTTTTGAGTTTCTCCTCTCTTAGTTTTTGCCGTACACACTTTGTGTTACTTCTCGCAAAAAAAACTCTTTGCATTGTCGCTTATTTTGACATGGTATCAAAGCATACCTTTATTTTTGACATGGTATTAGAGCGTAGGAGCTTAGAGAGCTAAAGACCTTGTTTATCTGAGAAGGCAAAGACAGGTTGCGGATTCGGCATCATTTGCTAATTTTTCCCTTCATTTTCATTGCGTCACCAAGGGACAGAGATACTTTTCTCTTCCTCTCCCACCCACCCCACTCTTTTATAGGTTGACTCTTGGGTGTTATGACTACTCCACAAGCAGATGGACAGACCACTGGGTGCTCTTCTTCCGGCATTACCAGCACCTCCACTGCTGCTTGCTGCCATGGATCTTTGCTTCCTACCTTTCTAGAGTATATGTGTCTACTCCTAGGCACTCGTTGTGCCACCTCTTCCTTCTTGGCCATAGAGTCTGTTCTACATTGGCTATGTGCACTAAGTCCTTTCAAGCCACATGAGGATCGATTGGTACCATAGCCTCCTCGCGGTTGCCGCAATGCACTACGGAGGTTGCTTCTACTTCTTTTGGGGTTTTAGGAATGCCACCTTGACAATCCACGGTTTTGCAATTGTCTTCCTCGAGAGACAGTGATTGTTTGCTATCGTTCCCTCGACAGTCCATTCCTTCGAGAGGCAGTGATTGTTCGACCTCTTCTATTACTTCGGCTCTGCAGTCCCCTCCACTGAGAGAGATTATTGCCTACCTGCGCCTCACCTCTCCCCACTCTTGACTACTTAGGTTTGAGAGGCCACCTTTGGAAGTTCAAACCCCAGATATCTTCTTCGGCATGTTCGACGGTACTTTCTTCGTCATTTGATGATTCGGAGTTCGTGATCCATGAGTTTTTAGATTCCCTCTCTCGTTGAGAGGGATTCAAAGGGGAATGTACTTTTTTTGCCCTTTGAGGCGGCTCCTACTTCTTTGGCTTTAGAGGGCCCCCCTCTTCCACCACCCTTAGAGGAGGCACCTCCTCATCATGAAGTTTGTCACCCACTGTTTGCTCTTTTGGGATGGTTGTCCTTGAGCAATCATTTCTCCTCTTGATACCCAGGATCTTCAAAGATCGCCTAGATCTAGGCCTTGGAGGTTCAGCCGCAACTTGGTGATGAGACGTTCAAATTTCTTCTAGCATGAAGTTACGGAGCTAGTGGCTTCTCTCTCGAGGTGGAGTTGGGTTCTATAGTTCACCATCCCATTTATTGTTCCTTACTACAGGTTACCTTTTAGGTGGAAATCTTGGATCTCCGGGATTCTCTTCTTTTTCTTTGTATCTCTCTTTGCTCCTCTTTTTTCATCCGTTTTTGGGCCTAAGAGGAGGTGTTAAGAAACCACTTCTTTAGTTTACACACTTTACTTAGGGTATTGCATTGATAGCCCCAAAAAGGGCTAGTGTCCACATTTTGGCCACTTTTTCAGTGAGCCTCCATATAGTGGTGCACCACCATAGACAGCTTATGCCTATAAATAGACAATTACTTCATTCATTCTTCACCACTCTCTTCGGTCACCACTATCACTTCCCTTCTCTCACTAGCCCCTTCCACTGCCCTCACACTCCTTCAGGAGGACATTGCGGTTCGTGGCTCATGGTTGCCTTCACCCTTCATCATTTGCTTCAAGTGCCTTGTTCCATCATCAGGTCTTGTGCTTGGAGTATCTTCCACCTGGTGTCACCATCATCTGCTTGGTGTCAGTACCTTGCTCCTTTAGGCTCCACCTTCACCTACGTTTTTCAATTTGGAGTCTTCTCCTTGCCTAGCATCATCTCTAGCTTGGTGTTAGCATCCTAGCCTTTGGCAAGAGTCTCCATCATCCAGCATGAGTGATTTCATCACTTGTCTATCACAAGGGTTGCTGGGACTTGCGTTTTTGTAGCTTGTTCATCCAAGACAGAGACATTTGACCGAGAAATTGTGGACATTGTGTGCACTTGCCTCGGAAATTTTGGGGCTTTTCATGTACAAGTGAAAATTTGCTTAGTTGAGCCAATTTCATTGAAATTTGTGCACATTTGAACCTCGAAATTTGGGATTTTTGCAGAATTTGTGAAATTTCTGCAACACTTGCCTGTATTTGACACTTGCGATGATGTCTTAATGCAATTGGGGTAGATTTATTGCAAAAATTTTGGGGCTTTTCGTATCAATGATGTATTTTGAGCCGATTTATGCTTTGACAGTGAAATCACAGTAGATTCATTGCTGAGTGGGGGAAATTTTGGACTTGGGATGTATTAAATGTTGTAAAGGGGTAGCTTCTCTCGGTACATATATTGCTGAATGCTCATTATGCAGTGAAACAATGGTACATAGAGCACTTGGGTTATTGCATTTGGGTGTTATGGTGATGTATTATTGAAGTGGGAGTTGCCATTTATGCATATGTATCAAATTTGGTTCATGTACATGCTGTAATCAGTTTTTGGGACTCAAATTGCAGCAAAATATCTGTTCTTGGACACCTTTGGAAGTACAAGTGCGTGTACTTGTTATATTCTGCAACCTTGCTATTGGTTGAAAGTATTCAGTATTTTATTGCAGTTTTTATTGCTAAAGATGGTTGGCAGTGCATCTACATTTGACACAAAGAATCTTTTTGAGATTTGTAAATTTGAAGGCAATGGCTTTGATATTTGGAAAGATCATATGTAGGGTATACTTTTTTTAAAGGTTTGTGATGATGCCTTGGTAGATCATAAGCATGTTACTTTGTGAGATGAGGATTGGGCTAAAATGGAAAAGAAAGCATCAAAATGGCAGTCATAGATGATACCTTGGTTGATATCAAGGGACTCACCACTGCTTATGCAATTTGGGAGAAACTCAAGGCTATGTATGAGAATACGACTCCTGTCAATCCGGTACATCTTATGCGAAAGTTGGTCAACTTGAAGCTTGATGAGTCTAAGCCTGCCTTAGAGCATTTAAATGCATTCATTGGTATTTTGAGTTAGTTACAGGATGTAGGCTTGCTGACTTTTGATTCTAAGCTGAAGGCTATATTCTTGCTCATGACTTTGCCAAATTCATGGGAAGCATTGGTTGTGTCATTGAGCAACAACCCCAACTTAACATTTGATGGTGTACGTGGTTCTATTCTCAATGAGGAGATTAGACGCAAGGCAAGTGGGGGGAATAGTGGATCAGTCTACAATGTAAGAGAAAGATTTGAAAAGAGGTCAAATACTGTAAATAATAATAAAAATTGCAGCAAAAGCAAAGAAAAATAGTAAGATATCACTTCCTATCATTGTGGATGCAAAGGGCATAAAAAGCCCGATTGCAGGTGCTATAAAAAAAAGCAAGAACACAAGAAGCAGGTTAATGCATAAGGCAAAAAGAATGAGAAGGATGGTGTTAACGGTATTTTGAGAAGGCTACAGAAAGTACAATCGACTACTATTTCGAATTATCGACATCACCACATTATCATGGTTGTATTACTTTGTGAGAGCCAGGCTCACTCCCATGCAGATTGTATCTACTACCCACAGTTGTCTTTGATGCACCTGCAAGTGTCGCGCGGGTTGCGCACATAGATTCCTGATTAGATTAGCATAGACTTGGTCTATTTAGGCTAAGCTTTAAGCATGTTTCAAGGATTGACCGGCCTAGAGCCTACTAAGTGGGTAGGACGCCTAAGAGAGGGTGCAAACCCTAATTCATAGTTGTGGAAATTGTCATGAGGACATGTATTTTTGAAACCTCACTTAACATATGGATTAACTTTTAATCACATGATTAAGTAAATGTTGCACATGTGAGGTGCCACTGGGGTTAGAGTAAATTTACGAGCCTGGGATCCGAGGAAATCATGAGATGTCAAAGGCAAAAGTTGCTATAAGTTATGCCGCACATGTACTTGGTGGTATCTGGTGCCAGTTGTTGGCCTAGGTCATTCATTTGACCATAAGTGTTAGTTGGTGACACTAGAGAAGTGGTATTTAATGATATCTAATGCCAATCTGATTGTCAAAGATGGCACAGAGACACTCCAGAATGAAAGTTGCCTAGCTAATTTAGTTATTGGCTAGTCAAAATATTTTCAAGGAACTGAAATAATTATTAGATTAAATTTTAGTATTTAAAGACTGAAAATTAGTATTTAATTATGGCTAATGCTGAATAAACCATTTGGGAAGGTTGCCTCTTGTAAAAAATGCCCATGCAAGACTAAAAAACGTCTTTAGAGGTTGGAGAGGCATTTTTAGTGGATTCAGCTTACAAGAGAGAGGGAGAAGATGCTGTTGGTCTGATTTGCAGCCATTGGAGGACCTTCTGAGGCAGCCAAGGGCTGGAGAAGACCAATCAACAGCAGGTGATCGCATCTATACAGGTTGTTGAGACAAGGCAACAATAGTAAATGATTGATTTTCTTCAGTTCTTTGCATCTACAAGCTATTGTGGCAGGGCAACAATTGCATTTGACTGATTTTCAGTCATTCTTTGCGACAAAACTCTGAATTTTCTCTCTCATCTCCCAGCCATTTCACAACCTTGCTCATAATGACAGCTTTAGTCCAGGCTCCATTGGTGCACAGTCTGGCTTGCAATCCTGTAAGCCAAACTTCTCAAGAAGTTTGCCAATGTATCTTGATTATGATAACCCAATACCTCTAGCATCATGTATGAATTGAATGCTCAAGTGATAATGCAGAGACCCCAAGTCTGACATGTCAAAAGTTTGCTGCAAATTTTGTTTAAACATTGAAATCTGATCAGCATGTGTCTCTGTAAGCAAGAGATCATCAACATATAGACAAATGATCAGCATGGATCTCCCCTCTTTACATATGTAAAGGGTAGACTCAGGTGAGCTGTTTATGAACCCTTGGCTAAGCAAGAAAGCATCTATCTTTGCATACCAAGTTCTAGGAGCTTGTTTCAAACCATATAAAGCTTTTTTCAGCTTGCAAACCAAGTGTTCCGATCCCTCAACTGCAAAACCAATGGGCTACTGTACATATACTTCCTCATGAAGTTCTCCATGTAAAAATGTAGTTTTAATATCCAATTGATGCACAGTCCATCCATAATGAGCAACCAAAGCAACCATAGACCTGATGGTGGTCATGCGGGAAGTAGGAGCAACTGTCTCCTCATAGTCAATGCCTTTCTTTTGTGCATAGCCTTTAGCTACAAGCCTTGCCTTGTATTTGTCAATGGATCCATTTGCATTCCATTTCAGCTTGTAGACCCATTTTGTTCCAATGGCTTTCTTTCCAAATGGCAAAGACACTAAATCCCATGTTTGATTCTTAGAGAGAATCCAATTCAGCTTGGATTGCTGCTATCCAATGCACACTCTGTTGTGCATGCTCAAAACATTCAGGCTCCTCATCATCAAGGGTGATTGCTGCCATAACAAACTCCATGGTATGTGTAGTATCATGCATACGAGCTTGCCTTCTAGTACGACCAGTCATGGGTGCATCCAGATGACTATCTTTCTTAGTCTGTAAATACCATCTAGACATTTGTCTTGTCTCCTAACTATGCATAAGCTCTTGCTGAATTTCAGTTTCAGCACTTTGCTGAATATTCTGCTGTGGAGTATAAGCAGTAGTGTACTGATGGACAATGCCCTTTTGCTTCAAAAAAGAATTCAGCATAGAGGACATGTATTTTCCTCCTTAGTCCGAACGGAGAGTCTTAATTTTACAACTAGACTGGTTTTCAACAAGTGCAATAAAAGCCAAGACTGGTTGTTGCTCTAAAAGCAATATCACGGGGAAACGAAAAACAGTGCATTTTTCCCAAAATACATCCTTTGCACAAGTGCTCAGGAGGTCTCTCCAGTAGAGGTAATCCATCTAGCATCTGTGTACGCTGTAAGAGTATCAAGCTGCCAAAGTTCGTTTGCCCCATCCTAGCATTCCATAACTCTGCCTATATCATAGTAGGAGTAAGAGTGGATGCCAAGTACGCTGTCTGATCAAGTGAAAGAGTATCCAACTCGTATAACCCATGACATAAAGTGCCTGTCAAGACCAAAGTCATGTGTTCTTTGTCTCTCACCATGCCTCTGTCATCATCAAATGTGACTTGGAATTCACAACGTGCCAAAGAAGAAATGGAGAGCAGATTCTTCTTTATGCCTGGTATGAACAAAGCATCTTGTAGGCAGAGAATAGAGCCATCAATGGCTGTGAGCACAATCTTCCTAATACCTCTAACAGGGTATGATGCATTGTTGGCACATTGTACAGACTTGCCAATTGGAGTTGCACCAACAGAAGCAAATAAATCTCTGAGATGTAATATGTCTAGAAGTACCATTGTCAAAAACCCAAGTGCTTGCATCCTTAGTAGAGCTAAATGCTTGATCAGCCCAAGAAGTGTCATAACTGCATGTTTAAAAGCAATAGTCCCTGTCTGCAACAAAGGACCGGACTCCGTAGCTGTGGAAGGAGCATCAGAAAGAGACATTCCCGACTCCCTTTTTTCTCCTTGGCAATGCGCTTCCTGCACTCAGTAATGTAGTGACCTGGCTTCTTGCAATAATGGCATTTTCCCTTTTTGGCTTGCATGCCCCCTTGTTTTTTACTTGCCTGTGATGTGCCAAAAGTCCTAGAACTCTACGGAGCATTCTTTACTTGGTTGCCTTTGTCTTTCTGTCTAGCCATAAAAGTCAGCTCAGAGGCTATGGCATCCACACCAGTATTTCTTCTTGTTTGCTTCTCCTCTAGAAGCAAACTCACTAGCTGAAGAAAAGTGATTGGCTGTGCGGCAATCCTCATGGTGAGGTTTAAGGCTGTATGAAAAGCCAAGTACGAAGGAGGTAATGAGTTCAAAGTGGTAGATATCATATGTGCATCCGAATAGTACTCATCAACATTCATGAGTTGCTCTCGCAAGTCCTGAATTTTGTTCAAGTGATCCTGAATAGAATCACTTTCATGTCTCTAGCTCTTTCTTTAAGAAAGAGATGTGGTTCTCATTTTTGCTTACAAACATCTGCTCCAAAGTTAGCCAAGCTTCTCGTGAAGAAGCCGCTGAATGAATGTGGGGGATGATTGATTGCTGAATTGTCAATGCAATTAGTGACAAAGCCTGTGCATCCCGACCCATGCTTTTTGAGCTGCTATTCTTTGGGAAAGTGGCTGAAGTGGAGTAGGCTGAGGTGCCCGTTGTGCACGTCCTCCTAGAGGAGGAGTAGCTGGAGCCACAACTCTAGGTCTAGCTTTTTCTCCACTGACATAATGCCAAAGATTTTTCGCCACAATTACATTCTTCATCATGAAGGACCAAAGTGAATAGTTATTTCCATCCAATCTGTTCTCCTTGGATACATAGGTGAAGATATCTCCTCCCTGATTTGCCATGATAATCAATTAGCAAAGGAAGCAAAAGAGCAATGTCGAAGCAGGACTAAACTGGAAATCTGAAAATTTCCAGAAATTGCAGGAAATAAGTTTTTGCAATTAGTATAAAGAGGTACACTCTGTCAAAACTGTCTTTAATGCATACAGTCCAAAATGTAATTACTGTTCAGCAATACTGTATCAACAAAATCCACAAAATTTCTTGCCTCATATTTGTTCAAAACAGTGTATCAATGACTGTAACTGCAGTACACGTGCCAATGTCCTCAAAAAACATAAAAGCCTCAAAATTTTTGATGAATGTGTCTAGAAATTTGCATCCAATGTGTCCCAGATACATATCCTGAATGCTATGCTTGCTGCGCAGGAGCCCCCCTCTTCTAGAATAAAAGGATAAAAAAATAAAAAAAATACATTTGTGATGATGAGGATAAAAAATGTAAAAAATACATTTGTGATGGCGGACTGTTGTTGATGACAGGCGGGTGTTAGGGGGGTGACGTGGCTGACATGAGGACAGTCGGGTTGGACGTTGTAGGCGAGTTGGCAAGCGTCAGAGCTGTGGCGAGCTGGCGTAGTAGCGAACGGACGGTGCAGAGGACCAGTCTGCAGAGGCGTCGCAGCTGGCAAGGCTGCTGATGGGCGGCATTGGCGAGACTGATGGGCGTGACACGTCTGGCGGGGCAGACTGGACTGGCGGGATAGTTGACGTCTGACGCTTTAGACTGTGACTCACGGGCGTGACGTCTGGCGGGTGGTGTGACGTCTATCGGGTGATGTGACGTCTGGCGCTTCAGACTGTGACTGACGGGGCACTTGGCTTGGCGTGTAGCACAGGGTCGGACATGAGGTAGTCTGGCGTGTGGTGCAAGAAGCAAGTCAAGCTGTTGCAGGTCGTGGCAAATTTGACGGGGCAGAGTTGAACAGAGCCAAAAGCTCCCAAATGCTGAGTGGAGTTGAGGAGAACCTGAGCTTCAGCTGAACAGAGTCAATGTTGCTCTGATACCAAATGTGAGAGGAAGGCAGGTTCGGAGCTCAACAGAGAAATCAGTAGACAATATGAGAGTGAAGCATGACACCCAATACAATAGACTGAAGAGTGTAAATTGAAAGTACAAGGTACAACCCTTAAACCTTAGGGTTGTAGGGGGTGTTCACACCCGAACACGGTAAGTGCTTGTAAGTATGTGTCATAAGCACATACAAAATAATACCTTAAGTCTGGGGAAAAAACCTCTTCTACAGAGAGTAAAAAGTGTCCCAGCGTCCTATTGATCACTGACACTCCTATGTGAGCATAGACATAAGTGAGGCATGAGTGAAATACCCAACACTTCGAAGATTTTAGCATTTGGACCCTTGGAGGCTAAGAAATTGCAAATTTCTCTGATGTAAATCCTAATTTACAGCATAACTTAGGGTTTACTAGCAGCCTTGGGAAGTGTGCCAGAAATTGGAAGCTCCAAGACTTGGATTTAACAGGGTTGAAGGTGAATTTCAGCTAAATTCAAGTGGAGGACTAGCCAACCATTGAATTTTGGGCATTTCCATCGTCTATGAAGTGGGTGAAGGCCAATCAGGTGCTTGAATCAAGGGGCAAATCAAATTGAAGACTTGCTTGTCACTTTGGACAGCAAGGGGAGTTTGGATTGTGAAGGAGATCGGGAGAATCCCATTGTAAATCAACTTCTTCTTCAATAAAGCTAAATAAATACTGAAAGGGATGCCAATTTTGGGGCCAATCGGGTGTGCATTGTCCAAGATCAGTAGGTAAATTTGTGTATTCAGATTTGCATTAATTGTTTGTTGCTGTAATTAAGTTGTAATAAGGGATTTACCACCCATCCATGGAAGGAAGGCTGGTTACATGGTTCTGTTTCCGGGACACCATCAAGTCTTTTGAATTGGTGGGCCCGTGGTACTTGATTGCAACTTGGGACTATTGCATTATTGTTGAAATTGTTTTCAGCAGTGAATTACAGCAAGCATATCTTCACATGGTGATACGGGATCAAGTGGAGAGGATACATTACTCCTTGGTTAATCACGTGGTGAAGGGGGAAATGCAATGACTGATGTTGGGCATGGTTCTTAGCATGGACAACATGCTGAAAATGTGGGAAATGATCCAAATGTTGGCACTTCAATTCATAAAGAGGTTGATGACCAGCAAGGGGTTGAAGAATTTGATGATAGTTTCAAGGATTGAATGCGTACAATAGCAAATCTTTTTGTTGAATTGGCAAAGGATCCCCAGTTTACTCGATTCTTGAATGCCCCAAAGAAGGACAACAAAGGCAAAGTGAAGAAGACACCTTCTATAGCTTTGGGACAGCCACAAGAACCGAAGGAAATGCCTAAGCCTTCTTTAGAAGTGCCCAAAATGCTTGATGAGCACAATTGGTTGGTATCTGTGGGGCAGCAAGTGCAAATGCATGGCCAACTTGGTAGTGCCAATCCATGGGAACACGAGCAACAAGGCAATTATGCACATGCAAGCATGGGACAACAAGGATACTTTGGTGATGGTACCATTTTTCATGCTATGGTTGGACAGGCACCACATATGGGAATGTATGGCACAAATCCCTATTGTATGTAGCAGCCAATGCATGGCTCACAAAACCCAATGTATCCGGGTAATGCAAGTGGAATGCCTAATCCCATGTATCGCAACATAGGCTGCCTGGGGCATGAAGCGGGCTATATGGATATATATCGGAACCCCCAGGGACTATTGGAGCACAAGGATTTGGTGCAGGTCATGTAGGTGCTTCAGATAGTGCTGGTTTTGATGCAAATACAACCAATGCACCCTTTTTGCAGCAGCCCATTTATGATAACTTGACTCCCATAGGTCCGTCGAAGGACTGATGAAGGTGGAAAAAGTGTGAAGTTTGAGCCTTTCAGTGGTGCACAAGATAGGCTGAAAGCACTTATTTTTATTTAGCAGTTTGATGCAGCCTATTCTAGAGGCAACTTCATAGAGGCATCTAAGATACGCAAGGTAGCCACATTTTTGAAGGGAAATGCATTGCAGTGGTGGATTACACACACTTCTTATTCAAGGGAAGGCACCTACCACTTGGGTCGAGTTTAAGTAAATGTTTGCTTCAAATTGGTTGACAAGTACTTTGAAGTAGACATTATGACAACTTGGAATTAGTTGAATTCCAAAGATTGCAAGAACTTGGATCAGTATAATAAGAAGTTTTGGGATGGATTGTGGCCAGTTACTTCTTATCGCACGGTACCCCTCTATGAGCAGGTGGAGAAGTATATTTGTGGTTTGCCAAAGGGTATTCGGGATTTTTGCATTAAGTCCACTGTTTTCAGCATGTCTCAACTTATAGAAATTGCTACTACAGCCGACACATTAGAGGATGCAGGATTCCACGATGATGATGCCAGGTCACATGTCAAAGAGGCAAAGGCTAAGAAAAAGGGTAAATCTAAAAATAAAGCTGAAAATTAGGGCAGATTTGAAAAATAGGGCTGAAAGAGGAACAGATCGCAGACAAAGAGTGGGAAAAGTGATGCACTGTCACGTAAACCTCAGTTGTCGGCTGTCAATATGGTTTATCACACTGAGTTGGATGCCATGAAAGAGCAATATGTTGCTGATTCGAACTTTGCTAATGTTTATGATCAGCTTTGCAATGCCCAAAGGCATGGACACTTTGTGTAAGAGATGGATTTCTGATGATACATGGACGATTGTGTGTCACAAAGCAGTTAAGGCTTAGAGTTATCATTGAAAGTCATGCTCCTCCGTATGCAGGACATAGAGGTATTAATGCCACAATCAAGGCAGTGGAGCATTTCTTTTATTGGCAAGCTTTGAGGTATGATGTAGAATAGTTTGTTAAGACATGCATCGTATGCCAGAAGATAAAGCATGATAGGCACAATATGCCGGGTTTGTTGCAGCCCTTGCCTATTTCAGATAGGCCTTGGTAGAGCATTGCAATGGACTTTATTTTTGAGCTTCCTAAGACACCTACAGGGAATGATGGAATATGGACTATCATTTGCAGGTTTAGCAAAGAAGCTCATTTCATTCCGATGAGAAAGAAAATAAAGGTTGATCATATGACACGATTGTTTTTGTAGCACATCTTTAAGTATCATGGTATGCAAGAGTCGATCATTAGTGATTGAGACCCCCGAATGACCAATTTATTTTGGAAGGGCTTGTTTGAGAATATGGGTACCACGTTGAAATTCTCATCATCCTTCCATCCGCAGACAGATAGTTAGTCTGAGAAAGCAAATTCTATAGTGTTAGATCGTTTGAGGTGCTATGTTTCAGACCACAAGACGCAGTGGGAGCAATATTTGCCCTTGGTTGAGTTTGCTTACAACAACACAATGTATAGTTCTACGGGCAAAGCTCCATTTGAGGTGGTAGAGGGTGGTAAGAAAGTACCCCCTATTTTGCATACAAAAGAAAAGATATTTGAGTTTGATTGCTATGTGGAAAGCATGGATGGAGCTTAACAGAAGGTTAAGTATGCGCTTCAAAGATCACATGATAAGAAAAAGAGAGCAGCTGATCGTCATATGCGTGCTTTGCACTTTGCAGAGGGCGATTATGTATTGCTGCGATTTGAAAAGGCACAGCTGAAAAAGATGAAGGGCAAAGAGCGATTGTATCCAAAGCTGTGTATGAGATACTATGGGCCATTTCAAGTGTTAGAGAGGACCAATGATGCATACTATAGGCTGAAATTACCTCAACACTGGCAAATACACAATGCCTTTCATGTGAGCTTGCTTAGACCTTTTCATGGAGATGTTCCAGAGGATGTCTTTGCTGAAATTTAGTCGGAGGTTGAAGAGCTCCATGAAATACTGGTACCAGAGTAGAAAGATTAGAGGTAAGAGTTCCAGAAGGTACTTGGTGAAGTTTCAGCAGAATTATTCACCAATGGATGCCAAATGGATGGAGGAGGATGACTTGGCATACCATCCTCAGTTGTTGCAGCTTTACCTTGATGCTTTCCAGTTAGAGCCGACTCTAGTTCGGGCTCAATCAGGTTCAGCAGAGCAGAGATACAGGGTATTACCTAATGCTTGTGAGGGAGCTAGCATCTCTACTTCTCAGCAATGGACAACTCTAGAAGTAGTGGATCTCGAATGTATTCAGCATACATTTAGGGTATTGTAGCTGAACAATATGTTTGCCAGGGGATCACTATTCAGTGTACTAGTCACTTGTGAAGAAAACTGCTAGGGTTTGCACTAAGGACACACAGATTATACGACCATGACAGAAACACAAAGAGACAGACACATACACAGAGGGAAAAACTCAAACCCTAAACGCAAAACTCAAAAACTCAAACCCTAAACACAAAACTCAAAACTCAAACACAAATAGAAGAAGGGAGAGAGAGAACACAACTCTAAAGTGAATGAATGCTGTAAATGAATGTAAGGGTGTATAGTGTGCTCAAGGGTAGAGCAATGTCGGAGTGTGACGTCCACCGGAGATGTATTTCAAGTCTGTTACCACTAGTCGGAGTGTAGGAGTGTTGAATAGTGAATGGCAGTAGACTGGTCACCAAAACGCAACAGTTTGGAGGCTGGAAACTGGAGCAGTGTACCACCAATCAGAGGCTGAAAACTATGCACAGTTTGCTGTAAACAACAAGCTGAAACAGTGTTTGATATGGTTGGCGATGATTGGATGATTAGATCGCAGCAGATGATGATGTCGCCAGTAGCTGATGTCAGCATGGATGAAGGCGCCAGTAGCAAGAGCAAATACGGATGGAGTGGCAGTGGTCTCGAGGGCTGGACAGCTACGTGGGGGAAGGCTGATGGCTGAAATCTGCACATGGAGTGAGAAACGTGCACAGATGGAATAGGGCTAAATGGGGGACAGCCTGTCTATTTATAGATGTTGAAGAGTGCCCCAAAAATTAGGGTTTCCATTGAACTCTCTCGAACCGCTCCGCATTTTAGGGTTTTCATTGAACTCTCTCGAACCACTCCTTGTTTTAGGGTTTTTACTCTAAAAGAGCATTTTTTAGTGTGTTTTGGGGCTGCTTAAGAGGCTAGTCAACAAGTAATGCATATTTTAGCTCAACACCCCCTCTTAGGCCCAAAATTGAGTCGAAAGGTTAGGCCAACCACTGTGATGTTTATTGACCCCAAAGCCTCCCACCCCAAAGCAGCCAGGGCATCGGACAAAGGGTGCACGTCGGCTGCCCAGTGGCCTACCAAGACTACAGAGGTGATGATTATCTTACCAAGGGAATCCAAGTAGTCACCCCAGAGAGGATAGGGCAGCGAACAAAGGGTGCACGTCGGCTGCCCAGTGGCCTACCAAGCCCTACAAAGGCGGATGGAACTACATGGAACTTTTTTTTTTTTTGAATAAGTGAGGTAAATTTTATGGGATGCGGCCGATTGAGTAAACTGTAATAGTGACCTAGAAGATGGGAGTAGGGAGGGTATATCCAACACATCACAAAACAGTACAAGCTAACCCATCCACTCAGGGTGTTGATGACGAGGAAAAATAAGTGATGAGGTATCCACGTGATGGAGGATGGTGGTGTGGTAACAACAGCGGTTGGTGGAAACAACTTAGGATCTGCTCAAGTGGTGCTTTGCACAATGAGATGCAAAGTATGCGACATGTTGAAGAATGCTCATGGCAGCAGGTGCCACTTGAACAGTGTCCCTCATTGGGAAAATTGTTCACTTGCCCAAGCGCCCTAGTACAAAGATAATGAAATCATGCAATGCAAAGGGTAAGGTACAACAGGGGGAAAAAGATGATGTCGAAGACAAAGTGCTGAAGCTTGTAGAATACCAAGAAGGGTAGGAACCCCCTCTCAACATGGATGTAGATGCCGAAGAAGGAAGAGGAGGCTGATGTCGGTCTTTGGATGGTGCCAAGAACCATAAGGAATGAAAGAAGAGGAAGTGGATGAAGCACCCAGCTAGAAGAGCAAAGTAAAAGTCACCGCAATGATAGCATCGAGAGAGATATTACACGATCCACCTCGGGAGGGGAAACCGCCATACTGGAAGAAGAGCAAGCACTCCTAGGATGATGAAACCATGAAAGGAACGGTGCGTATCCCCATGTCTTTAGCTTAGGTAGGATCAAAGCAGTCTGCAAGTTAGCCCTACACTGAAAGACAAAACCCTGCAAAAGAGACGAGAATCTGTAAACACAGAGGTTAGTGGTGAGATGCTCTAAAACAAAACATAATAGAAAAAAAATCTAACTAAAAATAAATGCAATGAATGTGTATATGTGTAAGTAAATGCAGTGGAAGTAAAAAAAAATGGAAAAGCTAAGGACAATGAATCCTATGGGTCTGACTCTAAGAGTGCAAAAAATGAATGCTAGACTGACCTAGGGTATTCGAAAGGACCTAGAGACATGCTAGTTTAAGAAGGTGGCTACCATCGCATACGTCAAGTAGCAAGGCTTTGCCAAGGGAACGCTTGACGAGGTGAGGAGGAAGGTGAGATAGATGCATGAAGTGCAAGGGGATCGAAACTTGCAGACCAATCAGCTAGTCCCTCAGGAATAGTGAAAGAGATGCGTTGTTGAGGTTGTACTCGAGCCACATGTCCAGCACCAACGGCGGGTGCTGAAGGAGCAGATGAAGCAGGAGCGGAAGGTGTAGCTCCACTGGACTGTGCAGTTGCAGTGGTCTAGAGAGGCTTTTTAGATGGAAGACCTTGGGCCTTGAAGCGACACTCCTCGTCTACATGGCCTGCTCGTTGGTAGTGTGTGCAAAACCGGTTTTTCTTAGAGAGTTGCTGCCAGATAGGTCTAGATTCTTTGGTTCCATCTAAGGAAGAGGAGTCACCCTTTGATTGGCTTGCCTTCCCATCTTGCGAGTTTGTGCTAGTGGTGGTTTTTCCTCCCGAAGAAAAGGCAACCAATCCCCTCTGCTCTGAATAAGGCTGTGATGAGGATTTCTTGTGGACTTGATCATGCAGCCTCGCGTAACACAAGAATTGGAACTAAAACTCGTAGAAGGTTGGCAATCGAGGTTGGGAGATGATGTGTTGATGAAATTAAAGTATTTTTCAGGCAACTTATTCAAGAAGAATATAATCTGATTGTCATCTGACTTTAGAGAGCGAGTAGTGGTGGACTCGGCAAGTAACTGTTTATATTCAGCCAGCTTGACTTTCAGATCATCCCCTTCCTTAATAGAGAACTCTTGAAGCTCAAAGTCAAGATTGATGCGCCGAGTATAATCACGAGCCGCATAGCGGTCGAGAAGGTGATTCCAACGCTCTGACGTGAGCGGGAAGTGCGGCAACTAAGAGTGAAACTCAGGAAGCAATCCTTGCATTAGCTCAGTATTGGTTGTGGCATTGCGGGCTCTCCATTGACGGATGTAATCAGGGTGAGCTAGTCGAGGGTCCGGCATAGGCTCTAGACCAATGACGAGGTCCCAAAGACCCTGAGACTCAAGCACTTGTTGTATGAAATTAGACCAAGGGGGGAAATTTGACCCGTTAAAACGTGTCTTATCTGTGAAGGCATTCTTGACCGTTGCAACAGGAGTGGTAGTGCTCGGAGATGAATAGTGTGAAAAAGTGTAATGGGGGTAGGATGGGGGAGTGATGTACACTTGGAAATGGGCCCCAAAATGCCCACTAGGCATGCGGGTAGTGTACAAGGTGGATCCATAGGTAGGGATGGGCTGACTAGGCATGGGCATGGTAGCCACATGAGGAACCCAAGGAGGTGGGACGGGAACACGTGAAGCAGAAGACGAGAATCCCTGCGTAGGTGTAACCCAAGGAGAGTGTGAAGACGCACCATAAGCTGAGGATGGAAACCCTTGCGTATGAGTGGTCATGTGAGATGTGAAGCTGGGGATAGTGAGGGGGATGCCCATCACAGTTGACCCAGGGGTTATGGGGGTGCTCTTTTGCTGAAAGGTGAGAGGCACTGTGTTAAAGGGTGGCATTCCCCTTAATGAAGTAGCATGGTGCAAAGAGGTAGAGAATGGGGTGGAGAAGGAAAAGGTGCTAGGAGCGGAGATGGAAGATCCAATTCCTAGGGTGTGTGATGTAGATATGGAGTGTAATCCAAGGTTTTGGAAAGATGATGAGAGGTGATCAAGGTGTGACATAGAAGAGGGTGGGATGGGAGGGAAGTGAGAAGTGTATGTGATATGCTCAAATGAAACAGAAGCTGTAGATGTACTTGAATTCCGTCTGCTTCGTGAGCCCCCTCTATTGAAGTTTCACATACGCAAAGCCATCCGGATCCTGTACCTCAAAAGAAGAAATAAGCGAGGGTTTTGATTCATGCAACACAAAAGAATTATACAAACCTGACATTGGACTTGGTTGAGATGATGAAGATGGATCGATAAACGTTCCGAATGCCGTATGTCCTCCATGATCGGAGAGGTGGCTAGCCTCACCAATCGGTCCGGATGTGGTAGCAAAACTGGTAAGAGGGGTGTGAACATCACCGTACTTGTTGCGATAGTACTCTTCAAAGTCCTCCTCTGTCATGTTAGTGAAATTTGGTGAAGGTGGAGTGTTGTCCTCCTCATCGAGTCCATAATGCCGTCTTAGGGCCTTCAATGATGGAGAAGCCTGATAAGACATCATAGGAACTGGAGAAGAAGGTGTCTGGGACATTGTGATTCGGTTACGAGTCGTATTGTGTGCCTCGCACAAAGACTAGCTCTCCACAATATCCGCAGAATACTCTTTACAAAAGCACCAACTCTGATACCATGTGAAGAAAACTGCTAGGGTTTGCACTAAGGACACATAGAGTGTACGACTACGACAGAAACACAAAGAGACAGACACAGACACAGAGGGCAAAACTCAAAACTCAAACACAAACAGAAGAAGGGAGAGAGAGAACACAACTCTGAAGCGAATGAATGCTGTAAATGAATGTAAGAGTGTACAGTGTGCTCAAGGGCAGAGCAATGTCGGAGTGTGACGTCCACCGGAGACGGATTCCAAGTCTGTGACCATTGGTCGGAGTGTAGGAGTGCTGAATAGTGAATGACAGCAGGCTGGTCACCAAAATGCAACAATCTAGAGGCTGGAAATTGGTAAATGTAGCAGTGTACCACCGATCGGAGGCTGAAAATTGTGCATAGGCTGCTGTAAACAGCAGGTTGAAACAATGTTTGATATGGCTGGCGATGATTGGATGATCAGATTGCAGTAGATGAAGATGTCGCCAGCAATTGATATCAGCATGGATGAAGGCGCAAACAGTAGGAGCAAATATAGATGGAGTGGAAGTAGTCTCGAGGGCTGGACGACCACGTGGGAGGAGGCTGATGGCTGAAATTTGCACGTGGAGTGAGAAACGTGCACAAACGGAATAGGGCTGAATGGGGGTAGCCTACCTATTTATAGATGTGGAAGAGTGCCCCAAAAATTAGGGTTTTCATTGAACTCTCTCGAACCGCTCCCCATTTTAGGGTTTCCACTGAACTCTCTCGAACTGCTCTCCATTTTAGGGTTTTTACTCTAAAAGAGCATTTTTTAGTATGTTTTGGGGTTGTTTAAGAGGCTAATCAGCAAGTAATGCATATTTTAGCTCAACATCACTATGTTTGGTATGTAGATTGGTATGGTTTTCATTGCAGCTCTGAAATTGTACATTTGCATCCGTTACTCAGTGTGTAATCGGTTATGCTTGGTGTAGTATTAGTTAATGATCATCAAGGGCTGATTATCGAATGTTGGTTTTCAGCATATGATCATTAATATTTAGTGGTATTTAGCTTAGTTTTTGATTAGCTTGAGAACCGTTTATGGTCACTTTTTGGATCAGTTTTGCATCAGTTTTTGCATTGATTGTTGGTCAGTTTTGCAATGAGTTTGTGATCAATTTGAGGTCACATTTGCAGTAGTTTGTGATTAGTTCTCATATCAAAAAGTGATCAGTTTATGATCAAATTATGTTTAGTTTTCAATGGTTTACATCAAGTTCCATGGACAACAATATATGTTATGATGCCATTGATGTTTTAGCCATGGTTTATGCTTGGTTATGCTATGCTGTGGTTTGGTTTTGCCGGATGAGTTAAGCTCATGAGAAATAGACATGTCACATGATAATCTTGCAATGTTTTTGAGAATCTTTGTGAGTCTTATGCTATGTTATGTTGGCTAGTAATTTTTGGTATACGTTGGGCATATGGAATGGTTGAACAACAACGCGTAATGTTGTGTTGACTATGATACCCTATGGAAAATTCCAGTATAGTACTTTGCTTTTGATGCATTTGATAGTGCAAACGAGGACGATTGCAAGGATTTCTAGAGAGAGGGCTATCCTAAGGACATGTATTTTTGAAACCTCACTTAACATGTGGATTAACTTTTAATCACATGATTAAGTAGATGTTGCAGATGTGAGGTGCAACTGGGCTTAGAGTAAATTTACGAGTCTGGGATCTGAGGAAATCACGGGATGTTCCTAATGTCAATCTGATGGTCAAAGATGATACAGATACACTTGGGAATGGAAGTTGCCTAGCCAATTTAATTATTGGCTAGTTAGATTGTTTTTTAGGGCATTGAAATAATTATTAGATTAATTTTCAGTATTTAAAGACTGAAAATTAATATTTGATTATGGCTAATGCTAGAAAAACCATTTGGGAAGGTTGCCACTTGTAAAAAATGCCCATGCAAGGCTGAAAAACGTCTTTAGATGTTGGAGAGAGGTATTTTTAGTGGATTCAGCCTGCCCAAGAGAGAGGGAGGAGATGTTGTTGGTCAGATTTGCAGCCATTGGAGGATCTTCTGAGGCAACCTAGGGCTGGAGAAGACCAATCAACAGTAGATGATAGCTTCTACAGGCTGTTGAGACAAGGCAGTAGCAGTAAATGACTAATTTTCTTCAGCTTTTTGCATCTACAAGCTGTTGTGGCAGGGCAACAATTGCATTTGACTAATCTTCAGTCATTCTTTGCGACAAAACTCTGAATTTTCTCTCTCTACAGCTTTCTCTCTCATCTGCCAACCATTTCACAACCTTGCTCCGAAGATCTTAGCATTTGGACCCTTGGAGGTTGAGAAATTGCAAATTTCTCTGCTGTAAACCCTAATTTACATCATAACTTAGGGTTTAGCAGCAACCTTGGGAAGTGTGCCAAAAATTGAAAGCTCCAAGACTTGGATTCAACAGGGTTGAAGGTGAATTTCAGCTAAATTCAAGTGGAAGACTAGCTAACCATTGAATTTAGGCATTTTCATCGTCTATGAAGTGGGTGAAGGCCAATCAAGTGTTTGAATGAAGGGGCAAATCAAATTGAAGACTTGCTTGTCACTTTGAATAGCAAGGGGAGTTTGGATTGTGAAGGGGATCGGGAGAATCCCATTGTAAATTAACTTATTCTTCAATAAAGCTAAAGAAATACCGAAAGGGGTGTCAATTTTAGGGTCAATTTGGTGTGCATTGTCCAAGATCAATAGGTAAATTTGTATTTTCAGATTTACATTAATTGTTTGTTGCTGTAATTAAGTTGTAATCAGGGATTTACCACCCATCCACGGAAGGAAGGCTAGTTATAGAAACCCTAAACGCAAAACGCAAAAGGGGTGCAAACCCTAACCCTAACCCTAATTCTTGGTCTATATAAGGATGGGAGGTCTCAGTTGTATTTACCCTTTTGGTCTTGGTCATACGCTTTTGCATTGCTTCACTTTGACAACTTTTTCTCTATGTTTCATTTTCAGATTGTACATATTAATAGGAAAACACATGTAGTGGCTAATGCATTGTCACGCAAGCCTTAGTTATTAGCCGTCAGCATGGTTCACCACACCGAGTTGGATGCCATGAGAGATCAATATGATGCTGATTCAGAATTTGGGAATATGATTAGCTTTGCAATGGCTAGAGGCATGAGCAGTTTATGCTTAGAGAGGGTTTTCTAACGATGCATGGACGATTGTGTGTCACAAAGTAGTTGAGGGCCAAGGTGATGTTTCGTATGCATATGGTATGGTTTATTATTTGTAGCTTTGGAAGTATACATTTGCATCATTGTATGCTTGGTGTAGTATCAGTTATGATCAGCATTGTATCATTGGTTTTTGATCACTACAGATTGTTTATCTAAATGTTTAAGTATGTGTTGCACATGTAAAGTGCAATTAAAACTATTTCATATTTACAAGCCAAGGACTTGAGAAAATCAGTGGATATCAAAGGCAAAAGTTGCCTTTAGTAATATTGCATAGATACTAGGTAGTATCTGGTGCGAGAAATTGGCCTAAAACATTTCATTAGCCAGAAGTGTTAGTTGGTGACATTAGAGAAGGCATTTAATGGTACTTAATGTTAATCAAGGGGCTAAAGAAGACTCAAGAACACTTGGGAGATGAATTGGCTAAGCCAATTTAATTTTTGGCGAGTTAGTATAAATTTTTGGGCACAAATAATTATTACAATAATTTTGCAGATAATGTTGGAAAATGGGATTAGAAGGTTGTCACTTGGAAAAATTTGCCCATGCAAGTGGGAAAGACGTTTTTGAGGTTGGGGGAGAGAGAGTTCCAACATTGTGTAAGCTGAGAGAGAGAGAGAGAATGGTGCCATAGTTGCTACAAGAGTTGATAGGCCATGTCCATCTAGCGAGAGACCCTTGAGAGGTGGTGATATGTCTTGAAGAGACTAGATGACAGCAGTTTGATGGATGTTTCAGTCAGCCAAACATCATATTTTGTGTGTTCTATGAATGGAGATAGCTTTCATGGCTGTCTAGACAGGGTAGGAATTGATTTTTTCCATTTTCTCATGATGGAAGCTTGAATTTTCTCTCTATTCATCATTCTCTCTCATTCTCCAGCCATTTCCGAACCTTGCTCTGAAGATTTTAGCATTCTAATCCTTGGAGGTTGAGAAATTGTATTTTTCTCTATTGTAAACTCTAAAATACAACAGAAATTAGGGTTTGACAGCAACCTTGGGAAATGTGCCAAGAGATTGAAGCCTCAAGACTTAAATTCACAAGGCTAAGAATTAATTCTCAGCAAGACTCAAGTGAGGGAGCAACCAACATTCAAATTTGGGGCAAATTTTGTTTCCCAGGGAGTCAGCTTTTGGATGGCGAAGGGGATTGAAAGAATCCCATTGTATTCAAATTCAATTGCAATTAAAGATAAAGAACCGAAAGGGGCGCTAGTTTTGGGGCCAACAAGGTGTCCAATGTTCAAGATTGAGTGGTAAATGTTTGTGTTTCAGCATTTCATTAATTATTGGTTGCTGTAATTAGGCACATTGTTGAACATGTGGCATATGGATAGCCCTCTGCCCTTGCTTGTTAGGAATCTTAAATGTTTGGTTGATTGGTTCGCCAACCGTACGCTCTTAGATTTCTCACCATAGGCACATTTGGCCATTGTTCTCTAGTCTCCCAATGCACCCCCCACTTAAGAAATACTTTCTCATCTAGCTATGTGTTCCATTGGCAGAGACTTGGTGATGGTCGTGTGTGATGGTGGCCCCACCCCTAGGCTCACCCCTCTAGGTCCCTTAGGTTACACTAGGTGAGTCTATTACCACTTAGTACTCTTAGTTCATTAGGCTAATGAGTCGGATGCATAGGCCAACTTATCCTTAGGCAATTTTGCTTTAGAAGTTTTTTTTTCATGTCTTTTGCTACATCCATACGTTGATGGATATGGAGCTTGTGTTTGTCACCAAAAAGCTATGGCAGATGGAACTCCATATGAGAGAGAGAGAGAGAGAGAGAGAGAGAGAGAGAGAGAGAGAGAGAGAGAGAGAGAGAGAGAGAGAGAGAGAGAGAGAGAGAGAGAGAGAGAGAGAGAGAGAGAGAGAGAGAGAGAGAGAGAGAGAGAGAGAGAGAGAGAGAGAGAGAGAGAGAGAGAGAGAGAGAGTCAGTCGTCTGAGCGCCCCGCCTTGCCACCGGCCGTCTGTCCTGCGGGTCTTGGTCGCAGCCGTCGCCCGTCAGCCTTGCGAGTCGGGGTCTCTATTGTTGCCGTCAGACCTGAGCGTTGTGGTCCCTGCACGTCGTGGTCTCTGCGCTACCTGTCAGTTCTACGAATCGTGCTCCTAAACCTGCATCGTTAGGGTTACGCCCTGCCCTATGTGTCATCTACACTCCCTTTGGAGAGGCCATGGTTGAGGCAGACAGGTAACAAATAGGTACATAGTACTTAGGGGAGTGTGCAGCAACGTGGAGAAGCCAAGCAGTGTTCACACTGCACATGTGACTATGGACAGGGCCACCTCAGACAGTGATTAACAATGCATGCAGTAACTTGTGCGTGCACAAAGAGAGAGAGAGAGAGAGAGAGAGAGAGAGAGAGAGAGAGAGAGAGAGAGAGAGAGAGTTGTTAAAGTGGTGATACAACATGGCTGGTCTGGACATGGACTTTATTGACCAAACGGTGGTAGCCCTTGGTCCGGATTCTGAAACAGAGGAGCCAGAGGATATGGTTCCTTGCACAAAGGAGATACCACGTGCTCCTGACTTTCAACGTGCGGGCAAACGCATCAAGCATACTTCGGAAGATACAATGGATCATTTGGTTCCTCAGGGATGTTCTTATACTCAGGTTGCTTCTGATTCTGTGGATTCTCAGGATGTTGACTGGGAGCATTTGTTGGAGTTTGCTAACACTTTGCTTGAAGATTATATTCAACATAATCATGAAGCGTTTTTTGATTTTGAAACTGAAGCTGTTCTGCAAGCTACTGTGGATCCTAAAAATGTTTTGCGCTCATTCTCGGTGTTTTATGAACGTGCTGTTATACTCTTCTTCACTGGTAGGATCCCAGTGCTTTCCTATATTCGCCAGTGGCTGCAAAGTCTACTACAAGGGGAGTGTGTTGAAGAGATTTTTGTTGGGCCCCGAGGCTTTTATGAGGTGCTGTTGAAATCTGAGAAGCATCGTGCCGATTTGCTGTCTAAACTATCATTGTTCTTTGATTGCCGTTTGGTCCATGTTGTGCCATGGCGCCCAATGGCAGATTTTTAGCGCTTGTTTTAACACGAATGCCCGGTGTGGGTTGAAGTGGAAAACTGTCCGGCTGTCTATTGGCCACTGTTAAAGGATGCTATGGCCGTTGTGGGCACTGTTTTGGTTCCCCTGAGCCTAAGGGCCACGAATTGTAATCGTTTGTATATGTTATGGGACACTGCTCGGAAAGGGCCAGCTTGGTTATGTCTTAATTGCTCTGGCATGCATCCTTTGCACTTTCGTTTGAAATGGGGTAACTTTGCAGGGCATTGTTTTCCGTGTGCAAAATTGCGGCATTTTATGGCCGAATGTCCAGCGAAGCAACTGGCTTCAGATGCTAAGCATGTTTTGCCTCCTATGGAAGATATGGTGCTTGATGCTCCGTCGCAGGATGCGACCCAGCCACCTAAAGTTTTGGATAAAGGCAAACAACATGTTTCGGGTTTGGATTCTCGTGACAATGACTGGGTAGATGTACGTGCAAAAAAAGGTAAAAGGTTTGATGTTGGCATGGCAGATACTGTGCCTAATGCTTCACAAGATTCCTTGCGTACTTATACGTGCAGGAAAGATATGTTGTCTTCAGAGCACACTACTCATGCTAGGGTTTCTTCGGCTCCTCACAATAAGCCTACTAGGAAAGTATATATGGATGGTCCGAAGGGCCCACCTGCTAAGTTGGCTTTTGATGCTAGAGGTAATGTGATTAACCGATGGGATCGTCGTTATCTCTGTTCCATCCCCAAGACAGTGGATACACCATCTACCTCTAAATCTGGCCGTCAGAACTCTTTTGCCGTGTTAGCTGATTTTTTGGATGAGGGAGTTCTTGACACTCTGGCAGAAAAGGTTAAATCGAGGCAAGCCTTGCCTCGTTCCTGATTTTCTTTTTTTTGTATACACATGAAGATAGCCACGTGGAATGTGCGAGGCATTTGTTCTCGCAATAAGCAACATGCCATGTGGAGTTTATTGCATGAGAATCAGTGGGATGTCGTGTGCTGTTGAGCACAAGAGTCACGGTGAAGCAGGAAAAGTTGCGGATTGCCATGGGTTTCGCTTGTTTTATGCAGGGACACATGCCATGCATTATTCTGGTGTGCTTATGATTGTACATGAGAAATATCAACCTGTTCTTATTAAAAATGATGTACATGGTCGTTTTGTGGTGATTGAAGTTTTATTTGAAGGAGAGATCTTATGGTTACTTGGGCTCTATGCTCCAAATGACCCTTTATCCCGCCGGGATCTTTGGAATACTTTGCAGACCTCCTTGTCACTTGGCAGTTGGGGTTTTTTGATGGGGGATTTTAATGTGTGTTGATCCTTCACAGTCCACATTAGAGCATTCAGTGATGGACGCTCCGGAAAGCCGTGTGTGGAATGCGTTTACTCTTGCCGTACTTAAGTAAGATCTCTGGTCATGGCTACACCCTTCTTCTACAGGGTTTACTTTTCATTCGGCACAGTATACAACTACATGGTCGCGGTTGGACCACATGTACATCATGCAGGATGATGCTTTTCTTCTTGAGATGTTGGAAATGAACGTGTTGCAGCAATATGCCTTGTCGGACCATTTTCCTCTACAGCTTGAGATACTTGTTCAACCTATTGCACCTTTTAAGCAATTTTTGGATAGACTCCCTTTGCGTTTCAACTCGTCTTATTTGAAGCATTCAATCTTTCAGGGTTATATGCAGCAATTGATTGATAGTTTTTTATTGGACTTATTCTCTCAGGGCAATGCTTCTTTTGAACGATTGCTCTCTAATGTCGTTCTCTATTGGTGGAGACTCCAGATGATGTATTCCTGCTGCCATTGGCTATGCGTTTGGCTGATCTTATTAAAGAGTTTCAGTTGAAATCTTATCAGTAGGCCAAATTGCAAAATTTGACTGAGAATTTGCAAGACAATGCTTGTCAGACTCATAAGTTCTTTCGAGCTCTCCATGCATCTCCTGCTCGAGAGAATATGACTAGACTCCAGGATGTAGAAGGTCAAATGGTCATTGATCCTTAGACTATTATGAATATGTACAGGAATTATTTTCTAGACCTTCTTGGTTCTACTCCTTCACCTTTTGACCAAATTACTCATGCCCGCTCAGTTTTCTATGATTTGGTCCGCAATGAGGTTTCACATGACATGCAAACTACTTTGGAGACAGATATTCGTGAGGTGGAGGTTATGGATGTTTTGTTACTTGCCCAAGGATAAAAGTCCTGGTTGGGATGGTCTCACCAATGAATTCTTTGAGGTTTTTGCTACCCAGCTGGTGAAACCATTGATGGCTATGTTTCAGCAGGTTTGGGAAACGGGATTCATGCCTTCCTCATGGAAAGAAGGACTTATCAAACTGCTTCCAAAAGTTCCGTCGCCGTCTATGTTGAAACATTGGCGACCAATTTCTTTGATGGGTTCTATGTATAAAATCTTTTCCAAAGTAATGGCGAATCGGCTCCATAAGCATCTTCTTGCCATTGTGCATCCTCTTCAATATGGTTTCATTAAGGGCCGAAACATTCTGCATAATGTCTTAAATGTGCAAATGGCTATTGACTATGCAAGGCACTCTAATCAGGGGGTGGTATTAATTCAATTGGACCTGGAAAAGGCTTTTGATTATTTAGACTGGTCTTTCATTGTAGAACTTATGTCTACTATGGGCTTTGGTACTCAGATGTCTCATTTGATCTACGCCATTAGTGTTGAGGCTTCTTCGCGAGTTATGCTGAATGGTGGTGTTACTGAGCCATTTGTCCTTGCACGCTCTGTGAGACAGGGTTGCCCTTTGAGTCCTCTCTTTTTCGCTCTTGCGACTCATCCGGTTCTTTCGATGTTATCTCATATGGTAGCTTCTACTCAGTTGGCGGGATTGTCTCTTCCTTTTGGACAGCACTTCATTAGTCAATCCTTGGCTGATGATAGCTTTATGATTTTGCGTGCGGACAAGGATAATCTTCGCAAAGCATTGGATGTTTGGACTCTTTTTGGTCATGCTTCTGGTCTTCGTATCAATGCTTTGAAATCAGCCATTCTCAGTTGCACGGAGTCAGATTTACAGTCATTGGACTGGCAGGGAATGGTTGTTCCCCGTGGTTCCATTGTCAGGCACCCTGGGTACCCGTTGGGTATTGATGTTCGGCCGAAGCAACTCCTACAGTGGATTTCACAGAAACTTGCAGCTAAGTTTTTGTATTGGAAGTCGCAGGCTTGGCCCTTCCATGTTCGCCTCAAAGTGGCTCAGACAATTATGTTGCCAATGCTCATATATTTCTTGCCACCGCTGCCTTGGACTACTACTACATTGAATGCTCTTACTCAGTACATTCGTTTCATGTTATGGAAGAAGGACTCCTTGCATGCAGGCATTTCATGGATTTCTTGGTCGCATGCATATACCCCCAAACGCATGGGTGGTGGGGCTATTTTGGATGCTAAAACTCATATGCTGGCACTCCGTTGGTCTCTTTTTCATGCCATGTGCTTGGATCATCACCTTGGGTCTTTATAGCTCGTTATTTTCTTGAGGATCATAGGCTTGTGCATGGTAATACCCAAATTCGGAGCTCCTGGTGGCATGTTCTTAATGCAGACTCTCGGTTTTCTAGTCCTTCATCATCCCTGCTTGCTCATTTGGTATGCTCCTGGAAATTGGTTCTCCAGAAGGCTCAGTGGCATCCAGCGGAGGACCGCTTAGCTACTAACTCTTTTCAATTGGAATTGTTGGCAGCCTCGCGATTACTTTCTTAGGAAGGTAAACATGAGCTCAGACCAAAATTTAACCGCAAGGCACGTTTGGGCTTGACTTCAGCTGGCAGATGCCACCCTTGCCAGTCGCAATGCGTTGATATCGTTTTGTACAGCCAGGAGGCTTCTCAGGATCCCTTGTGGATACCGTGATTTATGGGGTCAGCTTTTGATGGTGCTCCAGAGCAGACAACCCTTTCCTGCCCTTGCTTTGGATCGTCCCTGGTAGGACTGGGACCTTGTAGGCCGATTGAATTTGGAAAAGGCCTCAGCGAACCAGGTGTATCATCTTTTGATTAAAGATCATCAATGGCTACTTACTAAAGCTAATATTGTATGGGGATTGCGTAAATCTCAGTCATGGTGGAAGGTAACTGTGATGGAGGGCTGGTTGAACAAGACACCTTTCAAATGCAAGGTCTTTTCTTTGGAGGGTGATGATTGGTGGTCTTTCTCTTGCTTCAGCCCTTTTCAAGCGTCGAATCTCCAACGGAAATTGTTTCTTTTGCACCACCAGTGTGGAATCGGCCCGTCATCGATTTATTTCTTGCCCTCTCGCTAAGAAAATCTGGTCACTCTTGTCAGCGGTTTGGCGAGCAGTGGTTGGCTTCTCGCTAAGCCCTTTTGATTGGGTTTTTGTGCGGCCCAAATACCCCACACCAGCACAGTCGCATATGAAGATCTTGTTTCACTTTCTTAGATACTGGGGCTGTTGGCACAATTGGACCATTCGGAATGCTTTTCTTTTTGATTCAGCCTCTAATGTTCAGGGACATATTGTTAGGCTTAAAGGTCTCTTGCATTGGCAGATAGATCTCATTCGGCACTCTGACTTACTCCCTTGGGAGGACTTACTTCCTTGGCATATGGCAATTTCCTCTGCGTCTTTGCCATGACTTTTGTAACTCTTTTGTCGTTTAGTACTTTATCAATATAACATCCATTACGAAAAAAAGAGAGAGAGAGAGAGAGAGGAGCTCTTGCAAGTACACAAAAACTGAATGAATAAACTAATAATGATAATTAATATGAAAGTACAAGAACTACAGCCTCGTTATATAGCCTCAGGGTCTCGCTCAAATGTTTGACCCTTATTTTTAATGTTGGGAGGTACAAAAGGTGTTCACATCTTTAAAGCGCGCGCGCACACACACACACACACACACACACTTAACACCTAAAGTTTGTTCATTTCTTGCAAAAGGATGCTAACTTATCCGGTATCTTCTCCAGGCTCCATCTTGTTGATATGGTCCTTCATAGCTGGGGACTCATCTACAGACAGCTGATGCAACCTCATCTAGAGGGTCATGTGATGTGCAAAGTTACAGACTCAGTAGAGGGATGCTAATTGAGCAAGACTCTTGCAGTCCTGCAGGTAGCAGTGGTCGAGTTCACCGAGAGCCTTGAGGGCTGAGCCCCCAAAGGTTTTCTCAACTGGATAGCAGTTCTATCAGTAGATACATAGAAGTGGTTGGAATTCACTCACTTTGAACCAGGATCTTGGTGTTTCTTAATTCCAATAGCCCAGTTGCATGCCCTCATATGCTTATTTCCTGCTGTTTATATAGGGTGTGAACCTTAAACAGCTCCAGACTGGTGGGGACTGCTCTAGAGGGCCTCAGTATGTGTCAAGGCTTCAATTGAGGGATGTTTCTGTCTTTATGCTTTCTGCTTGTATATAGAGTGTGCACTTCGGTGTGTTTCCATCTTTATAGGCAAGTAGAAAGCAGTTCCCACTGTCTATAGACTTTCAACTTCTGTATAAATTGTGCAGCAGGGTGTGTTTCTATATTTACACCTTATTTTACTCTGAAATGTCTATTTAGGTGGTAGGCACCTTCCAACAATTTATGCTTGTTACATTGGTCTGGGATTGAAATAATTTTGCTGATTATACTTTTGTTCTGATGGCAGTAAAGGAGCAGCTTCTTCAAAGTGTGGATAAACACACATACAGTGAGGTATTCTTATTACTACTTGCTTGCTCTCCAGACAGGCTTTTATCAGGAGTTCCAGGTGTTATTTAATAGCCTGTTTTATTGATTTGTTTGAGTGCACAAGCTGCTTTTTCAGATTGATGATGAAGAGTTTTTAAAGATGCTGGAGACCTTCAAGGATTCAAAAACTTGGCAAAGTGGCTTATCCACTCCATCCGCAGCCGTAAGTCCATGCCTCACAGGATTTTGTGTTGGAATGATCTTATTATCATGGGCCTGGGAAGCCTGTTAACATGCAAAATTTGTTGAAGAGCTAAGCAAACATTCTTTCTTTATATACAATAACTGAAGCACCCTCTTCTTTTTGATGATGTTATGCAGAAAATGTGACTGCTTTGGTTATTTTGCAGCATGATAGCCATTTGATGGTGGGAGCGACACCTAAGACAATAAGATTACCTCAAAAGGGGGAAGTTTTGATGTCAGTGAATGGATCACCTTTGGGGGTTTTTGGAAAGGAAGGATTCACTGCAATACCTGGTTAGACCCATCTTTAATCTTTCTCTTTTGCTAACTCAAAGTGCGCTACATATTAACATTCTGTCAAATTACATGTTGTATGGCAGAGGAACGTCCAAGAAAGGCTAGAAGAAGATTGCGTGCTTCAGCTCAGTCGCATTTGTAAACATATTCATTGTTATCCCACCATTTCAAGGATATATGTATCTTTTAGGTTTTCCAGCAAAAAGAAGTTAGTGTTGTCAGCTGTGTGATTTCTTGCTGCCTTCCTGTACTCAAAAGCTCTGTAAATCCAGGATTAAGCATCGGGGCTCTAAATGTGCCTCGGAAAGTAACAGCATTGTCTTCAAAGGTTGTGATGCTTTAACAGTAGCTTTTGTATCAGTGTTCTTATCTGCTATTGCCTGGGCTTGGGTTCCTAATACAGCTTGAGTCAGCAGAAGTATGCATTAAGCGTTACCAATTGCCTGGACTAGAATTGTTTCTATATATACCTGGGAGGAAAGAGCAAGTCAAAGCACAGAATTTACACCTGCACAGTTTGTGCTTGCTCATGCTTTTGTTAGCATTCAACAGGGCAGAGACATGACCAACAGGGTTTGAAGATCATAACTGGTCAAATTTTGTAAGAAAGAATGGTGCTTGCTTTTGGGTTATTCAAGCTGTTTGAATGTGCTCAGTCTTTCCTTCCTTGCTCTTTTACCAAAAAATAAAAGTTAAGACAACACAGGTACACATGATAGCCCCTAGGCATTTGAAGTGTGTTTTCTTAGATTACATAGGAATACCATTGGTGTTTCACTTTTTGCCTTTCCCCAAGATAAAAGAAGCTAGTGAAGTGTTTTTGCTGATCTGCAGTAGCTTTGTTATCCTTTTGTATGATTACATGCAACTGCTCATCCATGTCTTCTTGGATTTGCTGGAGGCTTTACCTAAAAGCCTTTACCTCGATTGCAGGATTGTAAAAGCTTAGGAAGTCCTTGCAAAAGAAAACCTTTTTGCCTTTCCCCAAGATAAAAGAAGCTAGTGAAGTGTTTTTGCTGATCTGCAGTAGCTTTGTTATCCTTTTGTATGATTACATGCAACTGCATCCATGTCTTCTTGGATTTGCTCGAGGCTTTACCTAAAAGCCTTTACCTCGATTGCAGGATTCTAAAAGCTTAGGAAGTCCTTGCAAAAGAAAACAACCTAATATGTTGTCCACTTGATCTCAGGGATGCCAAGTATATGGAATTTGCACGGTTCACTTCTTTCAACTTTGTTTCTTTGGTGGGGGAGTGATCCCACTAGCTCATATCATTCTAAGTTTTTCTTGATTGTTTGCTAGAAGGTGTGTTTTTGGTGATTCTCTCATAGAATTTGTGGATTATAAATTTGAATCAACTATGGGAGTGATGATCTATCTTGTAAGAATCCTTAATTTATTTATGATCTTGTGAGACTCCTTAATTTACTATTTTGTATGTAGATAGCATTGAGAAAAGATTCCAAGTTTGAAGTATCTATAACAGCAATCTTTGTTGACTCTTAGTTTAAGTTGTGGGTTGAATTCTTAGATGATATAAATGTGTCTCAAGGTTTGGTTGAGTGAGGATCCAAACAAAATGCCTATTGTTAGCAGCGAGTTTGAATTTCTTACCTAGTAAATAGTTCCATCCAAGCTTTAATGCATTTATAAAGGAGAAGTAATTTTAGATTGTGAGGACATCAATTTCTTGGATATGATGATCTTATAAGCCTTGAAGTAAGTGGTAGACACTTGGATTCAAGTCTAGTGCTAGTGGGTCTATATGTGGTTGACAAATAAGTGTTGGTGAGCATTTTGTATTTTTTCGTGTATCTTCAAGTCTCAACTCTCTCTCTCTCTCTCTCTCACATTAAAAAGACATGATAGGCACAAATTTTTTAGTAATTAATGAAGCTATATTGTAATAGAAGATTGCATTCCATGTATGTTTAGGAGGCCTTCTTGAGGGATGGCATAAAGGAACATAAGAGGAACTAGCTAACAAAGAGCACCAAGGATGTTTAGAGATGTACACGCTAGATAGAGATTGAAATAAGACCAATGTTGGAAAAAAAAGGGCTCAAGTGGATGGTATCATTGAAAAGCATCAAGCAACTTGTGGAAGCATGGAAATGAAGATGAAGTGATAAAGCAATCAAAATGTTTTGAGGTAACCGAGTTATGGACCATAGATGAATTTACACTAGCATAACTCAAAGCAAACTAGGTGGAATTGCAAAGATGGAGGTGGCTCAAAAGGAGGGCAAATGGGTAGTATATACGAGTTTAGAGATCTCAAGAACTAAGACTTTTTTTTTTGTTTTTTGGGTTTTTTGTTGTGGATGTTAGTGGCACCTTGGGTTCTTTTTGTGTCAAAAATGGCACCTTGAAGTGGATTTTTTTGGAAAACAATGATGAATATCTCTTTGTCCTTTATGCCTTTGAGGCGTCTAAAAGGATGTTAATATAAATATTTTTTAGGTGTGTAATATCTTTTTTATTCTTGAAATGAGTGATTCTCTTATAACATTTTTTACCATTTTGATTGCCGTGTAACTATTTTTAAATCAATATTCTTAATGCTTCCAAGGGAGAAACTTTTAGAAATTGCCTTACTTGCCATCTTAATTTTTTGAAAACCATTGTACTACCATTAGACTCTTTGTTGTCTTAATCTTTTGAAAACCATTGTATTGCCATTATACTCTAAATGTAGAAGAAAACACAAAATTTAATAGAGTTGATATGGAATGGGAGTTTTTATTTGAAGCATTTGAGTTGATATTTTAATAATATATCACAATTTGAAGGTGAAACATCTATATCACACTTTGAAGAAATGTACGAATGACTTGACAAGTGGGTGTTTATAAGACGTTTTTGTCATTTCGTAAATTCATGTATTATTATTTTAAAATTGTAGATGGATCTTGAAGATCCAATAATTTTATTGTAAATGTAAATGATTGGATTGCCATGTTGTCTTCATGCAAGGGCTTCCAAAATGTTGAAAAAGTCAAAGATGTTTATATTGTTACTTACAAAGGTGCATCTCAATGATGGGTTAGCAAAAATTTCATGCACTATTCAATATGCTTTCATAAACAGAGCATTTGATTAATAAATTTGAAATAATTTTATATACTTAAGTAAGCATAAAATGTTGATACATAGATCATTATAAGGATAATAATCTCTATTTATAGGAATGGTCTAAAAAAATTATAATTAAATGCATACAACCCATGCTTTACTATATGAGTAATATTACAATAGTTTTAAACTCATGGTAGTTTGATCTTTGTTTTTTGTTACGGTGTTTTTGGCTTCATCGGATGAGTAGAGTTTGAGTCCAAGTGTATATGTGTTATTAAAGACTAACTCAATATATCTCTCTATTCTCCATTATAGGTATGTTTTAAGATATTACTCACATGTAGCAAAGCCTAAAACAAGTCGGTTGTATAGTATGAATGAAAGGTGAGAAGGATCGAAGCTTTCTTGGAAGAGCTATGGCGGAAGAGCAAGAGCAAGAAAGAGAGAGAGAGAGAGCAAATGGGAACTCGAATAATCACAATGTGTGATCGGGCCTTTCTTTATTTAAACTGTCACTAAAAGAATAAAGAAAAAAGTGACGGTGACGAGCGTCTGCCACTTGCAATGTGCAGTGGCGGGTACTATCAGTGTAGTAATACATGGGTGGTTAGGCAGAGGTGCCTTTATTCCCAACAACCTTCCACTTAAAGGTGAATCTGTCCCAGTGCGGACTGAAAAGAAAAAGAAAAGATAATACAATGGACACATGTACAACAGGATGAGGAAAAACGTCATCTCATTCAACACCCATCAATCTTATGAGGAAGGCAAAGCGCTCAATAGTGAGCTTTTCATGAGCAGATTTGCAAGATTTTTGTCAGTGGAGATCTTGACAAGGTCAACAGACTTGTCCTCCACGGCTCTACATATGAACTGATACCTCACCTCAATGTGTTTTGTCTTCGCATGGAAGACTAGATTCTTTGCTAGTTGAATAACACTCATAGAATCCGAATGCAGCGTATGTATAGCATCAAATCCAAGGTTATGAACCAAATAGCCCAACCATATGGCCTCCTTGCAAGCCTCAGAAACACACTTGACCTCAGTGTGCTAGATAGAGCCGTATACTTCTGAATCCTGGACATCCAAGAGACATCACCTCCAACATAGGTGAATACATAGCCAAAAGTGGACTTCCTACTATCTACATGTCCTACATAATTGGAGTTTGTGTACCCCACAACTCTTGTATCCTTAGCTGCCATCGCAAATACACATATCTGCTCTGTCCTTCAGGTATTTCATGATACCCTTCATGGCATCCCAATGCTTCTTGCCAGGTGTAGCCATATAGCATGTCAAAACGCCAACTGCAAAGGCAATATCTGGACGAGTGGCTATCATGGCATACATCAAACTACCCACGGCTGATGCATAAGGGATCTTGGCCATCTCGGCCCTCTGCTAATCTATCTGTGGATAATTGGCATGTAAAACCTTCACATAAGAAGGTAATGGACAACCAATAGGCTTAATGTCTTGCATGCGAAAACGCTCAAGGAATTTATGAATGTACTTCCTCTATGAAAGGCAGAGTAGTCCCTGATGCTTGTCACGCTTAATGCGCATACTAAGAATGTGAGAGGCTTGTCCCAAATCCTTCATCTCAAATCTCTTCTTCAGTTGAGATTTAAGAGCATCCAACTAATCATGAGCTTTTCCTGCTATCAGCATATCATCCGCATAAAGTACCAAAATAAGCCATGAGCTATCACGGGCTTTCTTCCTGTAAAGACACGAATCCATAGCACTCTTGCTATAGCTATGCGACTGTATAAAGACATCAAACTTATGATACCACTCTCTAGGTGCCTGCTTCAAGCCATAGAGACTTTTCTTCAACTTGCACACTAGGTGCTCCCTGTGATTGCATAAAGGCATTAAACTTATGATACCACTTCCTAGGTGCCTGCTTCAATTCATAGAGACTTTTCTTCAACTTACACACTAGGTGCTTCCTGCCAGGTTCCGCAAAGCCCTTAGGCTGCTCCATGTAAATCTCATCATGCAAATCTCCATGTAAGAATGCAGTCTTGACATCCATCTGATACATGTCCAAGTCAAGTTGCGCGATTAAGACCAAAACCAAGTGTAGGGTGGTCATCTTGACCACAGGAGAAAATACTTCATCAAAGTCAACTCCATGCTTTTGTTTAAAACCCTTAGCAACAAGTCTTGCCTTATAAGCCAGCTTGGGGTGTCCAGGGGTACTTTTCAACTTGCACACCTATTTGTATGGTAGAGTTTTCTTACCAATAGGCAATGAAACCAAATCCCAAGTCATATTCTTATGCAAGGAGTTTATCTCAGACTGCATAGCCCTCTCCCAGGAGTGAGTGTCACCCCTGTGCATAGCCTCATCATAGGCGAGAGCTTCTCCTGCATCTGTAACTAAGCATAACGCATCGAGGGCTCAAATTTATCAAGTGGATGTCTATCTCTAGTAGACCGTCTCACGGCAGGCTGCTCTGCTACCCATTCAACACCCTATCTATGTACACCAACTACTGCTGTGCAGAGGTTGTCCATCTGGCTGTGCAGGTTGTACTAGAGCATGGGGCTCCTCCTGGAATATAACCCTGCGTATCTCTACCACCTTCTTAGGTTGCCTATGCATCTTGCCTTCATGGAAGACTACATTATAGTTGCAGATGACTTTCCGCACTTGTGGATCCTAGAGGCAGTAACCAATCTTGCTTGCAACTCCATAGCCAAGGAAAATGCATTTAGCACTCTTAAGATCCAACTTACTACGCTTGTCCTTGGGCACGTCCTTGGGCATATGGCAGAATGCCTCACATCCAAAGACACATAGATGTGCATAAGACATCCATACCTCCTCTGCAACCTGGAAATCCAAACCATTGGAAGGTGATCTATTTATGATATGCACAGCTATACTTACTGCCTTAGCCCATAAGCTCTGTGTGGTAGGCCTGCATGGCTAAGCATACTGCGTACACGCTCCTGGATGGTTCTATTCATTCGGTCAGCCAAACATTTTGGCGTGGGGTATGGGGGGCATTCAACTAACGCTTAATACCCCTCTCATTACATAGCTCCTCAAATGCACGTGACACATATTCTCCCCCATTGTTAGTCCGAAGGCATTTCAGCCTATGCCCAGTTTGGTTCTCAACCAATACAAGTCATCTCTGAAACACAACCAAGACATCTGACTTAAGCTTAATGGGATAAGTCTAAACTTTACGCAAAAAATTGTCAATAAACGTCACAAAATACTTTGCACCACCCATAGATTGATAGGGCATGGGCCCACAGACATCCAAATGTACCAATGCCAAGGACTCACCCATGCGTGTCCTACCAAACTTCTTATGTGTATTCCTAGTCGATCTATCATAAAGACAATACTCACATGAATCAAAATATGAATAGTCAAGGGGCACTAAGTACTGCAAACTAGAAAGCATTTTCATTCCCTTCAAAGACATATAGCCTAAATGGGCATTCCAAAGAGATACATGTGGGATGGAACCCACTAAAAAAACATGGTCAACAGAGAACCCATCAACTACAAGAAGATAGAGGCTGCTAGCCTTGGCACCTCTAGTAAGTACAAGTCTATCCACGTGTGATCTTCCAGGCAGAATCCCCAAAAGGGACATGAAACCCAGCATCATCAAGCTGCCCTATAGACATAAGATTGCGTGTAAGCGCAGGTACATGACATACATCTTGTAACAAAAAAGTACTGCCAATAGAGAACTACAGCCGTACATCCCCAATGCCAACAATAGCAAGTGACCTGTCATCACCCAAGCAAACTGAACTAGAGGTAGTGCGGTAGAAATGGAACCACTCATCGCATGGTGTAACATGAAATGAAGCACCAGAATCCAAAAGCCAACACTGCGGATACATAGAGTGAACCTCGATCAACAACGTAGCATCACAAGAACTAGCTGCAAGTATGTACTCCCCATCGGAGTCATCAATGTGCATGACATTTATCTCCTCTATTTTCACACTGGATTTCACAGGCATAATGGTGCAATCAGAGGACTTTTCTTGTACTTTATAGCATAGTGGTGCGATCAGAGTTTTTACGGTTGATCTCTTCCTGTGCAAAAGAGCACTCTCTAAATTAGGCAAGTTCAAAATAGTAGCAGGAGCACATAAGGCAGTGCAGTTCCCAAGCAAAAACAATGGAGTAACCTCATCATTGAAAGTAATGCCCTGCGAAGTCAAGTTCTAGAGGATAGCATGAAACTGACTCAAATGAGAAGAATCATCATATTCTCCTTCATGCACTGATCCATAAGTTGCTTCAGCCAATACATTTGACTTGCCAGAATTTTTTTGTGAGAGAGGTTATTGATCTTATCCCAAAGTTTCCAAGCACTCTGTGCTTCCTCAACTACATTGTAATGCACTTGTTCAGTGAGAGACAAGATGAGGGTGGACTTGCATATCTCATCAAGCTCCATCCATTCGTCATCAATCATGGTTTCGGGCTGCTCTCCATGCAACCTTAGTGGTTTTATTTGCGATTTCTACACCAATACCTGCTTAACTTGGCTCTTCCAATAGGCATAATTTGTACCATCAAGCTTAGTGATGCTGAAGATAGCACTGTTAGTGGAAGAAGATGCCATACTACAAGCTGAAATAGTGCAAACAGTTCAAAACTGCGTGCCGTTTTTTGCTGTAAACAACCAAAACCAAGGAAAAATGACCACGAATGGATAGCTAATGATGCTGCCCATCAAGTACTATCAAAATTACATAGAATTAGGATGATTTAGAATGAAAATTGCATGTCAGTCCATGCATAATTGCTTGCTGTAATAAATTACAACTAGGTATAATGAGAGCAAAGTGTAGGCAAAATGAATGCACCAAGTCAACCATTGACTGTCAAAGCATAACCGACATCAGGCAGGCATAAATCAGCATGTGACAATCATACGAGCATCGAACAAACACGCAAGCATGTCAAATGAATTAGTTAGTAAGCCAGCACACCCCTGTGTAATAGGGCAAAGTGTACACAACATTGGCAAGACCTGACACAAATAGGTGTATGCTCAAGAAGTACAAAGCCCAAATTAGCCCAAGTACATCTGTGAGGACCATGATATATCAACCATGCAACATCCAGGTGAAGATCCCAGTCTCAAGTATTCGAATGCTCAAGTAGCATAAACTCACCTGCTCTATGTCTGTCAAGAGTATCAAGATGCTCCCATTGGCACAAAAACCATAAATGTCAAGCAAGAAAGCTTGAACAAAGCATGTAAGAGTGCACCGGTGACAATTGTCCAAGATCAAGTATCAGTGAGACATCCTGAGCATATAGGCTTCGTGTAGCATCCATAGACATCAAGTACATCCAAACAGTAACTTTGGCAAGCCAAGAAATAGCCAAAGTAAGTTCTGAGCAATCAAGCCAAAGCAAGGCTCCAGTAGCATCCAACTCCAGACAATGTAACGGGCATGTGGTAGTGGCATAGGCCAAGCATGTCAAGACCGACGGTCAGACATAAGTGAAGTACATGCCATAAGTACATCAAGGATGGAGATCCAAATGCTATGTGAAGTGAGCTCAAGCTCAACCAATGATTGGAAGAAATATCAAGCTCAAAGTTGATCCCCGATGATCAATACATTAAAGTACATCTCCAAAGCATGTCTCGATTTTTCCAAGAGGCATAGGCAAACACGAAGTAATAGGCTTCAGCCCATTGTTGTATATCAGTGATTTACTGTTCAAAACTAAGTTTTTTCAACCCAAAAATTAGTCCAAGATCATGGCAAAACATATATCTTGCATTCCCCAACAATCGGTCATCAATAGGCATCAAACCACTTAGTTAGGAATCTCCAAACAAGCATAGTCATTAACTAGTGTGGCTGTTAACCCCAACATGAAGAAAGCAAAAGGAAGTAGAAAAGACGCAGGGAAAAGGCGGAAAAAAGGTAGCCCGACTGAAGAAAGAAAAGGAGAAAAGGCCAAAAGCGCAAGGGCAACCTTAAAAGTCCAAGGCAAAGGCAAAAGGGGAAAGGCGCATTTTAAAATAAAAAGGCGCACCCTGAAATCTTGTAAAATAGCATCGGGCTCTCACCCGTGCAATTTGTAAATGTAGACGGGCGGTGGAAAGGAAGCTAGGAAGATAGAAGGGCAATGGGAAAATGTTATGAAGGAAAATACAACATTAATATTTGCACCTTGGATTAATTCCAGCCTTTGTAAATTCAGCCCTAGCCTACGTGTACATGTGTGAACAGCCCTTAAGTTTGGAAAGAGGGTTAGAACAAAAGGGACTAGAGGCCAAAGGCAAGACATCTTTTGATCATTAAATAATCTTGGCTTTTCCATCTTCTTGGAGTTAGCTTCTTCTTAGCCTATGAAGCACTCAGCCATGGCCGTCATGTATTCTTGAATCCCCAACCATTAATACATGATGAGGATGTCTTGGTGCAATAGACTTGTTAATTCTTTGTTGTTGCTTTGTTAATTTTCAATTTCAGTTAGATTTCATTCCATGGTTGATTGCTTTCTTACATTGGTATCAGAGCAGTAGCTTAGATCCTTGCAGAAGTCATTTTCAAGTACTAGATTCAGTTTCCTAGGCTAGGGAGAGCAAACCATAGTTAGGAATTTGAGTGACAGGACTTGACAGGACATGAAGGCTTCAAACCGGAGTTACATGTGAAGGTCTGCTACAAACAGGGATGAAGATGGTGATTCTTGGCATTACTAATGGAAGAAATGGCGGGCTCCAGCCAAAATAGCAGGTCGTGACCAAGATTTGAGCCAAAAATTGGGGTAAGTGGACAAACTAATGGTTACAGGACTTAGAGGAGGGAAAAGTTAGAGTTACTTTTCATGAAACAAGGGTTTCTTCTCTTTTCCTTCAAGCTGTCCACAAGAATCCATGGCCAAGACAAGATCAGATCTTCTCTCTCTCACTCCTATCATGAGAATGGATTACATGACCTTCTTCCCTGCTTCAGGAGCTTCATTTGGAGTAGCTAATATAGCTACTTAGCATTGTCTTGGACTTTTCATACATGAGTATGTCCTCACGCTGTTTGCGTTGCCTGCACACACTCCCCTACTGCGTGGAAAATTCAGAAATATGATGGCCTTTGAGCATTGCTAATGATCCTTCTAACCCTGGGCAAGAGGTCTCTCACAAGCTTCTTCAAGATTCTTAGCATTTTGGAGTTTTCCCTCTTCTTCAAAACCCTAGCTATGGCAGTTTGGGACAGCATCAAAGATTCTTGAAATTTTTGAAGCAAATCATGGGGCTTTTGTGGGCAAAGCATCTCTGAAGCTTCCTCAACCATTTCCCCTCAAGAATCCATCAACATTGGACCGACATTGAAGGAGATTGAAGCCAATGGAGGTCTAGGTATTCAATGGACAGCATGAAGCTTTTATGCCATTAAATTTTGGCATTCCCTCTCAAATTTCGGGATCTCTTGGACACATTGAAGCCCTCTCTATTACCTATTGCAACCTACTTCAAGTAGAGAAGGTAATCGGTCTTCATCAACCCTCATTTGGAGCAAATTGGAGCATTCATGGAGTCATGGAGCTTTCATGGGATTAATGAAGCTGAAGCTTATCAAGGAAGGGATTATTCTTGAAGATTGAAGATCTCTTGGACTGATTTTAGAAGGATTATCAAGCTCAACTCACCTATGTCAAGCATTATGGATTGAAGGTCATTCCATCAACAATGCTCTTCCCAATCAATCAAATGAGGTACTCTAATCACTCTTAATTTCTCTTTACATCCAATTGCTGATCTCATTTCCAATTGTTGAAGAGAAATAAGAGGATTAATGAAGCTTTCATTCATAGCCTAATGCATTACATGAAGCCTATAGGTTATGTCAGTCATTGTCTTTACTAAACCTCTTCAATTTACTGAAATGGCCATCTCTAAATGTCTCAAACTCTTCCATAATGAATGAGCATTACCCATCTACTTTCATTCACTGAAATCAGTAATTTCTTGAGCTTCATTACTCAATCTTTATTGCCTAACCCTGACATGAAATTGATTGCCTATTTTGCCTCTTGATCATAAGAAAATCATTACCCAATTGGTAAGTGAGAAAAGCTTTGTAAGCAGTGAGTCACTGCTGAGGTAAATACCTCTCCATTTCTCATTTACATTTCAGCCTTTTCAATTCCAATCTTGCATATCATGAAAGGGCAAATGAAAGGCAATTGTATTTCCTTCCTATTCCATGCATATCATACTGATTTTTAGAGCTAGAATTCACTTGCCATGTACATGCCCACGAGGAAAAGTGGATGCCGGGTGAGTTGGTAGGACAAAAGAGAGGTGACCCTCCCCTACCGATGAGGACCCTGAAGGGGAGCGCAACCCGGCTCGAGAGGGAACTTTGCAAACCCCTCGGGTCTCGGATCCCACGCATTTTCAAGTTTAGGTGCAGGTACAAATCTCAAAGGCACTTGAAATCAGCCTACAGCATGAGTTTATGGACAGTGAGTTCTTGAGATATTGGCAAATGTATGGTACTCATGGATGTATTGGCAAATGTATAGTACTCATGGAAAGTATCAATGTATAAAGGCAAATGCATTCAAGGAAGGTAAATGTATGGCAGTTTTGGAAGGCAAATGTATGACAGTTTTGGAAGGCAAATGCATGACAGTTTTGGAAGGCAAATGTATGGACAAGGCAAATGTATGTTGAAAGAATGCATGGGAGAATGTATGGAAAATGTATGAAGACATATGGCTGCAGTAAAATGTATGCATCCTATGGTAAAGACACTATGGTTCAGCATTAAAGTTTGGGACAGAGTATGTATGCATACCCTCATTAAAGATTGCAGTCTACATTGAGTTAGACAGCCATTTTACTGATTACAGAGGTCATTTTCAGTATGGGCAGATGTATGAGACTCTCCTACAGGTTTATGAAGTTGGTACATGCTTGGTATTGATGGTACAAGTCATTAATTGACTAGAACAGGGTATTCACTGCCTGCAGGAATTTTCAGACAGCAACAGAAAATCCCTTACAGAAATTTCTGTACTCATCCATTTTCTGCACTTGATAGCTCGTTGGATAGAGGACTCTTCAAGCTTCGAATAGAGCCAAAGACCTTGTAATTTGGAGCTCTAGAAGTGAAGATAATCAAGTTTTTCTACTGCAGGAAATTCAGGACAGAAATCAACCCATGGCTAGGAATAAGAAGAGAGACCCTGTTTTGGATACTATCAATGAAGAATTGAGGGAATATCAACAGGAAAGGGGTGAACATGACACTTCTCAAGATGCCATTTACCGAATGCACTATGAGAACGAAGAGGTCGATGCAAGTTCCACCCACTCCCCTACCAATCAACCCATAGAGATGTCTCATATCTCAATGAATTCAAACAGTTTTCAACAATTGTCAAATGACATAAAGGATATGAAATCAGGCTTCGAGGGTATGAGGTTGGGTATTGACAAGCTTGTAGCACTTCTTGGTGAGAAAATGTTGCCTACAGCTGGTCTTAATGTCCCACATCCTCATATGGCTGAAGAACCACCTAAACCACCTACTCCTAAGGTGGTAGGTCAATTTGAAGTTGGAGAGTCATCTAAAGCTAAGGATTTTGTTCAGCCCACTTCACTTCAGCCACAATACCATCAACAAAAGGGTCACTTTCAGCCACATGGGCAAGATCCTCAAGAGAGAGTGCAAACAAACTCAAAGCATGATGAAGACATCCATGGGTGCAACTCTTTCTACAAGCAATTTTACCCTCAAGCAAATGTTGGTGGCTATGAGCAAGGGCATGTTAATTCAGCCGTAAACTCTTATGGGCAGCCACATGGACATGTGAATTCAGCTCCAAATGCTTATGGACAGCCACAACATAATTTCTCTACTCAAGTGCAGCCCAATAGGCCAAGTCCCATGTCAAATCATGGTTGGAATCAGCAAAATAATGGGCAGCAACCACCTTTCAACTCACCTATGCATGGACAACCTCAAGGGTACCATGGACAACCTCCCAATGTGAGCAACACATACTTTCAGCCTCAAGGACATTATTTCCAGCCACAAAGTCATGGTATGCATTATGGACAGCAAACTCCTTATGCACAAGGGCAGGGAAATAATGAATATCCTAGGCAAGGATCTTTTGGCAATTCTTTTGGGCCACAACACCATAGTGGGCAGCAACACCATAATGGACAACCTCCTCAATACGAGAGAGAGTACAAGAAGAAAATAGTTATCTCAAACTTCAAGGGAGAGAACCCTTCACCCACGGAGTTGGAGGAGTGGTTTGACAAGTTAGAGATGTATTTTTCCCTTTACCCAAGGCCCAAGAATGCCAAAGTAAAATTTGCAGCCCTTCATCTAGAAGGCTATGCTCACACTTGGTGGAGATATATGGCGAGGATGGGACATGACTTCTTGTCTTGGGATGCATTGAAAAATGCTATGATTGAAGTCTTTGTTTCCCCTATTGAAAGAGCGGTTAGAGAAGAAGTGGTATGCACTTGAGCAACGTGGTCTCTCGGTTAGAGAGTACTCAAATAAGTTTTTGAACCTTTCGATGTATGTTCATGGGGTCTCCGATAGTGCCAAGTTGAATAAATACATATTTGGTTTGGAACCTACTCTTTCTTCCGAAGTTGGAGCCATGAATTCTACATCCCTACAAGCTTCCATTCAATTGGCTGAACGTTATTGGCAGAAATACAAGGGTTTTCAGCCAAAAACAGGGCATTCTTTTTAGCTTACGCAGTTCCCAAGGACATCAGGCCATTATGGGCATGCTAAAACCTATTTTCAGCATATTGGGAAGCCATCAAATACTTTCAGCAATACCTATAGCAAGATACCCACTTTTCCTACTGTTTTTGGGTCAAAACAAAGCAGTAATTTCAGACCTAATGCTGAAAATAGATTTGATGGAAAGAGGACTGATATAAGTGCCAAAAATTCAGCCCCTACTCAAGGCAAACATGTATCGAATGACAAGCTCAAAGATATGTATGCTAAAGGACTATGCTTCAAATGTGGAGAGAAATGGTCACCCGATCATAAGTCCAAATGCAAGGCCAAAAATATGAAGATTAGCATGATCATCGAGGATGATTCCGATGTTGAATCTATTGAAGGAAGCTTGGCTTAGCTTGATGTCACAACAACTCAAGAAGAGGCGCATGAAAATGAAGAGAATGTCCATGATGAGTTCTATGATCCGATGGATGGGTTTCCTTTCGACCCGGGCGGTCATTATTTGGATGATTCATGGACAGATTTACATCCATCGCTATGTGCCATATCAAGTGATGCATGGAGTGGTTCAAGAGGGGATAATACCCTACGCCTTAAAGGTCAAATCAAGGGAAGGACCGCTCATATACTCATTGATACACGAAGTACACATAGCTTCATTAATGCTAAGTCACTCAATGGGCTGAAATTGAATACGTATGAAATGCCTACATCACTCAAAATCCAAGTGGCAAATGGAAATTTTGAGAAGAGTATTCAATGCTGTCCAAATGTACCTATCACCCTTTCCCCATTGTGCACTACATCGGTGAGCCTAATTGCATTAGAAATGGGTCCCATTGATATAATACTTGGCTGCAATTGGCTGAAATCTTTGGGCAGATTTACCATGGATCTCAATAACATGGAAATGGAGTTTAAATGGTGTGGACAACAAGTAACACTACATGGAGTTGAAAAGAAAAGAATGGAGATGATCATCCCCAAGAAGGTTAAGAAAGAGATAAATGCAAAGGCATGTATGTTCACCATTCTTCTTTCCAAGATTGAAGAGGATCAGCCCTCTTCTCCTACCAACAATATGGACCCATGTCTTTGTAAATTGCTGAAAGAATATGATGATATTTTTCAGCCACCTACCTCTCTTCCTCCCAAAAGAGAAGTGGATCATCCCATTGACTTGCTGCCCAATACAAAGCCCATCAACAAACCACCATATCGCCTCTCCAAAGTGGAAAGAGAAGAGGTAGAACGCCAAGTCAAAGAACTTTTGGAAATGGGTCTCATTAAGGCAAGCCAATCACCTTTTGCTTCTCCAGTCCTTCTTGTGAAGAAGAAAGATGGCTCCTTTCGAATGTGCATTGATTACCGCGATCTCAACAAGGTCACTATCAAGAATAGGTATCCAATACCTAGAATAGATGATCTCTTAGATGAATTGAAGGATGCCAAGGTGTTCTCCAAAATTGACTTGAGATCGGGATATCATCAAATATGCATGAAGGAAGGGGATGAATTTAAAACAGCCTTCAGGACGGAGAGGGGTCTTTACCAGTTTATGGTTATGCCTTTTGGGTTATCAAATGCTCCAGCCACATTCCAGTCTCTCATGAATAAGATACTTCAGCCATTGCTCTTTAAAACAGTTTTGGTATTCTTTGATGACATTTTGATCTATAGCAAGAATAAAGAAGACCATTCGCAGCATGTAAAAGAGGTCTTTGACATATTGAGGATACACAAACTGTTTGCCAAGGCCACTAAATGCTCTTTTATGACAAAGGAAGTTGAGTACTTGGGTCATATAATGGGAGAAGATGGAATCAAAGTGGATCCTAAGAAGGTTTAGTGCGTCAAAGAATGGCCTACGCCAACCAATGCCACTTCATTAAGAGGTTTCCTTGGTTTGTCATCCTTTTACCGACAGTTTATGAAGAACTATGCTCATGTTGCAGCTCCTCTTACCGATCGGGTGAAAAAGGAGGCCTTCTTCTGGGATGAGATCGCTGACAAGAGCTTTAATGAGCTGAAGCAATTGCTTGTTTCAGCACCCATACTAGTTTGCCCTGACTTCTCCAAGACTTTTACCATTTATGCAGATGCCAGTGGTAGAGGTTTGGGGGCAGTTTTGGTACAGGAGCATGGTGTCATTGCATTTGAGAGCAAAAAATTTGATGACAAAGAGAGAGAGATGCATGTTTATGAGCAGGAGATGCTTGCTATCTTACATGCAATCAAGAAATGGCACCACTACCTCTATGGGACACACTTCAAAGTCAAAAGCGATCATAGGGTCTTGAGATATTTTCTCTCGCAGCCCAATCTTTCTCCTAAGCAAAAGAGATGGTTGGCCACTTTGCAATCATATGATTTTGAAATATCATACATGGCTGGCAAGGATAATGTGGTGGCTGATGCGTTATCAAGAATGTGGGCATGCAGTCTATCTACTGTGTCTACCATCTATAAGGATTGGATTGAAGACATTCAAGAGGAATATGTGCTTGATGAGCATGCTACCCATATTTTACAGAAATTACAGCAAGGGTGTGATGCTGAATTTCCTAATTTTAAAGTGCATAATGGCCTCTTATGGTTTAAGGGTAAAGTGTACTTGATTCCCAGCAGTAAATTCAAGCTGAAGGTGCTTCAAGAGATGCATTCATCGCCAATGGCTGGTCACTTGGGCCTTTTCAAGACGTTTGATAGAGTTCATCAAAGCTTCTATTGGAAAGATCTATGGAAAGATGTTAAAGAGTATGTATCTCAGTGCTTGGAGTGTCAGCAAAATAAGGATTCCACTCTATTACCAGCCGGCTTACTTCAGCCTTTACCCATACCTACGGGCAAATGGATATATATTCAATGGATTTCATAATGGGATTGCCTACTACCAGTCATGGATGGAACAGTATCTATGTGGTAGTTGATAGATTGACCAAATTAGCCCACTTTATCCCAACTAAAGTCCAATTTTCAGCAAGGCAAGTCGCCGAGCAATTTATGGAAGGTGTGCTCAAACTACATGGTATGCCTATGAGAATAGTATCCGACCGTGGTTCGAAGTTTATGGGCAACTTCTGGAAAAGTCTATTCTCATCTATGGGTACTTTCCTCACTCCTAGCACGGCCTATCACCCTCAGACTGATGGGCAAACGGAGAGAGTCAATTATTGGGTGGAAGTGTACCTTAGGCATTATTGTCATGACACACAAGCTTCATGGGATCGTTGGATCCACCTTGCTGAATTTTGCTATAATAACACGCACCACATGAGCATTGGGATGTCTCCGTTTGAAGCTCTTTATGGGTATAAAGTCCAACTTCCATCAGTTTTATTCCATGAAGACATCAACCCACAAGCAAAGGAAGAGTTGGAAAGAATGGAGTTGCTCATGAGGCAATGCAAGGACAGCATAAGGAAAGCACAAGAGGTAATGAAGGTCTATGCAGATGAGAAAAGAAGACATTTAGACTTCAAGGTTGGAGATTGGGTATTTCTCAAAGTGCCCAAGACGCATTATGCTTCATTAAAGGGTGGGAACAATAAGCTTGCTCATAGGTTTTATGGGCCATACTTGATCTTGGACAAAATTGGAGAGCTTGCTTATAAACTTCAGCTACCATCTTCTACTAGAATACATGATGTATTCCATGTTTCACAGCTGAAGAAGTATGTTGGGCCCGATGTACAAGTATTGGAAGAGTTACCACCATTGGATGAGGCAGGACTGATCATATATGAACCTGAAAGCATTATTGGAAAGAGAGAGAAAGTTCTCAGAAATCGTACTCTCATTGAGTATCTCATTAAGTGGAAGAATTTTCCCATTGAAGAGTCTTCTTGGCAACCATCCACTTATGTCAGTAACTTTCCTTGGTTATTACAGGATGATATATGATGCAGTATGTAGTGACTGTGCAGAGACAGCTTGCTGTATGAAATTTCTGCAGACAATAAAACTATCCTGACTTCATCAAAATTTGATTTTGATGTTATGGGGTGATGCTTGGGAGTGTATACTTCGTTTCTACACCTCATACGCCTCATTTGGACCAATATATCAAAAGTTATGGCAGTTTTAGTGAATCAGCCCTGTTTGGACAGCAGCCAATTTTATCACAGTTTGGCATGCAAAAAGGTCTTCTTTTCATGGACAGTGCTTTCTTATCACTTGGAAGATGAATGGGCATGATTACTATCATCCTTGACTTGGATTTAGTCCATTACTTCTTGGTTTTGAGGACAAAACCATCTTCAGGACGAGATGGTTTGTCATGAAGGAAAATACAACATTAATATTTGCACCTTGGATTAATTCCAGCCTTTGTAAATTCAGCCCTAGCCTACGTGTACATGTGTGAACAGCCCTTAAGTTTGGAAAGAGGGTTAGAACAAAAGGGACTAGAGGCCAAAGGCAAGACATCTTTTGATCATTCAATAATCTTGGCTTTTCCATCTTCTTGGAGTTAGCTTCTTCTTAGCCTATGAAGCACTCAGCCATGGCCGTCATGTATTCTTGAATCCCCAACCATTAATACATGATGAGGATGTCTTGGTGCAATAGACTTGTTAATTCTTTGTTGTTACTTAGTTAATTTTCAATTTCAGTTAGATTTCATTCCATGGTTGATTGCTTTCTTATAGAAAAAGGGCCTAGGCTACGGCCGGCCATGTAAAAAAGGGGAAAAGGGGATGACCGCCCAAAAGGGATTGAGGGTTTTGTATATAAAGTTGAAAAGTGAATGAGAAGCTCATCTTGTGTGTGGCCAAAAGTAGCTCTCCTCCTCTTCTTCTTCTTCTTGTTCTTGCTTGCTCGAGCTTGTGCTTGAGAGAGGGAGTGTGAGAGTGTGAGGGAGTGAGTGTGTGAGGGTGAGGGACCGAGGAGGAGAAGCTCTCCATCATCTCCTCTTTTCTTCTCTTCTCTTCTCTTCTCTTGTCTTGCTCGCGGCAATGGAGCTTGGAGCGTGGAGCTTGAGGATGGAGCTTGCTTGAAGCTTGCACTTGAATCGTGGAGCTACCGGAGTGTGCGGGAGAGGAGGTAACTCGAACGGTATCAAGGTAAGCTCACTACACCCGTAGATATGGATGGCGCGTCGGCTATGTGAGAGGTAGCCATTAGTGCTCGGCTTGGAACGCTTGAATCAATAAGCGGTCCGTGGGTCTTGGCGGTTGAGCAAAAGCCCCCACATTTTGGTTCCATTGCCGGGACCGCGGATTCAAGCCTTGAGCACTTGCGCGCTTCAAATCGAGCATTGCAGTAGGGTTTTCCCCGAACTGGTACTTGAGGTAGATAGGTAGGAAGCGAGGGGGTTGAAGAGGGTATTCGATCTCCTTGGCAAGTAGGTTTTTTGCTTTCTTGAGATTTATGTTGTGGAATGAAGTAGTGTAGGTATTTACTTTGTGATTTGGATGCATTTAGGATAGGAAAAAACAAAAAAAAAAACAAGCAAACAGTAGGGTTCTCTGTTGCTGTATAACAGGCTAAAACAGGGAAACAGGGGACCAGATTCAAGTTTCTGGGTGAGACAGGGACAGGGAACTAGCTGTAAGGTTCTGCAGTGCTGGGAAAGGACCTTAAGAGGCCAGGACAAACCTCAGTTCCTTGGTTTGCCTCGTGAGAGAGAGAGAGAGAGAGAGCTTCTGGTTCACAGAACGAGCAAGTGCTACCCCGATTTCTAGGCAACAGCGATTCGTGCTGCTCCAGGTGAGTCTGGTGTTTTCCAACAAGTGCCCTAATCGGATCTAGAAAGTCTGTGGTGATTGTGTGTAGCAGACAGTGAGAAGGGGTCAAACGCGCGGGAATCGCGCCCGCCGCCGACGCAGTCGGACCAACTCACAGTGGTCCGATTCCTAGAATCGGACCACCCGAGTTCTGGAGTCGGACCGTCTGACTTCCAGAATCGGACCGCCCGACTAAGAGTGAGTCGGACCAGTTTGGTCCGATTTCCAGAATCGGACTAGCCCGATCGGACGTGCCACGTGGCACTCGGACACTCGGACCAGTCGAACACTCGGACTCGGACCAACCTGTCCGATTTTGAGAATCGGACGCTCGGACCAGCCTGTCCGACTCGAACACTCGGACACTCGGACCAGTCAGAATCGGACCAGGCCATCCGAGTCCCAGAATCGGACTAGCTCAGAATCGAACCTGCTAGAATCGGACCACCCTGTCCGATCCGATTCCCAGAATCGGACCACTAGGCCGATCGGACCAGCCCAAAATCGGACGTCCGATTCTGATAATCAGACTCTTAGAATCAGACCAAAAACTGTCAAAATCGGACAGGTATCTAGAACACAAATTTTGGCACATCTAAACCCCGAGATTGACCCCAAAGGCTACCTAGAACTAAAGGCACATGATAGATCCATCACTGGGCTAAAATTTAGAGCACTTAGTTCAAAATTTGGCTATAAACGGTCCCCCAAATTGTGCATGGCTTTTACTGTAATGGCCCTGTGGGCCGGGGGGACTACCCCTCCCGGACCCCTGCAGAGGGGGCTCTACCCCCTCCGCACCTCCCCCGAGTAGGTTGGAGAGAAAACGCACGCCGTGACAGGTCTTGCAAATTGGACCCTAGTGAAGTAATGGCTCTACACGAGCATGGATTCTCACGTGCAAAAGAGCAGCCAAAAGCCCATACCCGAACAGAGACAAACAGAGACCTTAGAACCTCAACGGGCCAATCTAGCCATCAAGGGAAAAAAGGCCACATCACTAGAACACAAAGGCATTGTGTTCATACCATGTCTAGTCAGAGCGAAATGCAACATCAGCAAGCTACAAATGCCAAGATGACTAGACATGACGCTCTTGATGAGAGATGTACCTTGAGCAACACTGCACAGACAACCCAAGACATTGGTGGAGAATTCACGTCTGGTCATGCAAGTGGGGACTCAAGGGCATCTGTCAGAAGGCTTAAATTTACAAGCCAGGATCCGGAAGATAAAGATATAGTACCACCTGCTTATCTTAGGGTCAAACTCATCGCGAAAAGAGAGCATACTATCGATGCTCTGATTGATGAAGGAGCAGATTTTAACATCTTGACCTATGAATCATGGACCCTACTAGGCCAACCAGAGCTCACACCGACTAGTGCAACTCTTAGCCCTTATGGGGGACACCCACAAGCACTCATAGGTAAGTGCAAAATCCTTACGACAATTGAAACGGAAAGCTTGCCTATCCTATTTCATGTTCCTCCAAAAAGTGCTAGCTGTAGGAAAGAAACCCTCCTAGGAAGACCCTTCAAAAGGGCGACCAAATGTGAGACTGACTATGTAGCATAAAGGATACACCTGACACTATCGGGTGTGAGGATAGTCACCACCTTTAGCAAGGGTGACCTCATCAAACCTCAAGGGAAAGGCAAGGAAGGTGATGACATAACAGTCAAGCCTACCAACGAGGGCAAGGGCTTGTTGGAAGAGTTGATACAAGCATAGGTCGAACAACGAGAACCAGTGAGTGAGGCCATGCCGGAAACAAGAAGGTCAAGAGACAAGGCCAAGGACAGGGTTTGGACTCACAAAAATCGTAGAAGACCACGAAAGAAGCCCAAGCCTTATAGGCGAAGGCATCGATGGAGAGCTAGCACAATGCCGCGATGGATATCCAAAGCGTTACGTCGTGCTCAAGGGTATTATGCAGGCAAGCAATGGATTTGGGTACCAAAACCCCCTGCTAAATCACCTCTATCAGCTGAAGGCCAGAGTGCATCAAAAGCATGGCACAGGAGGAAATCTAAGAGAAACTCTAGGTCTCAAGGCAAGGAACCAGACATGATTGTTCGAAGGAAAGAGCCCCAGCCTAGCAGGCTAAATAGACAGATGCCATACGTAGCCATTGAGCAGGCACAAAAATCGTTAGTGCCTAAGGAGCCTTTGATTTCCCAAGGGGAGAACAAGCATCATAGGCACAACATTGCTCAAGGCAAGGCTGATCACTCAACAAAGCAAATGGCACAATCGTCTAATAGCCACGAGCAAATCATTCAGCGAGTGCCAAGTCCACCTAAGAGTCCTAGATCTCCTACATCCTCTTTTTCCAAACGGACACAGGAAGCACAACAGCGGTTGTCAAGGGAAACTGCTCAATTCCAATCTCTATCTCCATCTAAGCTTCAAAATGTCCAAGAGGTGGGACATGGCTCCATCTGTAGCTCTCGACCCAAGGATATGCATGAGCAACCTAATGTGACCAAATCAACTCATGCTCGATCTACACAGATGAGTGCTCAAAGGCCAACAAAAGACACAACCACTTCTGATCGCCCTAGGGACTTGACGCCGCAATCCACCAAGGGTAGCCAGCCCACTAAACTAGCTGCTACTACTTCCAATCAGGGACCACAACAGTCACAGTCCTTGGCTGTGACAATGCCCCTTGTGGAATGTGTCCTTAGAGGTTACCTGTGGAGGAGGTGTCGCAACCAAATCCCTCGACAACTCCAGCACTTTCAAAGTGCCTAAAGCCTAGGACGGAGGAGTCAAACACAAGGGAGTTGGTTGAAAAGCTAGACTCTCCGAAAAGAGCGGCAGTTGTGCCCTCACAAACGGGCAAGGCTATTCAGCAAACCACGGCTATGTCCCATAAGGACACACTAGAGAAGGGAAATGCTGAGGCCCGACCAAGCACATCAACGGTCAATATAGCCCAGGGTCCTGAGTCGTTGAGAGAGGCACCTTCATTGACCAAGTAAAAGAGGAGAAAGCAGAGAAAACAGCAACAGTTGCAGGTGGTTGTGGACCCCAAGAACATTGAGACGAAGGGCGCTGGAGAGCTGATGAATAAAGCATCGAGTCTATCCACCAATGAACCCACTGATGTCTCTCCTAATAGCGGTGAAACCTCAGACATATCTGTGTGCTCTGACAAACCAAAGCAACAGTTGCCATCGACAGTTGCTTGTAACACTCTATCCACTGACAATAGAACTCACATTGATCAATCAAGAGTGGATACAACGCTATCACAATAGGGTGACAAATCTATACCAGTCACATCCGAGAAGAACCATGATGAAATAGTAGCAAAACCTCAGGAGAAACGTGAGAACCCCAAGAGCATAAGAAATCCTAGCGTTGACCAATCTTGCTCATCTAGGCCTGAGCCCCCAGCCATGCTAAAGCCTAAGGAAACTCTTAGAACTTTGCATGAGATAGCAACCGAGCAAGCCCTCGTTGAACATAGAAGTGTCGCAGAATGCTTAACTGAGTTGGAGGCTAAGCTCAAAGTGGTCGCGCGTGTCTACGTCCTTACGAACATGGGCACAATCCCCAAGGAGCAGCTTGGAGATTACTTGACCTTTCCTCTATCATGGGAAGGACAAGAACATCTTAACGGGCACTATGACAGGCTCCTGCATGAACAGATGCGACTCATCCCTGACGAGGAGGCTGACAAACTACGCTTAATCGTCACATTCAATGAAGTGCTCTGCCGACCGAATCTCGTAGACATAGAGCTACTAAAGCGACTGTCAGCAGGCCAGAGTCAATTTGAGCAGCGTTGGTGCAAAAGCCGCATTGTAATGGCCGAACTAGGGGCTCAGATCATGACGGTCTCAGAAGAGCGATTGGCCAAATGGCGGTCTCAAAGAGACCCAACCTACGTGGCACCAACTTCCCTTCGAGTGCTCACTGACATTCAGGGTACGGACTTAGCTAGGACTAGGCTACAGGGCCCTTTGATTGATAAGGTTCTCACTAAGGAGGAGTTACATATTGCCAGCAGACTCGGTCAAGGTTCCATGCTACTCGACGTGGCAAAATATCTATCAGTATTAAGTCAGCTGCCACGAATACTAGATGCGTGTGCCACGCTCTGGTACAACCCCGAGTTCTACACTTGGTTCTTATCCTCGTAAAGTGACATGGATTCATAAATATGTATATAAATAAACATTGCTTTTTGTGTCACCGTGTATAAACAATGTCAACACACACAAGTAATGATAGTCAAGTGCAGGGAGAAGAGTTGGTTCTAACAGGCTAACCTCCTCAAGTCCTCTTCTCATCACACATTTAAAAGCCGTGTGACCATTCCCACCTCCAAGTGAAGGGCATGCAACTCACGTTACCGCCATAGGAAGCCTTGATTAACAACACTGATGGTGTAGATAGGGTGCAGTCCCTTTCCATATACCTTCTTCCCTTTTTGGCCTATCCTTCCGAGGATGTGCCCTATCCCACTACATGACAACCGGTCCACACAACTTAGCATAAGCCAATATTGGCTAATGGCTGGAGGCAAAACGAACATCATCATGGGGGCCATCCCTTTACGACGAAACACTGCATGCCTCACCCCTCCCCTTCTTGTCATATGCACTTCATAAACCACACTAAAATCCCTTCCATGCAAACAGTTGTATCCTGTATCAAGGTCTAAACCCTGGGATTGAGTCTTGCAGGTTTCCTTTTGCGGCGGAACGCATGGAGAATCATGGAGATCTAGCATGCAAAGACGCTCTTTGCAAAAGGCGGGAGCACGTGGCATGCGCCCCTCCACCAGAGCGCTATGTGCCCACCATCAAGAGGTATGCCAAGAAGCGAGGCCCTAAGCGACACTACCTAGGGCGAAGGCCGAAGAATCCTCGAGTCAAGAAAGTCGAGACTCGAAACGCGCAACAGGTGGTAGCACTGGTAGCACGAACTCCCAGCTCCCGCTCGGGCCCCAGATGCTCAAAGGCAGAAAGGGCAGCTCGGGAAAGAGAGGAATTTAATGAATTATTTAAAGACATTCTGGAGATGGTAGCAGGCCGGGACTACACCATTCAGGTCCCGGCCGACATGTTCCCTGCTCACCCCCACGGGAGCCCCACACCAGCAGAGCCCCAACCACCCGGCCACCCAGACTCGCCCCGCCTCGTACAAATCGAGTAGCCCATGATGCATAAAGGACTTATCAAATGATAACTGGCCATAACTTTTTGTTTTTAAATGGTTAAGTGTTCCCGACTTGTTAAGTGTTGACATGTTCCCGACTTGTATGAACTTTTCATATCTGCATTTAATATATTTTACGCCTTTAGCAAAAGAAAAAGCTAATCAAGCGCAGTTGATAAATGTCTAAGTCAACACCATAGAATTCAGATCAGTGATGTCTCCTTGCATTGCACTGGCTTATTATAGTTGCGGCATATGCCATGCTTGTACTCTCATGAAGCGACAAGTGGATACAGGATGGGACAGATCTTTGGGCAAAAGTGTTCAATGTTCGATCACCGCAAGACCATCGACCCCCCAAGGAGCCGCGGCAAAGCCACTCTGCCGAAATCACGAATCACCCTTACCAACCGCCCACATTGCATGGCCCAAAACACATTCCTGGGTCACGCTCCCCTTCTGGGTCAAGCTCTATGGTTGGCTCACGGCAGTCGTTACCTCAACTGTACCAACATCGCATGTGCCACAACGAGGTTTGCAATATCTCAAGTGTATCTCCCCCTCTCGCCAAATGCTTCTCTAACAACGAGGCTAGGGCACAATCATCATTGTACTATCCATTTTCTGAGCCTTCGAAGCTTAACATTTTCCAACCCATTGAAAGGCTGATAGCCTCAACATATTGTAATGGTTGTACTCAGGTAGGTCAAAAAAAGAAAAAGAAAAAGAAAAGAAAAGAAGAAGAAGAAGAAGAAGAAGAAGAAGCAGAAAAAGAAAGAAAAGAAATGAACAAAAAGAAGCACCCACAATCACATCACAGCACCTAGGGGTCCTCAAATTAGGTACGTCCAGTGACCTTGATCGACTGGCTCCGTCCCTAGTCCCCTAGCCCTTTAGCATCACCCACAATTGTTCAGGGCACATCAAGGGCAGGACATACCTAGGGAGCTTGTCTCGCCTATGGTTAGACCTGTCACCTTGACCCACTTCCACAATTTTCTTTTGCACTCTGCCTTAGTACCATTGCAATCAGTGGTGATAAGCACTGCACGATTGGCCATGAAAAGTACACCGTACTCATTAAGCAAGTCCAATAGTTTCCAGCTACTGAAAGTGCGGTGTCCTTGTATTCAGTTATGCTACATTGTGCAGTCACAATGCAAAGGATGTCTCATATACCTTCACGTGTACTCCGTCTCCACATGGACAACTTTGCTTCATCCACCCATTGTTATCAGAAACTAGCCCACCGTCTTCTAACTATGTAATATCTAAGTATGCATGAGCACTCACATAATATCTGCACCGAAGTATATCCACAGTTTGGGTCCTCAAGTATAGGACAATACTCTAGGCTTGCTTAGAGTTCGACCTGTCTCCCAAACTAATCAAAATATGTCTTGTGCACGATGAGAAGCCTAGCACTACCCCTTAAGGAGAGACCACATGTGAGGTTTTCCAATTGCAGGTATAAGGTGTTGTTCGCTCTTCATCAACACTCAACTTTGAATGCTTGTCCCTTACCATCCGACAAGCCTGCAAAGAATCGTCATGTGCAGAATCTCCAACAAACCAACACTTGTGCTGGCCATCAATGCAATCCCCAACACAGCATAGCCCTATCACCAACTCCAACAACCTTCCACCAGCCACCTTGGCCACCAACAGGCCCCCAGGACCTTTTGCCACACCACCACCAACACTCCTCCACGGAAACCACATGCGTCCTTGTCACCCACGTCTTCGGTGCATGCTACAGCCTGCTACCTACGACGGTGAGTGCCATGGGACTGGCACTCGTCTAGGAGGGGGGTAATGTTAACCCCAACACGAAGAAAGCAAAAGGAAGTAGAAAAGACGCAGGGCAAAGGCGGAAAAAAGGTAGCCCGACTGAAGAAAGAAAAGGAGAAAATGCCAAAAGCGCAAGGGCAACCTTAAAAGTCCAAGGCAAAGGCAAAAGGGGAAAGGCGCATTTTAAAATAAAAAGGCGCACCCTGAAATCTTGTAAAAGAGCACCGGGCTCTCACCCGTGCAATTTGTAAATGTAGACGGGCGGTGGAAAGGAAGCTAGGAAGATAGAAGGGCAATGGGAAAAAGGGCCTAGGCTACGGCCGGCCATATAAAAAAGGGGATGACCGCCCAAAAGGGATTGAGGGTTTTGTATATAAAGTTGAAAAGTAAATGAGAAGCTCATTCTTGTGTGTGGCCAAAAGTAGCTCTCCTCTTCTTCTTCTTCTTCTTCTTGTTCTTGCTTGCTTGAGCTTGTGCTTGAGAGAGGGAGTGTGAGAGTGTGAGGGAGTGAGTGTGTGAGGGTGAGGGACCGAGGAGGAGAAGCTCTCCATCGTCTCCTCTCTTCTTCTCTTCTCTTCTCTTCTCTTGTCTTGCTCGGGGCAATGGAGCTTGGAGCGTGGAGCTTGAGGATGGAGCTTGCTTGAAGCTTGCACTTGGATCGTGGAGCTACCGGAGTGCACGGGAGAGGAGGTAACTCGAATGGCATCAAGGTAAGCTCACTACACCCGTAGATATGGATGGCGCGTCGGCTATGTGAGAGGTAGCCATTAGTGCTCGGCTTGGAACGCTTGAATCAATAAGCGGTCCGTCGGTCTTGGCGGTTGAGCGAAAGCTACCACAGTGGCATTGACATTTAGTGTCTATAAGCTGCTGTAAACTATTTCAAAACAGTGCTACATGACCTCAGATCAATGTCCAAGGCTTGGGAGGCTTCAAAGCATGTCAAGCATCATTGACAAAGGTGCCACAATGATCTAGGAGAAATGCATGACCTTCAGCAAGCGGGAGATGAGCTGTCCAAGGGGCCTGTAGATTAGGCACAAATCGCGCTGATCTATTGATGGCTTTTGCTACTCCTATTAGGGCTATACAAGGTGAAAGGGTGCTCAATCATGATCCAATGAAGACCTAGTGCAAGCTCAAGGTAGGCTACAAAGGCTTCAGGCAAGATATGATGTGAATAAGCTCCAATGGTGGGAGCTATGGCTGCCCCTGATCTTGCAAACCCTACTGTACCTGTAAACTTCAATGAAACCCTGAAGCAAGTGAATGAATACCTTTGTAAGAATGCCCTGAGGGTGCCTAAAGGGGCTAGGTAGGTGCTCGGGAAGCTGAGGAGTGACGGGAGCTCGGGAGAGTCGGCTATGGCTACCTACGAAGGAGACCCAATGAGTGTAGGTAATCAATAGGAAGTTGAAGGAGTCACGAACCAAGTCAGAATGCTCGAGTAACCATGCTCTGATACCAGTTGAAAGGTGAGAAGGATTGAAGCTTGCTTGGAAGAGCTATGGCGAGAGAGTAAGAGCAAGAAAGAGAGAGAGAGCAAATGGAAACTCCAACAGTCACAATGTGTGACCGGGCCTTCCTTTATTCAAACTGTCACTAAAAGAATAAAGAATAAAGTGATGGTGACGGGCGCCCGCCACCTGTAGTGTGTAATGGCGGGTACTATCATTGTAGTAATACACGGGCGGCTAGGTGGAGGAGCCTTTACCCCTAACAATGAACATTTTCAAAGATACAACAAAAGATAATAAAGCTAGTATGAATATTTTCAAAGATACAACAAAAGATAATAAAGTTTATATTTACTTTTGTTTGATTATTGATAACTTTGCATTCATTATACTAGAAATATAGATAACCACTCTCCATCCACAACCAATAATATTATTCTTTTGTGGGATCTCTTGATTCAAATACTAAAGGGCTTGTCACATTCAACAAATGTCTTCATAAGTTTTCTCTATGTAGCTTGTAATAAGCCTATTGGTACTTCAAGTTAAAATCCATTAGAAGAAGTACAAAACAAGGAGAACATATTCATTAGGTAAAGAAGAAGAATAAGAAGGGAAAGTACACAATAAATTTTGGCAAAAGATCAATATAAATTAAGATCCAATTCCCTCTTCAAAAGGAAAAAATACTCAACAAGTAATAAGCAAATACACAACCAAAAGCATAGAGATAACCCATAATTACCTTTCAATGTGTGATAGTTCATGAAGCTATCATATGAGTTGAAAATGTTTGGAATATTGAAGGTGTCTTTGAGCATATGTTCAATGCATCAATGACAAATATAATTCTTGAATCATCATTATTGAGAGAAGCAATATATGCCTTGTACAAAAAATAAAAAAATAAAATGATATCAAGGCAACAATCCTTACAAAAAGAGATAAGAAAGCTTTATCTATTGCAAAAAAATATCATTGGATTAGATTATTGGGTATCTCTTCTCCTGTACATGCTCTTATCTTTAGGGGATATGCCCAGATAATGGTCCTCTCTAGTAAGCACGTTGACAATCATTTGGCCATACAACTTGCTTATCCTTTCAAGGTTCAACAAATACCTCAATCCCCTTATTGTATACTCTTTGTCTCTCTAAAGTGATGCTTTGGGATTCTCATATAAATATTTTTCTTCTTAGATGTAGTCTTTGTACTCATGGGTGACATCCTAGTTCTTAGATGTATGGAGCCCCAAGAGAGACACCAAGGAAAAGGGGTTTCTAATGCAAGAAAATCTATCTTGTAACATCAACAAGTTTTTGTTTCATTCTTTAGAGAACCACAACAAGGAAAAGAACAAATCTTCACGCACCATCATAGTAGATATCTTCCACACGGATTTGATAGAAACAACCATAATCTTCAACATCTTCATAGAATCCATCAATAGAACAAGAAACACAAAATAAGGACACCACTTTTGAATGGAAATAATCACATAGTATTCATCTTCATTATCTTTATAGTTCTCTCTCTCAATCTCTCATAGAAGGATACATTGTTTTGATAGAGTTGGTTATCTCTAACTCTCTCTTTCTCTCTCAATCAATAATACATCATCTCCTCACTACAATACTCAATAATGACTCTTAATAATCCTCTCTTAGTCGTGGATGCCCCTTCCAAGAGGCATGGGAGGAATGAAAGGGCACCAGAGCCACTATAGTGACTCTTCATAGCTTATCACTGTCACTTCACTTCAGTCTTCTCTTCAGTCTTCAACAACTACTTCTTCCATTTTTTTAAACTATTTTGAACTTAGATTCATCCTTTCCAAATGTTAGAGAACTTTCCCAAAGTCACACATACATTCCATAGAACACTTATAGAAGATCTATAGAACAGAACAGAACAGGAACATAGGGTCTACAGAAGGTCTATAGAGGTTCAACAACTAAACAACAAACATTCATCTAAACTAAAACCAAATAAACCCATCATAAATTACTCAATAAGCTATCAGACAACCTCAAAATTCATCATTCAATATCACAACCTCACTTACTTCAACAAAACAGAGCAAAATAGAAGCTCAACAGGCTCAAACAGGATCATATAGAAGCTATCAGAACATCATCAGAACCTATCACATCAATATATCTTCATTAAAAAAATCATGAGCTATCAAAATCAATCCAAACCTATCCAAATCATTCTAAAATCAATTAAAAATCATACCAAATCAATCATTCAGTCCACCAAAAACAACAAAAATCAGTCTTTTTCCATTTTCAACATATCCCCACACTTAGAAAGGAAGCGTCCTCGTGACCTAAGGAAAAGAAGAATATAAGTTTAGTAAAGAGCTCAATGTTTTCTTTTTTTTTCAACAACACTTCATAAAATCATCAAATCATAACCCTCACAAGTAACCTATATATCTGATAATACTACAACGAAAGGAAAACACCCTTTTGGATATTATCTCCATTAAAAAAAAAAAGATAGCAACACAAACTCATAAAGGATATAAGAGTTTTCTTTAAATCAGCATCATCTTCTGCTAGCTTTTAATCCAATATCTTCTTCATCAATCCAGCTTCAACTTTAGCTCCATTCAACAAAGATAAACAATATACACATACCACAACTCACACCACTTACACAAACAATATCTGAATGGCACCTCTTTGGAAGGAAAAAGTTAGATAGATGTATTCTGATTAAGTATCAAAGTTACAAAGGATAACGGATTAATGAAGATGATCCCTTTTAAAGGATTGATGGTTTTTAAACCTTTCTAGGGATGAAGATTCATCCACAAAGGTTTTTGGAGGATTTTGCAAGAATTGTAAAGAATACATTCTCTCAGCAGGATAACAAATTTGCTTGGCAAGCAGAAAGCATGAAAATAAAGCATATCCAGCTGATGGGTATGCACATCTATATTGACACCCAAACATAACTTTGGGACTTTACTTTTGATCACCATGAGAGTGACGGTGCATGAAGGCTAGATACCATGAAGAGTGGGCAGTCAGTCTCACCGATGGATCCAAAGATTGAGAATGAAGCTGAGCAAAACATAAATAGTTATGAAAGGCTTGATTTGCAGTCTTCCATTCTCTTGGAATCACAGGCCAGTTAATTTGGGGTCCCGTCAAAGAATCTCCAGTACTTCTGCTTCTTCTCAGGATTGTTTGATCAAAACCTTCATATTTTGTAACCAACTGAGGGGGAGTTTGAATAAAAGATGAAAGAGATGGGAATGGAATAAGGGATAAAGAATGAAGAGAGGAATAAGCAAAATCGTAAAAAGAAGAATAAGATAAGGTAGGAGAATCCGACAATTTAGCAGTATCAGAAAGGAAGGGAGTAAGGAAATGTGGTGGAAACGTGGACAGGAAATGAGAAGATGGGGGAGGATAAGGAAGAAGGGGAGAAAATACCCGATCAATGATGAAAAGACATTGCGTGAAAATAAGAATATGGGGTGCATCTTTAGGTTGAAATAGAAGGGGTAAAATGACATGTGGGGTATTCTGAAAAGGAGATAGATAAGTGTCATACCTATGAGCCATTTGTTGATAGTAGGTTAAGGATGGAACTGATGGTCCTAAGGTACAACTTCTAGCATAGGCATCAAAAAATAAAGTATCAAAAGGAGGTTGCTTGGAAAGATGGAATAACAGATCCACCCTCAGTTGGTTGACATTTTGCACATGAGACGAAGCCTTTAACTGTCTTTGATTTAAGATCACAGAATCCACCATAGGATGCCTCCTCTAGACAATCAGTTACGTTAGAAGAATACTTTTAAAACATCTCATCAATCTTAAGCTCCAACTGGTGTACATAGAGTACTACTTGCAAGACTACATCTCCAACATACCAAGAGAGGTCTTCATCATCTAGAATTAACAAGTCACCTTTGAGGTATATATAGGACATCAACATTGAATCTGGGACTACCGAATCCTAAACACCATCCTGACCACTTCAGACAACAGATATGCAAACTAGGTTCCACTCTAACTATCCTCTAGAGGAGATAAGTCCATGGTTGAAAGTTTAACATAAAATGCCAACTTCTGTTGTTGATAATGAGCAAAGAAAGAGTGGGCGGGAGGAATAAACTCCATAAACTTCTCAAAAGTAGTCCATAATATATCCATTCTAGATTGCAATCTCTCAACCTTGGCTCGAAATAAAGGACATAAAGTGGCATTCCGTTGAAGAGCAGCCAAGTCCTGTTGAGACATAGAAGGAATCATGGGGACACTAGGACTTGGGGGAATGGAGCGTGACTGCATCGATTGGTCCTTCAATTGTTTAATCTAGGAGGCTTGGGATTCCACTGTATTGTGAGCAATCTGTAAGTCTATCAGTTTCGTATCCAAAAGAGTCTTGAACTCTTGAGCTTCTTTGGACATTTTCTCTTTCTCTTCAAAAACCTTGGTGACCTGTGAGACTGAGCTTCTATTAACTGGTTTTTTAAATAAGATATTTCTTCTCTCTGGGTCTCAATCATTTTGGTTTGCTACTCAATCTGCTTAAACAGATTGGAAAGAGTGTCTTTGGCAGAGGCTAGCTCTGTGTTGCCTTATTCATTTGGTCTTTGTATTGCCTCAATTCTTCATAGAAAGAGAATATAACTGTTGAGCACAAGCTGTTACTGAGAGTTCAATAGAACTCTGGATGTCTTTGCAAAGGAAAGGGATGGCATCCCCTGTCACTAAGCGGTTCAACAAAGGAACTAATATATCCAAAGAATCCTCTCGATGTGCCCTGAAGAAGTTGTTGCATGTGAGGTAGGCAGGGAGTTCACTTCCAGAAGTAGCAGGAACTGACACTGAAGGAATGACTGTTGGAATTATCTTTGCTACACGCTTCAAGTGCTTCCGCTGAATGACCAGTGGAGGAGGGAAATCAATATTTTCTATATCAATGGGTTCTGAATCTTTTGAAGGTAGAGGGGGAGGACTGGATCAGATGGAGGAGGAGGTAAAACACCCTTCTTAAGGCCGGAATATGTTAGAAAAGCATATAAATATGAACCAAAGGTTACATTGGTAAAATTCCCTCTAGTCACCTTGACAAAATGCTGGTCCATCTTTGTAAGAAGGTAAGTGCTCCAGTCAATGGCAACCCCTCTTGAAACCATCCTGCAAGCTATGAAGAGCTCCTTGGACAAGTAGTGAGATGGTGTCTTGGCAGGCATGAACCTGTCCTGGAGAAATTGGTAGAATAGCTTCCAGAGAGGATCAATGATCATTGAGAAGGACACTCTTGAAGTGTTAATCACCTTCTTGACATCGAGAATCTCTTTAGTCTGCTTCTGTTAAACAACTTAATGATCTCTTCATTTGAGAATAACTGTTTGGCTATGACAAAGGGTTTCCCTTTGTAGGGAAGGGAAAAAGCCTTCCCTAACCCTTCAGGTGTCAGGACCATGGAAGTACTACTAACCAAGCCCGATTTCTTACTGTATGATGCGAGAAACTCATCACAAAGAGTTGGATCGTTGGGAATCAGAGGGAGAGGAACATCCACAAAAGATGCAATGCTAGCTTTCACAATAGGCTCAAAAATCAATAAGGAAGAATAATCCCTACTGATTAAGAGGACGTACTAAACAGGAGGAGGCGTACAGGGTGTCATTCAGATAGTGAACACACAACACAACTCACAAACAAAGAGATGCTTGCAAAACCAACAGAAAAGATCAAAGATAAGATATCAACCAAGGGTTTTAAAATGAGACTCGATCGACTATCCCCAAGCAAGGCACATCCTAGAAAAAATTTGACATGACCTCTAGACAAATGCGACCGAAAGCTTCATGCTATACAACAGACATGCACCTGAAACCCCATATCAAGCAGATAAATTGAAAAATAAATTCAGACCGTACCCTTAATTGTATAAATCAACCAAATCAATAACCACACACAACATAACCAGAACATCATTGACCATTAGTAACAAGAGAAGACCATTTTGAAGACTATACGTGCCCATCCTGTGAATCGTGTTTATTGAAAAATGAAAAAAAGAAAGTGTAGTGAGGGAAATGATTTTAGTGAAGGGTTCATTGTAATAAATTATTAAAAATGGGTGAAATTTTATTAGGTTGTAAACCTTAGAAAAGAAAACAATGGTTTGTTTTTAAATTGTTATTTACAATTTACTGAGGTGGAATGGTGCTTTTAACGAATCCCGGACTCCGATACCTAGACTGAGATCTCTAAATGCAGATTCATGAATTAAGAATTTAATGTGTCTGAAGCGCTCTTCTTTTTCAAAGCATGCATTTTTGTGACAACTGGTTCATTTTATTTAAAATTAAGGTGCCTTTGAAGCGCATGTAGCATGTGCAAAGTGAACGGCTGGTTGAGGTTTATTTAATTAAAAAGGTGTGTTGAGTACAGATGCGCGTGCCATGGTGGTGATCAAGGTTCATTTTAGGAATTAATAGGTGAATTTTGGGGTAGTGGAAAAAAATAAACGAGAAGGGAAAAAAGAATTATTTGAGAGAGTGTGTGTGTGCAAGGATACTGAATGTGCACGTATCAATCCCACAATGCAAATGAATCTCAAAAGAGAAAAGCCAACAATTGAAATTTTTTTGAACATGGTAAGCTCATAAAAAACCAAATCAACACCTCATCAAAAAATAATCAAGAAACATGTGGTGTTTGGTTAGATTTTTGGCAAGACAATATTTTTACCGACAAGATGAGGGTGGGTGTATGTGATTTAGTTGGGGTTAGTGTTTCGGTGCTGTGTTGACTTTTGTTTTTTTTTTTGTTTTTTGGTGTTTTTAATGAAGAAATCCCCCAGGTTGAAATGTTTAGATGTGAATCCAATTTAAAAGCATTTTTGTTTTTGAGGTTGGATTTTTTCAAAAATGTGTTAGGTTGGACACATAAAAAAAAGGTTTTGAATTTTAAGTATGATGTTTCAACTATCCAACATGAGTGAAACTGAACTAACAAATTTCAGCAAGGTGTCTAGATTTTTCCAACTTTTTTTCGTTTATGTTGGACATTTAACATGCTTTGTTCAAGAATTTTGCCCAAAAATAAAAATATGACCATTTTGTAAAGCATGTTTAGCTTTGAAAAAAAAAATAAAAGTAAAGTAAAAGGTGGATGGATTTTTTTGATATTTATTTATTTTTGATGATTTTAATCAAATTTAATGGATTTTAAATAAATTTTGAAATTTTTAAAATTTTTACAATTTATTGTGAAATTTCAGCTTTGCAAAATAATAGAAAAATTTTCTAGTTGGTCAAATGAAAATTTAGCTATTTTTGGTAAATTTTAATAAAATTTTAAGATTTTTCTTAATTTTGTTCGATTTTTATGTGTTTTTTTGGGTTTTTGACAATTTTTTGAAGAAAAATGGGGTATCCGGCTGCGTATGAATAGTAGCTTGTGCACGGATGGGCATGCACCACTGCACGGACAAGTCCAGATGCGCGTCCTCGCGTGTGAACACCTGCGAAGAGGACAACCACTCCAACCACATACGAAAAACCACGCACAACGGGGTGTGAATAGCTGTAACGAACCCGCAAACGCATCCTCGCATACGAATCCACGCGTACGCCCGCTCACGGGTGGGGGGTAGACGTGGGTGGCGTAAGAGAGAGATGTGCAGGGGAAAGGGGGCTAAGGGGGTGTTTTTTTTTTCGTTGGGGGGGGTGGGGTGGTGGGAAGGGTGGCTTAAGGGGAAGGGAGGGGGTTTAGTTGGGGGGGGGGGGGGGGGGGTTTAGGGTAATGGGGGTTAGGTTATTGGGATGGGGGGTAGGACTAGTTAGGGGGAGGTTAGGTTAGGGGTGGGGTTAGTGGGGTAAGGGTTAGGGATAATGGGTGGGGGGGGTTAGGTGATGCAGGGAGCAGTGCGGCGCTGCAGCGGGGGTAGCCAAGCGAAGCAGCGCGAGGAGGAGCGGCATGGTGGGCGGCGTAGGCGTAGGCCGGGGGGGTGGTGAGTGCGGCAGTGGCTGGCGGTGGGGCACCCTAGGTGGAAGCCGTGGGAGGGGTTGGGGGGGAGGGAGATGGCGAAGGGGAGGAGGGAGGAGAAGAAGGGGGGGGGAAGAGAGGAGGTGGGGAGAAAGAAGGGAAGAAGGGGAGGAGGAGAGGATATGGAGGGGGGACGGGGAGATTGGAGGGGCAGGAGCAAGGAGAGAGGGGAGAGACAAGAAAGGGTCGAGGAGAGAGAAGAAAAAGAGAGAGAAAGAAGAGGAGAGAGAAGAGGGAGGAAGGAGAGGGGAGGGAAACTGTCGGGAGGGGGGTGTAAGATTTTGTTTGAAAAAATTTTAAAAAAATTAATATAAGTAATTAGAAAAAGAAAAATAAGGAAGCCCCCCTCGTCCCATGCATAGGCGCGAGGTGGGGTAAAAAAAAATTGCAGTGGTGGGAAGCAACGGGGGTTGGGATAGCGGCACGGGTGCGGGATGACGAGACGGACGCGACATCATGAGTAAAAATTGAAAAAACAGGTAGGCACGCGCGATGCAACAGGCATGAAGGCACAAATGGATTGACAAATTCATAAAACCCAAACCGTGCGCTAGAACAAAATGCTGTAAAAAGGAAAACTATGCCGCAAGTCGAGGGGAAGACAGTGGAAGAGGGCAATAGAGTGTTCGAGAACAAGGCAGGGCGTTCACATGGGAAAAACGTGAAAATCGGGTCCAAAAATGCATGCAAAAATTAATATAAAAAAATCCATTAGCTGAAACAAAGTGAGGGAAGAAGGAAAAATGTGCAAAAAGGAATGCCGGACAAGCTTATCATGTCAGAACACAGTTCCGATGAAGATAAGACCCATTCACATGGAAAAAATTAAAAAATCACCCTCGAAACGGGACATGAAAATTAATATAAAAAGATTCGGGCATCGGAACAAAGGGTAGTAAAAATGAAAAATGTCAGGACATAGATGATCTTGAGGGATGTCACATTAGAACTCAGTTTTGATGGGTTAGGAGGTGTTCACAGGGAAAAAACAATAAATTGGAGCTCTAAAACACCAATAAAAATTAATAACAAAAAATTCAAAGGTCGAAACAGCGCGGAGAAAAAAGGAGAAATGTGCAAGAAGGTGGCCAAACAAGGCTATCCAGTCAAATTGAATTCCGAGGAGAATAGGGCACGTTCGTATCGAAAAAGGTAAAAAATACGCACGAAAAAGACAAGAAAGCCTACAAAAATTAATAACAGACAAACCGTATAGCAGATAACAGGCGGGTAAATGGAAAAATGTCCAAGGGAAGGTGTAGGACCGGATTGGTATGCCAGATCGTTGTTCCAAAGAGATAAGGGTGTGTTCGCATGGAAATACATTCAATTGTGCGGGAAAAGCTTCAAAAATTAATAATGCAAAAATAGCAAGTCGAAATAGGGGGATGTAAAAGGAAAAGTGTGTCATTCGAAGGGATGAACATGGCTATAAGGTTGGATCGGGAATTTAGTGAATGTAGGATGTATTCATATAGAAAAGTGAAAAAATTACGCAATAAAAGCAATCGCAAGGGAAATGGCCTCGACAACAGGGGGTAGGAGGATGGTTGGGTAGGGAAGGGACTCCATCAGGGTAGAACTAGGACGTGGTAGACACGTATGATTGGTTAATGACATATGCAGGGGGTATGCACATCAGACGCGCAGGGACACGTCCCCACACTTAAGACATAACATGCACTTGCAAGCAAAAAGGTAGGGTTAAGAACACTTGGCCCATTTCGTAGATGGTTGAAGGGAACCGTCATTGTTGATGCAGGAAGATCGGAGCCATCAGCAGGAGGTACCAGAGCTCACCAACCACTCAACATGTCCAACATGGCAAGGACCATGCAACATCACCCAGGGAGGTAGCTTTGTCGATAAAGCCTGTCGATTGAAGTATCAATGATGAAGAATAGAACTATCAACTCACGGGTACGCAGGAGGATGATAGAACAGTCGCTTGTCCCATGATGCACATCACTCAATGAATAAGCATGAAATCCCATAACTCACGCCCGGTTTAGAATTGAACAAGGGGAAAATGATTTGGAGGGAGTATGGCAGTGTACACAATTGATGGTGCATTCGTGTGTTCCACCTATCTGGCATAAGTGCAAACATGAAGGCCAAGGAGCCCTGTCGTGCAGTATATAGAAGAGGAAGATGTGGCTTGTGATGGTGGCAGAGACCCATCCTGTGGGTGCATAGGGAAACAAGAATGTACCTGACTCCAATGGTCGTAACGTCCCTCAATCCTCACCTCTCGATAATTGATTGAGGAAACACCAGTCACGCTCAACCCCCCTCTAACTGACACTCTGTTGATAGATACATGAGGAAAACCCATTTCTAAAACCCATTGATGTAATCCTCACTTGCGCTTGTGCAGAATTTGTGTATGCCTTGTGCACATTGGATGGTGCAATAGTGCATCCCACCCTATGCTGGCATGCAGTGTGAGAAGGAAGGCCAGGGAACCTTATAGTGCAGTGCACATGAACATATAGTGCTTTGTGCATTGGAAGGCCCAACACGTGCATGCAACATTCCATTCACACATTGCACCTCTCCTTTGAATTGAAGGGAAAGGACTGGTCACTCACCCCAACCTCTGTCTCATGTGCACTGATAGATATAGAGAGCAAACCATACTCACATCCCTAGCCGGTTAGGATGAAAGCTCACATCACTCAAGGGGTTGTCGATGAAGATTGCTTTGGTTGTTGACAAGGTGCCGATGAAGAGGCATACCTAGGGAGGTAGCCAACAGATCTGGTATTGTGATTTTATCTGTAGAGCATGTCGTCCATGTGAGGGAATCACATGTTTTGCGGGGAGTCCGGAGATAGCATGCCAAGGGAGGTGGCTTTGGAATTTCTTTTGGAAAAGTATCTGTTGATGATTTGGCTATCCTGGACTATAGGGTGTTACCACCTTTTCCACAGCTAGCTTCCCGCCCAAGGGTGTTTACCACATTTTCTCAGAACGAGGCCTCCTATGTGACAGGGAATTGCTTCCTTTTCTCCCATAGCAGTTTGTTTGTGTTTTCTTTTTTTTGTTTTGTTTTTTGCTTTTTTTTCCCTTTTCTACTCCCGAGGGTGTTTCCACCTTTTCTTGAAGAATAGGTCGGCATGACAGGGACCTAAGTCCTTTTCTCCCATGATCGATATATCTTTTTTTTCTTTTTGTTCCTTTAATAAAGAGAATGGTAGAAATACCATATGTTAGGACCATCCTCATCACCACTTTTGGATGAGACGAGAGGAGAATAGAGTAAGGATGGGAGGTGTCTAGAAGGTGCTAGCAGAACGAGACTGCCTCATGAGGAAGATCATAAGGGCTATCAGGAGCACGAGGAGAAGGACAGTGCGATGCCCAAAAGGGAAAGGTTGGGTTGATTGTGATTGTTAGGATCCCCAGGGAGGGAAGTACTTCTTTAGGTGATAGCCATTGATCAAGAATGGATTATCAGAGGCATCAATTGTCTGGACTTGGATGGAGCCATTCGAATTGATGGCAAGTACCTTGTAGGGCCCCATCTATTGTTGTTGAAGCTTTCCTGGAAATTTTCAAATCTTGAGTCATAGGCCAGGACTAGATCACCCTCCTTGAACTCCTTGTGCTTGATGATACTGTCATGATAGGCCTTGCATCACACTTGAGTGGTTTCCATGCACTGTAGGGCCATCCACCGAATCTCATCCAAACATTCCAAATGTAGTAGGCGGTGCTGGAGAGACTCATCATCTTCGAGGCGTTCTTTGATTGCCACTCCCAAAGAGGAAAACTCCAGCTCAATAGGGAAGACGACTTCTGTGCCATACACCAATTGGAAAGGAGTTTGTCCTGTAGTTGCCTTATGGGAGGTTCTGTACACCCAGAGGGCCTCTATAAGTCGATTGTCCCAATCACGGTGATGTGTGGGAATCGTCCTTGTCAGGATTGAGCAGAGGATACGATTGGTGACTTCAACTTGGCCATTGGCTTTGGGGTAATAGGGGGTGGACTTGTGATGGCCAGATCTGTCAACTCTTCCATGATCTTGTTAAGGAAATGAGTACCTCTGTCACTTACCAGGTCTAGGGGACTGCCAAAACGGGGGATGATGTTCCATACAGGAATAAGGCTATACTATCACCATCGTCCCGCTTTAGAGATTTAGCTTCACACCACTTGGTAACATAGTCTGTACAGACCAAGATGTATCTATTCTGCTTCCTTCTGGTTGGCAGATCAATGGGACCCACAAAATCAATCCCCCACTTCTCAAACAACCTTAAGGGAAGAATGGGCTACAATGGCATGGCACTTGTTTTGGTGGGTTTCCCCATTCATTGACAAGCATCGCATCTCTTGCAGTAGTCATAGGCATCCTTATGGAGGATCAACCAAGAATAAGGAAGCATCAGGGAGGTCTGGATCATCCTGCTCCTCTTCTACAGTTTGAGGGATCCGTGACAGATGATCGGCTAGGACATGGGAACGACCAGGATTAGTGACCACTTCAAAATCAAACTCTTGGAACAGGAGCAACCATCTCATCATTTGTCCTTTGACATCTGCTTTGTTCATCAGGAAGGATAGGGCTTCATGGTCCACGTAGAATTTAAAATGCTTGACATCAGATAGTGTTAGAACTTCTCCAAAGTAAATACCATTGCTAGACACTCAAGCTCTGTCACTATGTAGTTTCGCTCTCTGTCGGTTACTTTCCGACTTGCATAATAGATTGGTTGATCTAACTTAGAGAGGCATTTTTGGCATAAGATTGCACCTAGGCCTTCAACTGATGCATTAGTGTGAACATAGAACTCCTTCGTCCAATTAGGAGGCTGAAGGATGGGTGCTTCAATCAAACACTGTTTCAGGGTATTAACTACCTCATCACAATCACTAGCCCATGTAAACTCGGTATCTTTTCTTAGGAATTTATGCAAAGGAGCTGCCTTCGTCGCAAAGTGTGCAATGAACCTTCTATAATAGCCCACATGGCCAAGAAATCCCTCAATTGCTTAAGGTTAGTTGGGGCTGTCAAGGCGGCAATATTCTCAATCTTAACAGGATTTGTTGCAATCCCTTGAATGTGGCCCATAAGAACTCTTAATGAGACATCAAAAACACATTTGTCGGGGTTGAGAGAAATCCCATACTCTCGGCATCTATCAAAACATTGTCTAGGTGTCCCCAATGCTCATGGATTAGGCTATAGACACAGAAATCATCAAGATACACCTCAATGAAATCATGCAGATGGTTTTAAAAGGCAGCCATCATCACTCTTTGAAAAGTAGCTGGGGCGTTGCAGCGCCCAAATGCATCACTCTATAAGCATAGGTTCCCCATTCTGTTGTGAAGGTTGTTTTGGATTAGTCCTCTTCTGCGATTTGGACTTGGTTTATCCTCTGAATCCATCCAAGAGGGAATATAGCTCATGGCCTGCCACTGTGTCCAACAGTTGTTCTGTGAAAGGGATATGGAAACGATACTTCTTTGTCTTGGAATTCAGCTTTCAAAAGTCCATACATATTCAAAGTTTCCCGTTCTTCTTGGGTACAACCACAATGGGCGAACCCATTCACTATTTGCAACTAGGTAGATGAACTCAGCCCCTAGAAGCTTCAGCAACTCTATCTTCACCAGGGCTGAGTAGTTCGGGTTCATTCGCCTCTGACATTGCCTTACTGGTTTGGCATCTGGTTCAAGGTCAATGTGATGTTGACAGACAGTAGGGTCAATCCCCTTCAAGTCTTTGTACAATAACCAAGCAAACACATCTAAGTTCTCCTTTAGTAGGTCTCACAAGACCACTAGTTCTTCTTCTAGAAGATTTAGACCCACTTTTAGGTGACGTTCAATACCGTCAGCATCCAAGAATGTCAATTGCCTTTCACCGTCCACTTCATGGATAAATTTCCCATGGATTGCTTTTGGGATAAAGATTCGACTCCTTCAAGGGAGTGGTCTCATTTTCTGATGATGCACTGGAACTACTATTGTCTTTTGATGGAGGCTTAGCTTGCTCTTTGGGAGGCTAAAAGGGTATCATTAAGATTTCAAGTTTGGGTTGGGGATGAGTTACTTCTTGGCTTGAGAATTTGTCTTTTGAAGATGCATCCAAGAACATCACATAACATGAACTTTTTGCATTCTATTTAAACTGCAGGACTGGTGGTTGTTGGCAAGGTGCATTGTCATCATCTTCTTTAAGGAAGGGTAAATTTGGACGACAAGAGCCACTGTCGAAGGAAGGCTTATTCTTCTTAATCCATTTCTTATAAAGGCTTTGCGTATGATATGATTCATGGATCTGTCCAAAGGGTACCACAATCATTCTATCAAAAAGAAAGGGATCTTTTGCTTCTGAGACTTCAGGAACGTCAAGAACGTCTTCCTCATCTCTGCCTTTTGTGAATAGGATAGATCCTTTTAGCTCGCTTTTATAATATTTGTCTACGTTATCACTTTCGTCCTACTTAGGTTCTGTTTCTACATCTGTGGGTGTTCTTTAAGAGAAGAACAAGCTCTCTGTTATGTCCTCTGCTTCTGCTTCTATCTCGACTCTATCTCTGACTCTGCGACTGCCATGTAATAGGGTGAATAGTACATCCATGCTTCTATTTCACTGTCAGAGGTGATTTCAGAAGTCAATTCGGGTTTAGGCAGAAGATATTCTCCCATGGACAAAAACTTTGCTTCACTCGATAGTTGGCTTACAGTGCCCATTGTTAGGGATTGTGCCTCTGTTTTCTTGGGAAAGATCTGTTTGATAGCCTCTTCGTCTCCTGATGTACCAACTATTACTTCATTGGAGGAGTCTGCTATGAATTTGATGGATGTAGATCCATTACCTTTTTGCGATCCATACAACTTCAACACAACTTTATTGGGTCCTCTACAGAGTGTTAGGGTTCCTTTGAACCAATCCGTCCTTGCTCTTGCTTTGAAAAGCCAAGGTCTTCCCAATAGTAGAGAGTATGAGGTCCCGTAGGAATTCGGTTTGACCACCAAATATGTCAGCCAATAGTCTCTTCTTGCAAGGGTTGTTTTTACGTATGGGAGGATGCCCAACAGTTTGATTTTGCTTTGGTCTATCAATTTGATAAGCTATTGTGTAGGTTGAATTCCTTGCAAACCTAGATCCTTCATTGTCACATCTATCATTATGTTTCCTGATGAGCCTCCATCAATCAATGTATTTGCAATAAAACACCCTTCAATCCATACACCAATCTCTGGGGTTCTAGGATCCAGGAAGGCATTAGCCACATCTACTTCCTTTACGGGTTTGGACTTGGTCACCACGGAGGGAACAATTCTTAGGCCTCTTCTTCTTGTCAAGATGCTTTTAAATCTTTTTTGACAACTGGGAGATAGCATCAGCAACTGTCGGAAGGTTAGGTTTGGTTTAAATGTGTCTAGGTCTTTGAACAAATCATACTCTTTGATAGGATCCACAAGCTTTTCCAATCAACTGGGAAATGAGGTCACACCCACTTTTATATTCCCTTTTTCTTCTAGGAATGGCAACATCTGCGCCTCTTCTTCATGAGGAGGTACTTTTGCACCCTCTATTTCCTGGACCTCTGGTCTTGTCTGCAACTATCTCTGTAGCTCTCTGTGGCTTTGTAATGCTCTGTACTACATTGTTCTAGACTGCATTGTTCTGTTTTTCCCGAGGAAGGTTGAACTTCATAGTCTTGGTAGAAGGAACATTCTCTTTTGGAACTATAGATTCTCCTTTCTTTACTTGCGTTACTACGGCCACTTCCGATTCCACCAAATTGGAAGCAGGTTCTTGGGTCTTCTGTTGGGTATTAGAAGTAGATTTCACAGGGGCTGGACTTGAACAATCTTTTGCAGTATGGCCTTCTCCTTTGCATCGATTGCATAAGGGCTTGTAATCCATAGATCTTCTAGGGTTTGGACAATTCGGTGAGATATGACCATTTTCTCCACATTTGTAACATTCCACCTCTGATCTTTGACCACCGTCAGCAGACTATTGTCCTATGCAACTTTGAGAGGAAAACCTCCTTGGATTGAAATTAGGACCAAAACCTCTAGGCTCGGGTGTTCTGACATTGTTAGCTACACATGCTACCATAAACTCTACTACATGAAGATCATGGTCTTCATTATACTCTCCCTTAAAAATTGGAAATGGGACTACATTTGCTGGCTTGTCATCAATATTTCTAGGGCAAATCTGACTAGTAAGGGGACCTTGAGTCGCCATGGGGACTTCTGTAAAGAGTGTTTTTAGGGCATCAAAGGATGCTTCTGCTGCAAGCTCATTCTCGGCCTTGATTCTTGCCTTCTCTCTTCTCACATACCTCTAGACTCATTCTAGCACTTGTCTCCTTATGGCGTTGGCTCCACTAAGTTGTTAGTGCTCCACAAAAGGATAACAGAAGGCTTTAGTCCCTGGAGGACTCCTTTGCCAACATTTCTTCTACTTCTTTCTCCTCTATGTCTCTGAACTTAGCTTTCAAATCACCACAGAGGGGGATATATTCTGTTCTGAAAGTATCAAAACTCATTCTTCTGAGGATCGTTGTTGTGCCATCATCATAATAATGCCAGCTTCTGATGGTTTCAATAGTGTATGTTGTGAAGAATACTCTATCCACCAACTTCCAATGGGTTGCTAATTGAACAAATAGGAGATTGTCAGTGCACCAAGCATCCCATGTGTCCTGTTGTTGAGCATCCATGAACAAATTCCAACTCTTTTCTTTCTTGTTTTCATGAACCTCCACTGACCATGACTCCTTAAGCTTCTTCACGATCTCCCACTTGATGATGTCTGGAGACTTCTCAATGAATGACAAATCTTCCATGGATGCTCATTCTCTCTATTTTTGCACTTCAGTTTGTATCCAAACAATTTGCCACCAAGATGCACATCTCTATTTCTTTAATTGAAAGAGGAAATAGTCCACCACATAGAGCATGCATCATGATGATAATATGTTTCTGTCATTGTGCGATAAACTTCTTATGGAAAGTGGCTTTGGCAATAAGAATATCCAACTCTTCAGTGGAAGAAGAAACTTTGCAAATATCCATTTAATTCTTCTCTTCTTGGCAATGCCATTTCCTCCATTTTCAGCCTCTTTTGATGCTTGTTGATGGCATGTTTCCCCCGCTGCACACCAAAAACATGGAACCCCAAGAGAGACTGAAAGGTGAGAAGGATCAAAGCTTGATTGGAAATGAGCTATAGTGGAGAGCAAGAGCAAGAAGAGAGAGAAACAAATGGGAACTCCAATAGTCACAATGTGTGACCAGGCCTTCCTTTATTCAAACTGTCACTAAAAGAATAAAGAATAAAGTGATGGTGATGGATGCCCGCCACCTATAGTGTGCAATGGCGGGTACTGTCATTGTAGTAATACACAGGCGGCTAGGCGGAGGTGCCTTTACCCCCAACAGCCTCCCACTTAAAAGCGAATTTTCCCCAGTGAGGAGTAAAAGGAAAAAAAAGGCAGTACAATGTACACACGTACAACAAGATGAGGAAAAACATCATCTCATCCAATGTCCATCAATCTCCTGAGAAAATCAAAGCACTCAATAGTGAGGCTTTTTGTGAGGTGATCTGCAAGATTTTCGTTAGTGGAGATCTTGACAAGGTCAATAGACTTGTCCTCCACAACCCCATGTGTGAAGTGATACCTCACCTCAATGTATTTCGTCTTCGCATGGAAGATCAGATTCTTGGCTAGCTAAATTGCTTATTTTAAGGTCTCGTTGCTTCGGACCCAACCATATAGCCTCCTTGCAAGCCTCAATGGGGCCGCAACATACTCGGCCTCAGTGGTAGAGAGAGCCGTACACTTTTGAACCTTGGACATCCAAGAGACAACACCTCTAGCATAGGTGAATACATAGCCAGAAGTGGACTTCCTACTATTTGCATGTCCTGTATAATTGGAGTCTGTGTACCCCACAACTCCAGTATCCTGGCTGCCATAGCAAGTATACATATCTACTGTGCCTTTTAGGTATCTCATGATACCCTTCACAGCATCCCAATGTTTCCTGCAAGGTGTAGCCATATAGCGTGTCACAACACCAACTGCGAAGGCAATATCTGGACGAGTGGCTATTATGGTATATATCAAACCGCCCACAGTTGATGCATAATGAATCTTAGCCATCTCGGCCCTTTGCTCATCCATTTGCGGACAATCAACCTGTGAAACTTTTACATAAGAAGGTAATGGACATCCAATAGGTTTTACGTCCTGCATGCAAAAACGCTCAAGGACTTTATGTATATACTCCCTCTGGGAGAGGTAGAGTAGTTCCTAAGGCTGTCGCGCTTAATGCGCATACCAAGAATGTGAGAGGCCTGTCCTAAATCCTTCATATCAAAGCTCTTCTTCAACTGAGATTTAAGAGCATCCAGCTCATCATGAGCTTTCCCAGCTATCACCATATCATCCACATAAAGTATCAAAATAAGCAAATAGCCATCACTAGCTTTCTTCCTGTAAAGACATGGATCCATAGCACTCCTGCTATAGCCCTGTGACTGCATAAAGGCATCAAACTTATGATACCACTCCCTAGGTGCCTGCTTTAAGTGATAAAGACTTTTCTTCAATTTGCACACTAGGTGCTCCCTACCAGGTTCTACAAAGCCCTGAGGCTGCTCCATGTAAATCTCATCATGCAAATCCCCTTGCAAGAATGAAATCTTGACATCCATTTGATACATGTCCAAGTCAAGCTGTGCGGCTAAGGCCAAAACCAAGCATAGCATGGTTATCTTGACCACAGGAGAAAAGACTTCATCAAAGTCAACTCCATGCTCCTGTTTAAACCCTTAACATCAAGTCTTGCCTTATAAGCCGACTTAGGGTATCCAGGGGTACTTTTTAGCTTGTACACCCATTTGCATGGCTAAGTCTTCTTGCCCTGAGGCAATGCAACTAAATCCCAAGTCATATTCTAATGCAAGGAGTCTATCTTAGACTACATAACCCTCTCCCAGGAGTGATTGTCACCCCTACGCATAGCCTCATCATAGGTGAGAGGGTCTCTTGCATTTGTAACCAAGACATTATGCATCAAGGGCTCAAATCTATTTGGTGGACGTCTATCTCTAGTAGATTGTCTCACGACAGGCTCTGCGACTGGTCCAACAGCTTGGCCATGTGTATTAACTACTGCTGCAGGATGTTCAACTAGCTGTGCAGGAGCACATGGCTCCTCTTGGAATATAACCCTTCATATCTCTACCACCTTCTCAGGCTGCCTATGCATCTTGTCTTCATGGAAGACTGTATCACGACTGCGGATGAATTTTTGCACTTGCGGATCCCAAAGGTTGGTAACCCATCTCGCCTGCATCCCCCTTTCACACTCTTAGGATCCAACTTACTATGCTTGTCTTCGGGCACATGGCAGAATGCCTCACGTCCAAAGACACATAGATGCACATAAGACGGAGGTTTCCCAGTCCATACCTCCTTTGCAACAACTTAGAAATCCAAACCACTAGAAGGTGGTCTATTTATGACATGCACATCTGTACTAATTGCATGAGCCTAAAAACTCTGTGGTAAGCTTGCATAGCTAAGCATACTACGTACGCGCTCCTGGATGGTTCTATTCATCTGCTTAGCCAAACCATTCTAGGGTGGGTATAGGGGACAGTCAACTAAAGCTTAATACCTCTCTTGTTACATAGTTGCTCAAAAGCACGTGACACATATTTCCCCCCATTTTCAGTCCTAAGCCATTTCAGCCTATGCCCAGTCTGGTTGTCAACTAATGCAAGCCATCTCTGAAACACATCCAAGACTTCTAACTTAAGCTTAATGGGGTAAGCCTAGACTTTACATGAAAAATCGTCAATGAATGTCACAAAATACTTTGCACCACCCATAGACTGACAGGACATGCACCCATATAGACATTTAAGTGTACCAATGCTAGGGGCTCACTCATGCATGTCCTACCAGACTTCTTATGCGTATTCCTAGTCTATCTGCCATACAGACAATGCTCACATGAATCAAAACATGCATAGTCAAGGGGTGGTAAGTACTGCAAAACCAGAAAGAAATTTCATTCCCTTCAAGGACATATGGCCCAAATGGGCATGCCAAAGAGATACATGTGGGATGGAACCCACTGACAAAACATGGTCAATAGTGAACCCATCAACTACAAGAGGATAGAGGTTGCCAGCTTTGGCACCTCTATCAAGCAGAAGTATACCATGGGTGATCTTCTAGGTAGAATCCCCAAATGAAACATGAAATCCAACATCATCAAGCTACCCTACAAACATAAGAATGCGTGTAAGTGCAGGTACATGACCTACATCCTATAATAGAAAAGTACTGCTAGTAGAGAACTTCAGCCATACACCCAATGGCAACAATAGCAAGTGACTTGTCATCACCCAAGCGAACTGAACCAGAGACAGTGTGGTAGGAGTGGAACCACTTATGGCATGGTGTAACATGAAACGAAGCACTAGAATCCAAAAGCCAACAGTGCGCATACATAGAGTGAACATCGGGCAATGACGTAGCATCATAAGAACTAGCTGCAAGTATGTATTCCCCATCGGAGTCATCAGTCTGGATGACATTCATCTCCTCGATTTTCACACTGGATTTCGTAGGCATAATGCTGCGATCAGAGGACTTTTCCTCTTCTTTGTCTTTCCCCTTCTCTTCATGCTTCTCATTGTGCAACTCATGATACTATGGGCGTATACGACCCTTCTTGCCGCAATGATGACATGTCACATTAGCATTCGTCCCAGGAGACTTATTGCATGACTTACCATGAGACTTAGACCTAGACTTCTGTGAGTCTTTGCCACGGCCATTCCCACGGTCATTCTTACCATTACCATTTCTGCCTCTAACAGTCAAAGCATGCGACACACGAGAGGCATCCAAGTTCTTACGGTTGATCTCTTCCTGCAGAAGAGCACTCTCTAAATTAGGCAAGTTTAAAGTAGTAGCAAGAGCACATAAGGCAGTGGGGAATATATCCCATGACTCACTCAGAGTCCCAAGAAAAAACAATGGAGTAACCTCATCATTAAAGGTAATACCCTGCAAAGTCAAGTTCTTGAGAATAGCATGGAACTGGCTCAAATGAGCAGACATTGTCATATGCAGGTCCATAAGTTGCTTAGCCAATACATCTGACTTGTGGGACTTTTCTTGTCATAGAGGTTCTTAATTTTATCCCAAAGCTACCAAGAACTCTGTGCTTCCTTAACCACATTGGAATGCACCTGTTCAGTGAGAGACAAGATGAGGGTGGACATGCATAACTCATCAAGCTCATCCCATTTGTCATCAGTCATAGTTTAAGGCTGCTCACCATGCATCTTTAGTGGATTTATTTGTGATTTCTGCACCAATACCTACCAAACTTGGCTCTTCCAATAGGCATAATTTGTACAATCAAGCTTAGTGATGCTGAAGATAATTAGTGGAAGAAGAATGTATAATGCAATCCAAAACAGTGCAAACAGTACAAAACTGCTTGCTGTTTTGTGCTGTAAACATCCAAAATACCACCAAAACCAAGGCAAAATGACCACGAACTGATAGCTAATGATGAGGTCCACCAAATATCATCAAAAGTACATAAAATCAGGATGATTTAGCATGAAAATTCCACATCAGTCCATGCATAACTGCTTGCTGTAATAAGTTATAGCAAACTGTAGGCAAAATCAAGGCACCAAGTCAACCACTGATTGTTGAAGCATAACCAGCATCAAGCGGGCATAAATCAGCATATGATAGCCATATGAGCAAATACCCAAGCATGTCAAACGAATCTGTTAGTAAGCCGGCACACCCGCTGTGTAATAGGGCAAAGTGTACACAACACTGGCAAGACCTGACACAAAGAGGTGCATGCTTAGGGAGTGAAAAAGCCCAAATCAGCCCAAGTACATGTATGCAGACCATGTCATATCAACCATGCAACATCCAAGTGAAGAAGATCCCAGTCTCAGAAGACTCAAAGCTCAATAGCATAAACCACCTGCTCAATGTATGTCAAACATCCAATGATGCTCCCACTGGCACAAAAGCCGTATGGATCAAGCCAAGAAGCTCAAGAAAGGCATATGAGAGCACTAGTGACGAAAGATTCAAGACCAGACATCAATAAGACATCATGAGCATATAGGCTCTGTAGCCTCCAATTAGAGCATCCATAGACATCAACTATATCCCAAATACTGGCAAGCCAAGAAATACCCCAAGTAAGTTTTGAGAAGCCAGATTCAAGCCAAGACAAGGCACTAGTAGCAATCGGCTCCAAACAATGTAACTAGCATGTAGTAGTGACATAGGCCAAGCATGTCAAGACCGGTCAGACATAGGTAACATACATGCCATATGTACATCCAAGACGGAGCATCAAATGCATTCCAAAGCTAATCTCAAGCTCAAATGAAGATCCGGAACCAAAGACAAGCTCGATGTTGTACCCCGAAGGTCAATAGATTGCATATCCCAAAGACATAGCCCGAAACCAATACTCATAACCAAACATGAAGTAATAGGCTTCAGCCCAATATTGTACAAAAGTGATTGACTAGTTTAAAAATGAGTGTTTTCAGCAAGAAAATCAGTCCAAAATGATGGCATAGCATTAGCCCAACATCCACCAAGCATAGGCATCAATGGTATATCATATGGGTGTGAGATAGTGTATTAGATGAGCTCCAGGACTTGTACACTTCTGTTGTAGACCTGGATAGACCTGTTGCTGTATATTATAGAAAATGCGTGCTCAAACCAGAGTTCCAGAGCTCAAGAAAAGCATCAATACATTTTTTACAGCATTGTCAAGCATTGCTTTAGTGCCCAATGCAGAGAGTAATGACTAGGGAGCCGAAACCTTGTAGTGGAGATGCAGCCAAGACCTGCAAGAAAATAGGCGCAAACTGGCGTGGCTGGACATCAGCACTTCTATGCTTCAATGTAGCTGATGGGGGGATTGGGTTTGTGGTAAAGTTGGCCTACAATAGGCCCAAGCTAGCTCCAAAGAGCTCCAGGGGAGGCAGGAGGCATAGGAGCTCCAGTGAGCATGAGATATGGCTGCCCCCTTCCTATGAATACCTTGTGTAACTTGTAAACCAATAAAAAATGAAATAAAATGGAGAAAAACCTCTGATGTAATGCCCTGAGGGTGTCCAAGGGGGGCCGAGTAGGTGCTCAGGAAGCCGGGTGAGTAACGGAAGCTCAAGAGAGTCGGCTATGGCTGCCAGGAAGGAGACCCAATGTTGTGGGTATTTGAATGGACATTAAGAATACCACGAGCCAAGCTCGAGAAGTCGGGAAGCCTTGCTTTGATACCAGTTGAAAGGTGAGAAGGATCGAAGCTTGCTGATCGAAGTGAGCTATGGTAGAGAGCAAGAGCAAGAAGAGAGAGAGACACAAATGGGAACTCTAATAGTCACAATGTGTGATCGGGCCTTCCTTTATTCAAACTGTCACTAAAAGAATAAAGAATGAAGTGATGGTGATGGACGCTCGCCACCTGCAGTATGCGCCTTTACCCCCAATAGAAACACCAAGGAAAATGGGTTTCTAATGCAAGAAAATCTATCTTGTAACATCAACAAGCTTTTGTTTCATTCTTTAGAGAACCACAACAAGGAAAAGAACAAATCTTCACACAGCATCACAGTAGATATCTCCCAAGCTAGCAGCCATCTTGTTCCTCTCCCTGCCTTAATTGAGAATCTTACTCTCTCTCTCCAAACGGGTTTGAATTGGAGAGGCAATGAGAAAAAATGAGAAGGCATATTGACGCTTCCCTCTATTCAACAGTTTTTGCATTAGTTTCAAGGCTTTTATTAAGCCTAAGGTTTAAAACATTAAAATAACTGGTTCATCTTTTTGTGTTCACACTGTCCCGCAAGTGGATTTTTCAATTTTGAAGGTCCAAACAAACTCCTATTTGCAATCTGATTGGACAGGCGGCTTCGTGGCGTCGAACTCCATCAACCTGGCCTCTCCCACGCACTTTATGGCTTCCTGATTTGGTAGCTGCTTTATAACGTCGAACCTTGCGGGGATTAAATGGAGGGTCAAACGACCTCCGATTGATGAATCGAGACTTGTGTTGGATTCCTGATGTCGAAATACATCTAGGAAAACTCTAGCTTGGCTATCCACCACCGTTTTATTTTTCATGAAAATTGGCCCTTTAACACCTCTCGGGCACTTTCCTCCAAAACGAGCTTCAACGCTTCAAGAATGGGTCCAAATCGGGTCCTAAAATCCAGCTCTCACCAGATCCTAAGTGTGAAAGATAAGTTTGCTTTGATGAGGGGTAGAAGCTCTTAGATAAAGAGATCATGGAACTGCGTAGGAAGGGCAAGATATGGAAGATCCTCTAAGAAAGGATTGGAATGACATGCTAAGAGCTATAGGCCTTCCTAGACCACTTTATCAGTTAGCAGAAAGGGATGTTAAAGATAGTATTAACCTTCCTACACCACTAGAGGTGGAAACGAACGAGGTCAAAGACCCTAAAAGGCTGGAACTAGGTCATGACGAATATGAAGATTTTAATGACCTAGTGCTGATCCCAAGAAAGAGAACTAAATGTCCTCCTCCTTATAGGGATCTCCGAGTGTTTCATGGGTTGGTAAATGAGGACCCGATGTTGCACTTAAAGGAATACAGCCTAATGTGCCTTGCAAGTGGGTTTGATGACACACATCGGATGCTTGTGTTCTTTAGCACCCTGAAGGGAGAAGCTAGGAAATGGTACTGGAACCTCCCAAGAGGATCTATTAAATCCTTTAATGAGCTATGTGATAAATTTTTAGATGAATATGAAAAGAAGGTGCCTATGACCCACATTTTAGGATAGCTTATATTCAAGTTAGACAAGAGTCCTATCCTTCTGCTAAAGAATACGCTAAAGCCTTCAACGATATTCTTAGGCTTTGGCCAAGAAGGACTACTGCGTTGTTGCCAGATGATGTGCTATGCGAGCTATTTATGAGCGGCTTAGAGATTAATACGCAAATCCAAGTGAGGATGCAAGATCCTAAGTCATTAAATAAGGCCAAGAGGCATGCAATTGACTATGAGTAGTATATTCGAAGATGTTGGGAAAACTTTTGGAGTTTCCTTTGCTTGTTACAAGTGCATCCAAATATCCAGTCAATTTTGCAAAGAGAAAATCCTTTTGCTAATACCAAGAAAACCTTAGTGGGAGATCTTGGTGGTCAAAATCTCCAAGTACGAAGTGGCAATCCTATGAGCAGTGATAAGATGCCTCTTGGGGATAAAAAAATTCCACGCCCAACAAGTCCCATCAAGGCAATGCTTCCATGAGAGGTACTTACGATGGCCACATTGATAGAACCAATGGGCCTACCAATGTGGATGCATATCCAATGAGTGGTTTCATTTTTTCTCTTAGTAAGGCTCTTGAGAGACCTTTCCAATTTATGGATGAATCATGCTTTCGAGTAGATGTTGTTCCTTTTAGTAAAAGCATGGTTTCTATGAATAATTAGTTTTGCAGAGTGGACAAAGGCAAGTAAAGACATCTCATATGAAGAAGATGTAGCATTCCCAAGGTCCACCTATGCTCAATGGAAGTCATAAGGATGTGAGGCCATCTGGCTATAGCAATAAGTCCACTTTGAGTCCATTAGACCAATGGGGCAAAATGAGGCAGTATAAGAACATAAAAAGGAATATGAGATGGGTTTGGAGACCCAAAACTTCTAAATGTGTGGTTGGTGTGCCAGATTAAAGGCTAGGAATTCCATGTGGATATGCCTTGACGATTTCCCAAGTGGATGAGATCACCGGCCATAATGACCCATCTGACAATATGCACTGCCCTAAGCTGCATCCATGTGATGTGCCTAGGCGTGAAGCTCTACCTAGTTCGGGTTGTACCATTGATACATGTAATGATCCAAATAGGGAAGGGTTGAATGATCATAAACCCTTGATTCTCCCTGTAGTAGAATTTTCTTGAAAGTTGGGACGACCGATCCATTTAAATGACAGCCAAGGAGATGAGATATATAAGCCCAAAGAGGCCATTCATTCAGCTCATAGTACCCAAGAAGAGATGGCCCTTATTACTAAGATATTAGTAGAAAGGCATGGGCTAGTGGATCTACAAAAGCCCAAGACCAAGCTTTGAGCTGACTCGCATAAGTAGTATGTGGCTAGCAATCACATCTCATGATATCTTTGGTCTCGACTAGCCAGATAAGGTGTAGTATATATGCCAAAAAGACCATCCCATTAGATGCAACCAAATGAGCTATTTTCATTAGGCCAAGAGGGCTAGTTAGTTTGTAGTAAAATATTCTATTTCATTAGGCCAAGAGGGCCATTTGTCTATTTAGTGCAGATGCATTTTACGGGTTTTGCTTTAGTGCTTTGTTAGATAGATGACCGAGAACATGGGGGGAGCCTTTGTTGCACTGGAGCTTCTTGTGGCCCAATCCACAAGTGATATCTTTCCTTTATGAGTACCTTATTTTTATGTTGCATATGTCTGTGTACTTGTGAGGGATTTCTTTTGTTGGGGACTGACAATCAAGGCATGAAGTTCAAGGTATAGGTCAAGTATGTCTGAGGAAGATCTAAGTAGTCGTTGCGTCCTGTAAAGGCATTGTTAGGCACTGAAAGACCTATTTTAGAAGACAATCCTAGTGACCCTATTCTACTGACTTGCTTCTCGGCTGTTCTAAGAGTTTTTATTAGTTGTGAGGCAGTTAGAAAAGCCTGCCAGAAAAAATACATGAAAAGAAGAAAAATCCTGCATATTTGAAAGGACGTGTGTGTGTGTATAGAAAAAGAAAGAAAGAAAAGTGGTATTAGCTCTTGATCATGGCTTGGTAGGTTCCTGGGGACAAGTCAGACTTGGGGCCCGATACCTTGTCTTTCTAAGGGTGGCATTGAGCCGAAAAAGAAGAGAAATAAGAGCAGGTTGGAGGGAAAATAAAAGTGAGCATCAGAAAAGGATTAAGTGTCGCCTTGCGAGGGCTTGGTAGCTTCTTGGGTACCGAGACAGGACCTGGGGCCGATGCCTTGTTCTCCTTGGATCACTACGCTCAGCTCCCTCCTTTTTACATGCCCGAGTATGGAAAAATAAAGGCCTAAAATAAAAATGTGCTAAAAGATAATAATTATTGATTAGGCTATAGGAGTCTCCACCTAGGAGGAGCTCCTAGTTGAGTTGTCCTTAGTTCCGGTAAGTAGTTCAGACTACCACTTAGGATCACCTCTTTGATAGTTCTTTTTAGCTTGGCCGTGTTGGAGCAGTTGGTTAGTGACTAGCTTTGGGCTTTCTGCCAGATTATGCTAGGCCTACTCCTCGTGGATTTCATGCCTTCATTTTGATAGGGGGTAGGGTGAGAGTTGTGATGTGTTTTGTTGTGTATTTTTCTTGTATCAGCTTGATGCTCTTTGTGGTTGTGTTTATGTGCAGGTTTGTTCATGGGATTCGACGGGCTAAGTCACCCAATCCTGTGGTCGCCAATGAGAGCTGGATTTTAGGACCTAATTTGGACCCATTCTTGAAGCGTTGGAGCCTGGTTTTGGAGTGAGAAAGTGTCTGAGAGGCGTTAAAGAGCCAATTTTCATGAAAAATCAAATGATGGCGGATGGCTGACCTGAATTTTCCTAAATGCATTTCGATGTCAGGAATCCAACACAACTCTTAGTTTGTCGAGTGGAGGTCGTTTGACCCCCCATTTAATCCTCGCAAGGTTTGGCGTTATAAAGCGGCTACTGGATCTGGGAGCTGAAAAGTGCGTGACGGGGCCCAAGTTTATAGATTTCGATGTCACAAAGTCAGCCGTCCAGTCGGATTGTGAATTGGAGTTCATTTGCCCCCTCAAAACCGAAATATCCACTTGTGGGACAATGTGAATGCAAAAAGATGAATCGATTATTTTAATGTTTTAAAGCTTAGGCTTAATAAGAAGCCTCAAATTAATGTGAAAACTATCAAACAAAGAGGGAAGCGTCACTCAAATTTGCCCAATGCCTCTCCAATACACACCCATTTGGAGAGAGAGAGAGGGTGATTCTCGATCAAGACAAAGAGAGGAACAAGATGGCTATAAGCTCGCCTGTTTTAATGGAGGATTTAAAATTTTGATTTTTTAGTATTTCTCTCTCCTCTCTGATCTCTCCTCTCTTCTCTTGTGGGTTGTTCATATGCATCAATGAAAGAGAGAAGGGGATGGGGGGTGATAACGATTCTGAAGCAAATGATGCTGATGGAGCGGTAGAGGATGTAGATCGTGGCTAGAGAGCACGTCAGTGGCAAGAGGGAAGCATCAGCGGCCTCTCAATCTCGGGATACACACCTTGAACACGTGGATTTCTATGAGTAAGTGTTCTTTTTCTTTGTTTAATGAAAGATAATTGAAGAAAATGATTGATGATGATTGATCTTGGTTGCATATGCTGAATTATATTTGAAATGAAAGAAAAAACTAGAAATTTTGATGACATAGTGAATTTTTTCATCAAAACATGTAAAACCCACAAAGTGCAGTTTTTATATAAATCATGGAAATTTGGAAATTTAGTGAGTGTTTTCAGTTCCCATGGAATTAAAAATAAATATAAAAATGGGGTTGAGTGTTTTTTTATCAGTGAGAGTTTATAATTTTGATTTTTTATAAATTTTTGAAGAAATAAATAGAAAAAAAATGAAAACTTTTAGGGTTTTCATGATAAATAATTAGGAAAAAATATTATTAATATTTGTGAATATTTAGCAAGGATGAGGCATGAGGATTAAGCCTCAGGTCAACCTTGTTTTATGTTAGAGTGCAATTTTATTACTTTATACATGAAAAATGACATAAAAATGAACCCTACACCTATGCAATGTTGTAAAACCTAAACGGTTAGGAGAAAAAGAGATTGTAAAAGTGAGAAATTGTTGAAAATACATAAAATTCTAATTCATTTGATTTATTCATAGCATATAGGCCGATAAAAATTTAAGTTTAAGGAGACTAGTAGCATGAGGAAACTTGATGCTAGTCTCTAGCAACGCCGCAGTAATAACGAGTAGATAAAAAATAATTAAAGGATTGTTTTACACACTAGGTGGCTGATTTCTAATCATAAAATGGTTTCACACAATGGTCATACACTTTTGCATTTTGCATGCCACATGGTATAAAACTTGGATGCATAGCACTTGATTGCCTAAATAAATGACCAATGTGGAGTGTGTGAGGATTCCTAGGCTGTAGGATAGACGAGAGGTTCTTTGGGATAAGTTCAGTGAGGAAATATCAACTCATGGATCGTTTGATAAATAAAAGAGTGGAGCTTGTACATTTGTCCTTTATGTTGGAGCAGTGTATCAAGGGGCCAATCCTCGAGATGTAGGAGAGCTGTAGTGAGGCCATGATGTTTCAGCCGAGAGATTGGCTCCTATGTATGTAATACATGGTATATTATACCAATGTGTATGGGATATCCCTCTGAGGAGTAGGGGAAGGAAATGTTGGACTGTGTCCTAGTACAAACACAAGATTGATATTAGAGTTTAGTGTAGTGTGTCCCTTAGACACTCCTAGCCACGAGGCCGTGTGGGGTGTCTTGTGTGTCTTAGAGGTCCGGCTAGTGCTAGAGAGCCAGTGTCAGGCCTATTTTTGGTCGCGACACTCGGGATCGGGTTGTATGTGATCGCACTCCATTCGCAGTCAATAGGGAATTTACTAGCTCAAAGCCCCTCTAAGCTTCCCCGAGTCTCCGGAGCCATCCTACATAACAGGGGCACTTATTATCACTCGGCCCTTTGCCCTCTCAAGTGCTCGAGTGATCAAATATCAAAAACACCTATCTCCCTCAGGAGCATAGGACCCCCACCCGCATGTGAGTTTTTCCAAAAACACCTACCTCCCTCAGGAGCATAGGACCCCCATTGTAGAGCACAATTGAGTTTTTCCACACTCCGCAGAGTGTTTAGGGAGCATTGGGTTGGGGACCCCAATGTCCCGAACTACCACAATCCACAACTCATCTTGCTCTGCAAGCTTGAAATCATAAGAGCCATAACTCATCATTCACAAATCCAAAAGCAGTCATAACCATGAAACATTTTTAACACACTTGTCAATGTATGCGAAAGCGCCGCCCGACACTCCCACGGAATGTCACGGGGTTTGCGATCTAGGTCCTTCCGAGTCTGCCATGAAGCGTAATGGAGGATTTAAAAATCTCATTTTTATTCTTTCTCTCTCCTCCCTCTCTCTCCTGCGAGGGGCAGTTCCTGCGTGTGAAGAAGAATGAAGCCCGGTTGGTGAATGCTCGTCTAGCGTGGTATCGGATTGCTTCTAAACCGAAAGGTGGGCTGAAGATGGCAGTGTGGAGGTGGGCTGAGCATCAAACGGGGCCTAGTTTGTAGACCCGCAACAAGTTTTCAAAACCCAAAATAATAAAAAATACACGGTAATGATATTTTTACAAAGAAAATGGCTCTTTTTTCGCATTTGATGAGGTTAGCAATGTTCACATGGACTGAAAAGTGATGGACATGTAGTTTGTTGTTGGTTTTAGTCTTTCATATTAAAAAACTCAGAAAATATACACTTAAAGTGTGTGAAATAAATGGGAAAACCCCGAAAAGTATGGTTTTTAGAGTAAAAATGGGATTTTTGGGCTTAAAATGGGAAAAAGCATGAAACAAAACACCAATAAAATCTACATGGTTGCTGTTTAAAGACTCAAGAGCCACATCTTTGAAATAATGCTAATTTTATTCTATTTTTATTGATAATAAATAAGGAAAAATAGGGAAAATTACTCTTTAAAAGGGGGAAAAAAATATGGAACGGACGAGGAAAATTATGGAAAATTATGGATGTGTCTATAAGTGTATAATGAGGATAAAGCATGAGGGTTTGCCTCAGGTTATCCCCATTTATATGTTTTTGTGAGTACTTACTGCTTATTTCATGCGAAATACACATGAAATTAGCCTTTTACATATGCAACGAGGCAAAACCTTAAACAATAGGGAGAGAGGGGAGTTTAAGTGTTGAAATATAATATAAAATCTGATGTATTTGCTGCATTATTCATATAGGATGACGTTAAGTTAAATAAAGGGAAGTACAACACGAGTGTAAGGCTCGGTGTCTTCTCTCATCATAGAAATTATGCGTTAGTGTATGGAAACATGAAAATAATGGATTTGCACAATGCACAAGGCTCTTTTTCAATTGTTTGAGCACTTAATCATGTACACATTTGCATCAAGCATCGTTAAATGGTATCAATTACAAGCTCTTGGATGCATAGCACTTGGTTTCTCTAGGACTTGACCCACGTAGAGAGAGTGAGCAACCCGGCTGTAGGTCTAGACGGTGGGTTAGAGGGGATGGATAAGTGAGGATAAGTGCATTCCTGGAACGTTAAATATATTGGCACCAAGAGGGGAGTTTGTTTCGAATGTGTTTGTATGTGGAAGCAACGCATCAAGGGACCAATCCCCAAGATGTAGGAGAGCTTGTAGGAGAGCTGCAGTAGGGTCACAACAATCAGCCCGCCGGTGGTGTGCCCTTGTGTGTGTGATGTGTGGCATTTATTGCCGATATATGTATAATCTCCCTCTGAGGAGATGGGAAAGGGAATATTTGTTGGATTACAGACTATAAATGTGCAATAATTAGTGTTTAGGATAGTGTATCCCTCGACAGACGCTCCTGGTCCGCGAGGCCATGAGGTGGGGTTGTCTGTTGTTGAGAGCATGAGGTTTGGCTAATGCCTTAGCCAGTGTCGGCCCATTTTAGGTCCCATCAGTGGTGCGTCTACCGGGAGCTGCCTATAAGTGGCGGTCTCCGAATCTAGGTTGTAAAGGGACCTAAGTTTATAATTTCCATTAGGAGTATGCTAAGCTAACCATAAAATGGGGTTTGTTCAAGAATGGAAAACCTTGGCTTTCCCTATACAAAACTTACTGATGGACTTAGTTAGTTATGTAGAGCATGAGTCCTCTACAGAAGATGATCTAGGTGATGAGAAGAGTAACTAGTTAGTGGTTACCCCATCCTCTAATGCGATGGCATGGGCTGAGGTTTGCCTTGGTGTGGTCTCTACCCAAGAGAAATCATGTATAACCATCCATCAACCTAGAGGGCATGGAATAAGTATGTTGGAAGTTATGGCAGTCATGGCATCAACAAGTGATTATGCTAAAGCCATAGTGCCATGGGAAAAACTCAACACACATTGGAGTGCAGTTATGGCTGAAACATCCCATGTGGTGGGGCATCGTGCCAAAATTTTAAGTATCACAAGGATGTTAGAAGCCCTAGATGTAAAGGGAAAACCATTGCTTAAAAGACACGGTCCCCAGGTCCTAAGCGCTAAGGATAAGTTTGCTTTTGATGAGGGGCAGAAGCTCCTAGATAAAGCCATCATGGAACTGCCTAGGAAGGGGCAAGATATGGAAGATCCTCTAAGAAAGGATCGGAATGACATGCTAAGAGCTATAGGTCTCCCTAGACCACTTTATGAGTTGGCAGAAAGGGACATTAAGGATAATATTAACCTCCCTACATAAGTAAAGGTGGAAATGGAAGAGGTTGGAGACCCCAAGACACTAGGGTTAGGCCATGATTATGAGGATTTTAATGGCCTAGTGCTGATCCCGAAGGAAAGGACTAAATTCCCTCCTCCTTATAGGGATCTCCTAGTGTTTCATGGGCTGGTTAATGAGGATTTGATGGTGCATTTATGAGAATACAGCCTAACTTACTTTGCAAGTGGGTTTAATGATATTGATCGGATGCTCGTATTCTCAAGTACCCTAAAGGGAGAGGCTAGAAAATGGTACTGGAGCCTCCAAAGGGGGTCTATTAAATCCTTTGGGGAGTTGAGTGATCGATTTTTAGATGAATATGAGAAGAAGGTGCCTATGACCCAAGTTTTAGGGCAGCTGATGCAGATTAGGAAAGAGTCCTATTCTTCTGTTAAAGAATACGCTAGAGCCTTTGATGATATTTTGAGGCTTTGGCCAAAAAGAGCTACTACATTGCCAGGTGATGTGCTATGTGAGCTCTTTTTGAGTGGCTTAGAGATTAACATGCAAATCCAAGTGGGAATGCAGAATCCTAAGTCATTAAGGGAAGCAAAGATGCATGCCATTGATTATGAGGGACATATTCAGAGATGTTGGGAAAACTTTTGGAGTTTTCCCCGCTCAGTACAAGTGCATCCTAGCTTCCAACCATTTCTACAAGGAGATAGTTCACTTGTTGATACCAAGGCAGCCTATGAGAGGAACCTTGGTAGCCAAAAACTCCAAGCAGAAAATAGCAATAGTAGGGATAATATACCCCCTCGGGATAAAAATATTTCCAAGCCTAGTAAGTCCCATCAAGGCTTACAACACTTCCATGAGAGGTAGTTGTGACGGTGGAATTGATAGAACCATTAGGTCTACAAGCTTAGATGAGTGTTCTATGAGTAGTTCTAGTCGTGCTCCTAGTAAGGCTCTTGAGAGACCTTTCCAATTTATAGATGAATTATGCTTTCGAGTAGATGCTATTCCTTTTAGTAAAAGCATGGTTCCTATGGCTAAGCAGTTGTTGCAGAGTGGACAAAGGAAAGGGAAGACATGTCATATGAAGAAGATGTGGCATGCCAAAGGTCCACTTGTACTAAATAGAAGCCATAAGTCTATGAGGCCATCTGGTAATGGTGATAAATCCACAGTGAGTCCATTGGACCAATGTGGGCAGATGAGGCAGTCTAAGAATATGAAAAGGAATATGAGATGGGTTTGGAGGTCCAAAACCCCTAAAAATACTGTTGATGTGTCAGATGAAGGGCCAAGAATTGCATGTGGACATGTTTTGATGGATTCCCAAGAGGATGTGATAAAAGGCCATAATGCTACATCTAACAATAGGGACCGCCCTGAGATGCATCTATGTGATGGGTCTAGGCTTGAAGCTCTACCTAGTTTGGGTTGTACCATTGATACATGTAATGATCCAAATAGGGAAGGGTTGAATGATCATAAATCCTTGATTCTCCCTGTAGGAGGAGTTTCTGGAAAGTTGGGACGACCGATTTGTTTGAATGACAACCAAGGAGATGAGATATATAAGCCCAATGAGGTCATTCATTCAGCTCATAATACCCAAGAAGAGATGGACATTATTATTGAGATATCAGTAGAAAGAATTGGGCTAGTGGATCTACAAAGAGCATAGATCAAGCTTTTAGCTGACTCGCATGAGTAGCATGAGGCTAGTCCTCCTATTTTATGCTATCTTTGGTATCTTTACTAGTTTGATAGGATGTGGTGTATATGCCAAGAAGACCATATTTTGCATGGATTAGAATGTTCTATCCATTTTAGGCCACGAGGGCCAGCTAGTTTGCAGTGAAATGTTTTATTTCTTTAGGCCAAGAGGGCCATTCGTCTGTTTGGTGCAGGTACAGTTAATGTGTTTTTGTTGTAATGATTGCATCATATAGGTTAACGAAGTCACTGGAGGGAGCCTTTGCTGCGAAGGAGCTTCTTGTGGCCATTCCAGGTGGTTTTGTCCCCTTTTCGAGTCTTTTCCCTTAAAGCAATTAATGATACATGTGCGTGTAAGGGTTACTTTCTTTTGTTTGTTGGGGACTGGCAATCAAGGCATAAAGTCCCAGCTTTAGGCTCTGTATGTCTGGGGGAGGTCTGAGTAGTCATTGCCTCTTGCAAGGCATTGTCAGGCATTGTATGACCTGTTTTAGATGGAAGTTCTAGTGACCCTGTTCTACTGACCTGCTAAGCGACCGTTCTGGGAGTTCCTGTTAGTTGTGAGGCAGTTAGAGAAGCCTACTAAAATAATGATGGAAAGAGACAAAATCGTAAATATCTTAAAGACAATATATGAATATACGGAGGTGTGTAAAAAGGGGTTCTAACCCCTACAAAAATAGAAATGGAAAGAAAAAAAATCATTAAGCTGTTGTTTATCGCCTTGCGAAGGCCTGATAGGTGCCTGGGGACGAGATAAGACCCAGGGCCGATGCCTTGTCTTCCTAGGGGTGACTTCTAGCAGAAAAATAAGAATAAAAGAAGGTTGGAGCAAAAATAAAAGTGAGCGTTAGAAAAGGATTAAGTGTTGCCTTGTGCGGGCTTGGTAGGTTCTTGGGTACCGAGACAGGACTTAAGGCCGATGCCTTACTCTCCTTGGGTCACTATGCTCAGCTCCCTCCTTTTTACACGCCCGAGTATGGAAAATAAGAGGTAAAGACCCAATGTGCTAAAAGATAATATTTCTTGATCTGGCTATAGGAGTCCTCACCTAGTAGGAGCTCCTAGTTGAGTTGTCCTTAGTTCGATAGGTAGTTCAGACCACCACTGAGGATGACCTCTTTGATGGTTCTTAATAGCTTGGTTGTGTTGGTGCAGTTGGTTAGTGACTAGCTTTTGACTTTATGTCAGATTATGCTATGCCTATTCCTCGTGGATTTCATGCCTTGGTTTTGACAAGGGGATAGGGTGAGAGCTGTGATGTGTTTTGTTGTATATCTATTTTGTATCAGCTTGATGCTCTTTGTGATTGTGTTTATGTGCAGATTCGTTCGTGGGATTTGACGGGCTGAGTCGCCCTATCCCGTGGTCACCAGTGAGAGCTGGATTTAGGACTCGATTTGGACATGTTCTTGAAGCGTTGAAGCTCGTTTTGGAGCCGAAAAGTGCCCGAGAGGTATTAAAGAGTCAATTTTTATGAAAAATCAAATAGTGGCAGATGGCTGAGCTAGAGTTTTACTAGATGCATTTTGACATCAGGAATCCAACACAAGCCTCGGTTCGTCAATCGGAGGTCGTTTGACCCTCCATTTAATCCCCGCAAGGTTCGGTGCTATAAAGCAGCTACCAGATTGGGAAGCCATAAAGTGTGTGGGGGAGGCCAGTTTGATGGAGTTCGACGCCACGAAGCCACTTGTCCAATTGGATTGCAAATCGGAGTTCGTTTGGGCCTTCAAAATTGAAAAATCCACTTGCGGGATAGTGTGAACACAAAAAGATGAACCGGTTATTTTAATGTTTTAAACCTTAAGCTTAATAAAAGCCTTGAAACTAATGCAAAAACTGTCGAACAGATGGAAGCGTCAATGCGCCTCCTCATTTTTGCTCGTTGCCTCTCCGATTCAAACCCGTTTGGAGAGAGAGAGGGAGATTCTCAATCAAGGCAGGGAGAGGAACAAGACGACTGCAAGCTTGCCCATTTTAATGGAGGATTTAAAAATCTCATTTTTAGTCTTTCTCTCTCCTCCCTCTCTCTCCTACAAGGGGTGGTCCTTGCGTGTGAAGAAGAATGAAGCCCGATTGGTGAATGCGCGTCCCAGCGTGGTATCAGATTGCTTCTAAACCGAAAGGTGGGCCGAAGATGGCAGTGTGGAGGTGGGCTGAGCATCAAATGGGGCCTGGTTTGCAAACCCGCAACAAGTTTCAAAACCCGAAATAATAAAAAATACACGGTAATGATATTTTTACAAAGAAAATGGCTCTTTTTTCGCATTTGATGAGGTTAGCAATGTTCATATGGGCTGAAAATTGATGGACATGTAGTTTGCTATTGGTTTTAGTCTTTCATATTAAAAAACTCAAAAAATATACACTTAAAGTGTGAAAAATAAATAGAAAAAACCCGAAAAGTATGGTTTTTAGAGTAAAAATGGGATTTTTAGGCTTAAAATGGAAAAAGCATGAAACAAAACACCAATAAAATCTACATGGTTGCTTTTTAAAGACTCAAGAGCCACAACTTTGAAATAATGCTAATTTTCTTCTATTTTTATTGATAATAAATAAGGAAAAATAGGAAAAAATGCTCTTTAAAAGGGAGAAAAATAGGGAATGGACGAGGAAAATTATGGATGTGTCTGTGAGTATATAATGAGGATAAAGCATGAGGGTTTGCCTCAGGTTATCCCTATTTATATATTTTTATGAGTATTTACTGCTTGTTTCGTGCGAAATATACATGAAATTACCCTTTTACCTATGCAACGAGGAAAAACCTTAAACGGTAGGGAGAGAGGGGAGTTTGAGTGTTGAAATATAATATAAAATCTGATGTATTTGCTGCATTATTCATATAGGATGATGTTAAGTTAAATAAAGGGAAGTACAGCACGAGTGTAAGGCTCAGTGTCTTCTCTCGTCACAGCAATTATACGTTAGTGTATGGAAATATGAAAAGAATGGATTTGCACAATGCACGAGGCTATTTTTCAATTGTTTGAGCACTTAATCATGTAGACATTTGCATCAAGCATCGTTAAATGGTATCAATTATAAGCTCCTGGATGCATAGCACTTGGTTTCTCTAGGATTTGACCCACGTAGAAAGAGTGAGCAACCCAGCTGTAGGTCTAGACGATGGGTTAAAAGGGATGGATAAGTGAGGATAAGCTCCTGGATGCATAGCACTTGGTTTCTCTAGGACTTGACCCACGTAGAAAGAGTGAGCAACCCAGCTGTAGGTCTAGACGATGGGTTAGAAGGGATGGATAAGTGAGGATAAGTGTATTCTTGGAACATTAAATATATTGGCACCAAGAGGGGATTTTATTTCGAATGTGTCTGTATGTGGAAGCAGCGCATCGAGGGGCCAATCCCTAAGATGTAGGAGAGCTGTAGTAGGGCCATGGCAATCAACTAGTGGGGTGCCCTTGTGTGTGTGATGTGTGGCATTTATTGCTGATATATGTATAAGCTCCCTTTGAGGAGATGGAAAACGGAATATTCGTTGGATTACAAACTATAAACACGCAATAATTAGTGTTTAGGATAGTGTATCCCTCGATAGATGCTCCTGGTTCGCGAGCTCGGGAGGTGGGGTTGTTTGTTGAGAGCATGAGGTCCGCCTAGTGCCTTAGCCAGTGTCGGCCCATTTTAGGTCCCATCATCTGGGAACTGTGCCTTTTAAGCAACAATTTTTCCTTTATAACTAGGGCTTCTAACATCCTTGTGATACCTAAAATTTTGGCACGATGCCCCATCACATGGGATGTTTCATCCATAGCTTTACTCCATTGTATGTTGGGTTTTTCCCATGGCACTATGGCTTTAGCATAATCACTTGTTGATGCCATGACTGCCATAGCTTCCAACATACTTATTCCATGCCCTCTAGGTTGATGGAGGGTTATACATGATTTCTCTTGGGTAGAGACCACACCAAGGCGAACCTCAGCCCATGCCATCACATTAGAGGATGGGTTAACCACTAATTGGTTACTCTTCTCATCATCTAAATTATCTTCTGTAGAGGACTCCTGCTCTACATAACTAACTAAGTCCATCAGTAAGTTTTGTATAGGAAAAGCCAAGGTTTTCCATCCTTGAATGAACCCCATTTTATGGGTAGCTTAGCACACTACTAATGGAAATTATAAACTTAGGTCCCTTTACAACCTAGATTCGGAAACCGCCACTTATACACAGCTCTCAGCGAACGCGCCACCTATCGAGACCAAAAATAGACCCGACACTGGCCCTCTAGCACTAGTCGGACCTCTAAGACACACAAGACACCCCACACATCCTCACGGCCAAGAGCGTCTAAGGGACACGCAATAGTAAACTCTGATATCGATCTTGCGTTTGTACTAGGACATAATCTAATGTTTCCTTCCCCTACTCCTTAGAGGGAGATCCCATACAAATTGGTATAATATACCACGTATCACATACATAGGAGGCAACCTCTCGATTGAGACACCGTGGCCTCACTACAGCTCTCCTACATCTTAGGGATTGGTCCCTTGATGCACTGCTCCAACATAAAGGACAAACGTACAAGCTCCACTCTTTTATTTATCGAATGATCCAGGAGTTGATATTTCCTCTGAACTTATCCCAAAGAACGGCTCGTCTATCCTACAGCCTAGGAATCCTCACACACTCCACGTTGGTCATTTATTTAGGCAATCAAGGGCTATGCATCTAGTTTTTTATACCATGTGGCATGCAAAATGCAGAAGTTTATGACCATTGTACGAAACCATTTTATGATTAGAAATCAGCCACATGGTGTGCAAAACAATCCTTTAATGATTTTCGATCTACTCGTTACTGCAGCATTGCTAGAGACTAGCATTGAGTTTCCTCGTGCCACTAGTTTCCTTAAACTTAAATTTGTACCAGCCTATATGCTATGCATAAATCAAATGAATCAGAATTTTATGTATTTCCAACAATCTATCACTCTTACAATCTCTTTTCCCCCTAACCGTTTAGGCTTTGCAACATTACATAGGTGTATGGTTCATTTTTATGTCATTTTTCATGTATAAAGCAATAATATTACACTCTAACATGAAAAGAAGACTGTCTTGAGGCTTAATCCTTATGCCTCAGCCTTGCTAAATATTCAAAAACATTAATCATATTTTTTCCTAATTATTTATCGTGAAAAACCTAAAATTTTATATTTTTCTCTATTTATTTCTTCAAAAAATTATGAAAAATTAGAATGATAAACTCTCATTGATAAAAAATTCACTCAACCCCATTATTATATTCATTTTTAATTCCATGGAAACTCAAAACACTCACTAAAAACCCTAATTTCCATGATTTCTTCAAAAATCGCACTTTGCGGGTTTTACGTGTTTTGAGGAAAAAATCACTATGTCATCAAAATTTCTAGTTTTTTCTTTCATTTCAAAGATAATTTAGCATATGTAGCCAATATCAATCATCATTAATCATTTTCTTCAATTATCTTTCATTAAACAAAAAAAAAGAACACTTACTCATAGAAACCCGCATGTTCAAGGTGCGTATCCCAAGACTGAGAGGCCGATGACGCTTCCCTCTTGCCTGCTGAAGCGCTCTCCAGCCCCGATTTACCTCCTCTACCACTCCATTAGCATCGTTTGCTTCAAAATCGTCATCAACCCCCATCCCCTTCTCTGTTTCATTGATGCATATGAACAGCCCACAAGAGGAGAGAGGAGAGAGGAAAGAGAAACACTAAAAAATCAGACTTTTAAATCCTCCATTAAAACGAGCAAGCTTATAGCCATCTTGTTCCTCCCTTTGTCTTGATCAAGAATCTCTCTCTCTTTCTCTCTCTCTCTCTCTCTCTCTCTCTCTCTCTCTCTCTCTCTCTCTCTCTCTCTCTCTCTCTTTCTCTCTCTCTCTCTCTCCAAACGGGTGTATATCGGAGAGGCATCGAGCAAATTTGAGGAGGCGCATTGATGCTTCCCTCTTTGTTTGATAGTTTTTGCATTAATTTGAGGCTTCTTATTAAGCCTAAGGCTTAAAGCATTAAAATAACTGGTTCATCTTTTTGTGTTCACACTGTCTTGCAAGTGGATATTTTGGTTTTGAGGGGGCAAACGGACTTCGATTCACAATCTGACTGGATGGCTAGCTTTATGACATCATAATCTATAAACTTGGGTCCCCTCATGCACTTTCTAGCTCCCGGATCTAGTAGCTGCTTTATGACGAGGTTATTTCTCCCGATTTCTCTCGATAGGATAACCCTTACCGAGAGTGTAAAGCAAAAAAAATTTGAGCTTCTAGAGTATCCCAATCTCCCATTGATTCCTAGAGACGAAGGCTAAACCACCTCGTTTTGTAACAAAGAAGTTACAAAGATAATCAAAATTACCAACTAGTGCGAATTGATGAAACATACAAGGAACTCCAAGAGAAGAAGTTTCTTCTCAAGCAGACACTACCACCTAGGTTTAGTGGTGAAGGACCCAAGGTGGAGCAAGATGCAAAAGCCTGGATTGAGGCTTTGGGATGACTATTTCCTAGTTGCCACTAAGACTACTGCTATAAATCAGCCCATGACTACTCGTCTTTGTCTTACTGGCAAAGCTAAGCTTTGGTGGAAACACTTTTACCTAGATAAAGGGGTAACAGAAGCTTCCCGAACTTGGGAGGAGATAAAAGAAGTTGTGAAATGATGTTATCTTCCCCCATCTTTTGGATCAATCAAGATGAATCAATTCTACAATTGTTGAGTCTAACCTTGGAAAGATACTATTCTAAGTTTGTGAGTCTGCGCAAATATGCATCCCCAATGACAACGTCTCAACAGATTGCAAAGTTCTGCCAAGGGCTAAATCCACCGTTGGACACTCACCTTGAATCAATGAGACTAACAACTCTTGAAGATGCTCTTATGCGAGCAAAATCTATGGCCAAGGAAATCACTCAAAATGGCCAAAGGAACCGTCCAATAAATAACTATGGAAGGGGCTACCCAAACCGTGGTGTCAATATGACCAATGCCATAGGGAATGGTAGAGCTAATGCAATTACCCAAGGACCAAATGGAATAGGAATCAGGCAATGCAACTAGTGTGGAAGGATTGGACACCTAAGGGAAAATTATCCTAACCGTTCTCAAAATCCTAACCCAAACTAGGTTGGTGGAAGAGGCCGAGGAAACGACAACAACAACCCACGCCATGGACATGGAAGAACAGCTGGTGCATGGGTAAATACCATAATTGGACAGCCCAAGGAATGCACGTTAGGCGAAGAAATTGAAAGAGGATCCATTCATGCTGCCGTGGAAAGGAAGGGAGCGGACTACCAATGTTCAGTATTTCAATCTCTAGCTACTTGCAAGGGTATGTCGTTTATCATATTAATTTATTGCGGTAGCACGCATTCCTTTATTGCACCCAAGATAGTTAAGAGATCATATCTAGAATCCACAGGGACAAGGAAAATGATAGTAAAATTGGCTAGTGGGAAGGAAATCGCCTCCACCGAAACTATAGGGAAACTTCAATTTGAGTTAGATAGCCATATAACTAAAGCAAATTTTGAATCCTACCACGAGGATACTACGATTGCATTCTCAGAATGGATTGGCTCAAGAAGAACAAAGCCTAAATTCTATGTGTTGAAGAGGAAATAATCTTTCAAGACTGGGAAGGAGAAACCATAAAGGCATATGGGAAAGCTAGAAGAACTAGAGTTCTCAACTAGCCAAGGCAACTCGACTTAGAAAAAGGGATTGAAGAACCAATCTACATGATCTGGTTGAATAAAGTTGAAAAGACTAATGAAGGAACTCTACCTTCCTGGATCGATGACTTCAAGGATGTCTTTCTAGAAGAACAGACTCAACTACCTCCAAATCGTGAGGTTGATCATGAAATAGAATTGGTTCATGGAGCTCGAACTAGTATCAAAACGACCGTAAAAAATGTATATTCTTGAAGCTGTTGAGCTTAAGGAGCAACTGAGGCAATTGATAGAGCAAGGATTTATTTTCCCAAGTAATTTACCTTGGGGAGCGCCTACCCTCTTCTAGAAAAAGAAGGATGGAACGCTTAGACTTTGCATTGACTTTAGAGGACTAAAGCAAGTTACAGCTAAGAACAAGTACCCCATACCTAGGATAGATGAACTTTTAGATTGCCTACACGGAGCCAAGGTTTTTTCCAAGATTGATCTAAGGTCCGGATACTATCAAATCTGAATCAAGGAACAAGATATCCCAAAGACTGCCTTCAACACTACGTATGGTCATTATGAATTTTTGGTCATGCAATTTGGATTGACTAATGCTCCAGCCACATTCAATCGTCTAATGCAAGACATATTTCAACCATATCTAGATGCTTTTGTGCTAGTGTTCTTTGACGATATACTAGTGTACTCCAAATCAATAGAGGAACATGAAGGTTACTTAATGATCGCCCTAGTAACACTCCGTGAAAATCAGCTCTATGCCAAGATGAGTAAATGCATATTTCTCATTGACAAGATTGAATATCTTGGATACATTGTTCTTGCTAATGGAATCTCAATAGACCCACCAAAGTAAAAGATATCCTAGAATAGCAAACACTTAACACAGTAAAAGAAATACGAGGATTTTTGGGATTGACAAGATGGTACCGAATCTTCATCAAGGATTATTCCCTCATTGATGCACCCTTGAAAATTCTTTGAAGAAAAATACAATAATCATTTGCACCATTGAGCATCAAGAAAGCTTTGATAAGCTTAAAGAAGTTGTAACCATTGCACCTATATTAAAACTCTCAGACTTCAGTCAACCATTTGAAGTGATCACTAATGCAAGTGGACTTGCAATTGGTGGGGTGCTAGTACAAGAAGGAAGACCAGTGACCTATACTTCTAGAAAATTGAAACCCTACAAGTCCAACTATGCCACTCATGACCTTGAGTTACTCACAGTAATCCATGCCCTAAAACTATGCAGACACTATCTATTGGGAAGGGAATTCACTTTAGTGACAGATCATAAAAGTCTTAAGTGGATCTTCACCCAAGCTGACCTAAACATGAGGCAAAGAAGATGGATAGAGATACTGCAAGATTTTGATTTTAAAATCAAATATCGTCCAAGGAAGGACAATGTTGTTGCAGATGCATTAAGCCAAAAATCCTTTCTTAACAGCATTGTAGAAGTTTAAAGCTTAATAACAATATCCATACTTGATAACCATGTACTTGAGATTGTACGCCAAGCTATTTCTCAGGATAAGGAATATGAAGGACTCATGGGCTAAGGTACTGCAAGGAGAAAGATCTGACAAAAAAAGGTCTAAGATTAAGGATTATCGTGCTAGCAATGGTTGTCTATACAGAAGTGAAGGCCAAGATCTCATGGGAAGCACATGACAGCCCCATTGTAGGATATCTAAGGTATGCCAAGACATTCAACGCAATTCGTAAGAGCTATCAGTAGCCACAATTGAAAAGGGGATGTATTAAAGTATGTAACTCACTGCTTGACTTGTCAAAGAGTCAAGCAAAAAGGATCAAGATGCTTGGAGAGTTACAACCCTTGGACATTCCACAAATGAAATGGGAGTCAATAAGTATGGACTTTGTTTTTGGATTACTTGCTGTTATTGGTGGATATGACTCCATCATGGTAGTAGTTGATAGATTGATCCACACTTGATCCCAGTCAAGGCAACCTATAAGTCATTTGACATTGCTCTAGTCTTTATCAAACAAGAATTTGGGTTACATGGATTGCCAAAGAGCATAATCAGTGATCGAGACTCCAAGTTCACCTCTAAGTTTTGGACTTGCCTATTCCAAGCAATTGGAACGTAGCTATGCTTCAAACTGATTATCATCCTCAAAGTGATGGCCAAAATGAGAGGGTGAACCAGACCATTGAAGATATTCTAAGGTTTGATTGTGGCAAAGAACCGAAATGGTGGATTGAACAATTACATTTGGTGGAGTTTGCTTATAACATTGCCTTTCTACAAACGATCAAGATGTCACCATTTCAAGCCTTTTATGGGCAAGAATGTCGTACACCTTTAAACTTCTCAGATCCCACTCTCAAGGTAGAGGCTTCTAAGGCTATGCTTGAAGAGATGGACCAACAAATCCAATTGATCCGACATGACATTCAAGCTGCTCAAGATCAACAAAAGTCCTATGTAGATCTTGAAAGATCCATAAGAACATTAAGGAAGGTGACATAGTGTTTCTAAGGGTAAGGCCTGAAAAGAGCTCATTATCCTTGGGGGAATACAAAAAGCTTAGTCTAAGGTACTGTGGACCATATGAAGTTGTGAGAGCTTTCGCTCAACTGCCGAGACCCACGGACCGCTTATTGTTTCAAGAGTTCCAAGTGAGCTCTAATGGCTACCTCTCACATAGCCAATACGTCCTTGATCCTAAGAGTGTAGTGAGCTTACCTTGATGCCGATATGAGTTGCCTCCTCCCTTCCACACTCCGGTAGCTCCACGATCCTAGATGCTAGCTCAAGCATGCTCAAGCCTCCTCCTTCTCCAAGCTCCAACCGCCATAGCCGTGCGCACAAAAGAAGGAAAGGGAAGAGAAGAAGATGAAGAGCTTCACCCCCTTGATCCCTCATTCCCACTCACTCCCTCCCTCACTCTCACCCTCACCCTCACTCCCTCTCTCAAGAGCACACACAAGCAAGGAGAGGAGAAGAAGAGGAGAAGAGAAGAGCTCTTGTTGGGCACACACCAAAGAATGAGCTTCCATTCACTTTTTGAACTTTATATATACAAACCCTAAAATCCCATGGACACCCATCATTTTTTACATGACCGGCCATTGTGGCAAGGTCCCTTTTTCTAATTCCCTCTTTTTGCTTTGTGCCCTAGGCCTATATTCTCGACTATTCTTTTACAGGTGGCACAGAGGGAGCCTGGAGCTCTTTTACAAAAGTTTTTTGGAGTTTTTGAGGCGCCTTTTATTTAAAACTACGCTTTTGACCCCGGCTTAGCTTTGGAGCCCGCCTGCATGTCCTTGCTCCTTTTCCATCTTCTTTCTGCTTTTTCATTCGTCTTTCCGCCTTCTCGGCTTGGGGTTAACATTACCCCCCTCCAAGACGGGTGCTAGTCCCATGGCACTCTTGTCGACTGTTGGTGGTTGAAGAGGCAGTCTGCGGAGTAGTGATATGAGGGCAGGGCAGCATGTAGACTCGAGTGCTCATGGAAGCGTGGGAGGAAGGTTGGGTGGAGAAGTAACGGATGTTGACGGGGGCCTCTGAATTCGGTGGGTGGGCACAATGGTGGTGCTTGGAAGGATAGGGGGTGGTGCTCCACCTAAGGAGGGGGATGTCTATCTTAGTGTGCAATGTGAGTGGCTCAGGGTGACAGGTTTAACCATAGGCGAGTGGCCTCCCTAGATATATCCTACCCTTGATGGGCCCTAAGCATGAAGTGGGGGGGTAGAAAAGGGCTAGGGGGTTAGAAGTGGAGCCGACCGACCGAAGCCACCGGGCACGCCTAACTTGAGGACCCCTAGGTGTGGCGATTGTGCTTTATGAGGTGCTGAGTGGTTGTGGAAGTGAGTTGTTTGGTTTATTCCATGCGTAGGGATGCACAGGTATTCCATGTGTAAGGAGCCGTTTTTTTTTTTTTGGCACTACTAGGAGAACGACAGCCAATACCTAATCTTCCTTGTTTGATGGAGGCGGAGAAGGGGGTCGGATGGATTTGCTCAAAAATTGACGGCTTTGCATGTACCCTTTGAGGTTCATGCAGACATGGAGAGAGGTGGTAGAAAGGAAGGGGTCTGCCAAGATTTTTTCTTTTTCCACCAAAGCGAGGCACCACGCCAGTGCCTTCGCCCGTTTCTCATTCTGCATGTCCCATTCCTCAGTCCTTTTGTTCATTCCTTCCATTCTCTCCCCCTGCTTTTGTGCTAGGGTTACGAGCTTTTGCTCCTAGGCTCTAAGTTCTTTGCTCATATTCTTGTGCTCTTTTCTTTCGAGGTGTAGTTGATCGGATCTCTTTTCATTGTTGCTCCCTCTCTTGTCTTCTCTCCTCTTCTTTGGCATTTAATTCCTCTATCATTTGCTCAATGTTGGCGGTTTTCACCTCCAGTTCCCCATGTTGCATCAGGAGGAGCTTGTATTCCCGCTGCATCTGCACAAGTTCTTGATTTTTGTCCTCAAGCCGCTGTTTGTAGCTTTCTTCCATGTCTTCTTTTGCTTTCAATTCTTGCTTGAGATCAAATATTTGACGTTGTTGCATGGCTATGATGTGGATTTTCTCCAGTTGGAAGGTGGCCACTGACTCTTTCTCTACCACCAACTCAGCCACCGCCATTCTCTTTTCCTCCTTCGCCCTCTCCAATTGGGAGAGTAGCTCGGCGACGTATTCATCGTAACTGACTGGTGGCATCATTGTTGTGTGGGTGGGGGTGGTTGAGGCCTCCACACAAGGACGCTTCTGGTCTTGCCTCGATTCTGCATCCGCGGCTGGCCTTTTTTGCCCAGTGGCCGTGGTTTCTGTGTTCTTCCCTTGGGCCATTTCTCTACTGATGAAGTATTGCATCGGGCCACAAAGTTGGAAACTTCCATGCTGGTGGGGATGCTAGGGGTGAGCATACTGGGTTCAGTGGAGGGTGCCATGAGGGTGGGGATAGGATGGAGGGGTGCTTTGCCTTTGCCTTCCAAGACTGCGGGCGGTGCGGCTTCTGGTGCCTGTGTGCTAGAGCTAGGCCCTTCTTCCCTCTGCTGGCTCCAGGCTCCTAGATCATCCACCCTGCATTGTTGCTCAATGGACCGGCGTGTGGCCTCGGCCAAGTTCTCCTCTTCCTTTCTTCGTAATTCCTCTTCTTCCTCCGCAGCTCTTCTTTGCCTTTCTTTTTCGGCCTTTCTGTGTTCTTCCTCCAGTTTCTCCTTTTCTTCCTGCTCCTCTCTTTTTCTCTTTTCAGCCTCCTGCTTTGACGCCTTTTTAGCCCGCTTGACTTGCTCTGTTGTTTCTTCTTCTTCCTGCTTCCTCTTCTTCTCCCTCTCCTCGGCCTCCCTGAGGGATTGTCTTTTTTCTTTTTCCAAATCTTCCTTCTCCTTCCTGTGGCCTTCATCCGGTTTCTTTTTCTTTTGGCTGTCTTCTTCTTGGTTTCCTTGACCTGCTTTTTGCTTGATTGCTCTTCTTGCCCCTGTCCTTCCTTATCAGTCTCAGTCCTTTCGTTGGACCTCTCCTGGTACTGATGAGGGGGTGACCTGTTGGGAGTTTCCCCTTCCCCCTCTGCTGCATCCTGCGTCTCTTTCACGGCCTCCTAGATGAGCACTGTTAAGATGCTTCCATAGGCGATGAACGAGGCCTTGGACGAGGCTTTTTTTCTTTCTGTGGCCTTAGACGCCGGAGACTCTTCTCCTGCAAGCATGCTTCCTAAAGCCAACGCCTTAGCCGCTTGGTTAATAGTTTTATGCACATAGCTGTTCCAATCGACTTCATGTAGGGTATGAGCCGCCACGTTCTCCAAGCACCAGCACACTACTTCGGTGCATCAATGCATTGTAGCGCTGGCTGGAGAAGAGTGCGTGTACCACCTTTGCCTGCAATCTGGATTCTACATCAGGGATATCTTGAATGTTGATGCCATCGTTTGTCAGCACGTCCTCCTTTCTCATCCCCAGCATGGCATACACATCTCTCTTCTGCTTCTTTTCTATTTTCGGTTCTAGTCCCAGTGCCTTTTCCACCATGGCGGTTTAAGCGAACCAACACTTGCTTGGCATTTTGTCCCCTTCCTATTGTGATGGTGCCGCACTCGTTGTCGGGGTCGTAAGACCTGAGAAATTCCACACATCTTGTGTGGTCGGGTTCTTGTGCGAATCTTTCTAGGTACTTGGTGAAGTTGCATTTTTCAATGACTCTCCTGGCTGCCTCTTCCTTCTCCACTAATCCTTCTATGTTGTGAATAGTTCGGAATTTTAGTTGGTTGTTGGGCGGCTCTCCAAGGTGATGTTGTACTGTGCTCTCTCCTCTTTCGTGAATGGAAGCCGGTGGGCACGGTCTTGTTGCAACATTTTTCGTTCCTGTCATGAACCCCAGTTTCCATTAGTTCTTCCAAATTGACAATACAAAAACATCCTAGACTGAAAATGAAAGATTTACATGTTTATTGAATGGAAGCCTCAAAATCCTATCCAATGTGAAGCCCCCCTTTTTAGCTTTAACTTTTTTCCTTTTATTTTAAAATTCTCTTGACATTTTTCTACCTCGCTTGTTGCCTACGTGCTTATGTGTTTTGCTTGACTCTAGCTAATTTTAATTGATCTCTTGATTCTGATTTTAATTGATCTCTCAATGCACCTTACTCCCCTTCCCCTCTCAGCTTGAGAAGACTCCTTACTAGGATTGAAGGTGTGGGGGGTTGAGGACCTTGGAATGGGTCTTAGGAGTCATCGGTGTAGGAACCAAGTGTAAAAATCAGGGTTGTACTCTAACTGAGCTGTGCGATCGAGATCAACAGGGCGAGTGCCAATGTGTGTTATGTAAGTGAGAACATCTGTTAGGAAGTCATCGGAGGCATTGCAGCTAGCAATGTGTAGCTCCTCCTCAGTCAGTAGGCGATCGAGGTAAGGATGTCCCTTGATGTGCTCCTCCAAGGGGCATTTGCAAAGAGTGGTCAACACTCTGTACGAGGTTGGCGTGATATAAGTGGGGTCGTACTCCGCTATTTTGATTGCATGGCACTGCTCCGCGTTGGTCATGACTCGGCAGCCCTCTACTTCCCATTGCAACCTAAGAGTGTACCAATGCCATAAAAATGGGGATTCCATCCCAGAAAGTTGGGATAATTCTGCGATTTCTTGGTCAATGATGGCAGAAGTGGTTCGCTGATTGTATGATGTTATGAGACATTATTTGGCCCACCCCCACGTGCGCAACAGGAAGCAGCATAGGGCCCTGTGACCCATAAGGCGGCCAGGAATAGAGTAGTAAAGCCTGTCAGGCCCAAAACGAACAAGAGTGAGCAAGACACAGGGAAAGCACTCACAGCACTTTGATTGAATTTCCGCACTTGAAGAACACTTAGGAAAGTCGAAAGCCTGTTTGAGCACGAGTGCACGAGGATAACACAATTACGAGTGGCCCTAAGTTGAGCACTGCTTTCAAAAATTAAAAAGAACTCACTCAGATAAATTGCCAAAAAAACCCACCACTAGGAGAAAACCCAAGCGTGACAGACGCACAGAGCGCAGGGCAGGATCAAGCAAGGAGCAACAACGACAAGGATTTGACTGACAACCAGGCGTGAGGATTTCACCATGACAGAGGGAGTTTCAGATCATCGGTTTGCGGGGGAGCTAGATGTTAGCACGTTTCCGAAAGCCATACAGCAAATGGTGAGCAGTTACGATGCGCATGCCCGGTACGAACACCATGGTAGGACAGCGGAGGCAATTATTGCAGACCTAGAGGAGGAGAGGAGGCTAGCCCGCAAGGCGTTGCAGGGCATAGCAGACTATAATAGGGACCAACAAGCTAGGAGCCTAAGGCAAAGCATGGAGCTGCATGAGGTGCAGCGAGTGTTGAACTTGGCTGGCCGAAACCGAACAGACCAAGAAAGAGCACTCGAGGGAGACCTGACGCTGGGCGAGCTCCTCATGAAACGGCTGCTCGATAACACCGCGGCGGAACAAAATGCCGCAGCACTAGCAACCTCTCTACTTGCAGGACTAGGGGCAACCCAGGGTTCAAAGAGCCAAGCCAAAATACCTATTGTCGCTAAGCAACTCGACAAGTACCAACCATTGGACGACCTGTACAGCTTTGTCGAGCAGTTCGAGCAGGTCTGCGAAGCCAATGGCCTCAACGACCAGACCCAGCATTCGCAAGCATTCGGACTTTGCTTAAGCGATAAGGGTAGGACGTGGTATACAAGTCTAGATGATGTAGAACGAGCCAACTTCAATAACCTCAAGGACCTCTTCGTCAAGAGATTTGCCGAACCCGGATACTCTGACAACTTGCTAGTCGTCTGATGAACGTCAAGCAGAAGGAGGAGGGCATCCGCGACTACGTGACCCACGTTAGAAGTCTCCTTAAGAGAATCCCCTTGGGCGAAAGACCGACCGACAGGGCAGTGTCAACCGTGTTCATCAGCGGGATTCGGGATGAAGAATTGTACAAAGCACTAGCGGGCAATTCGAGCTTGCAAAGGGACATGGTGGCTAGGGTTTTTGAGGAGGCCATTAGGGACGATAACCAGCTGAGGGAGCAGAGCTCCAGGAGCTCGAACCCGGGAGAAATCAACCCACGAAGTTTAGAACGAACGCCAACCACTAGCGAGCGATCCAACACGTCATCCCACGATAAGGGAAAGGCCACCGAGGCAGACCATGGCTTGGCCGAGGTCAAGACAGAACTGGCCAAAATACAGGACATGTTAAGGCGACCTATGCGTCCGCACACCCAGTGCGTGTACTGCGAAGGAAACCACCTGCCGGCAGAATGTCAGGACCCTAGGTCAAGACCCTGCACCAACTACGGAAGGTTCGGCCATGATGCCGCGCACTGCAGACTACCACGAAGACTGCCGTACACGCAGCCCTACGGCCAGCTCTACCCGGCTAACAGGCCACAGCCATTCTACGGAAGGGGAGCTCCTCTTGCCCTACCAGCACCTAACGACACGAAGCCAGCGGTCCCTAGGCTGGACATAAACCCTACCGGTATCCCTAGGCTGCCTAGTCCCTATGTGACCCACCCACCGAGCGATGCTCCTGTGCATTACGTAGAGGAGCCCAGTGACGAAGAAACCTACATATATCCGTACGTCTCGCATGACGACGAGGGCAATGCAATCCTCATGGATTATCGACCAGTACCGGTGATGGCACTAGGACGAGGACGGGGTAGAGGCCTAGGAGGGCAGCCACCGGATCCAGTCACTTGTTGGACATGTGGACATCCCGGTCATGTCTCATCACGGTGCCCAGAAAGAGAGCAGCAAAATAGGGACAAAGCCGACCAAAGGTGTGCAGAGTGCGGAATCACTCATCTTTTCATAGATTTCCCAAAGCGGAAGCCGCCTTTTGGTACGGCTAATTTGTCGTCCGTCCCGCTGGGACTGTTTGGTGTTGAAAACCCCGATGGGGAGGCCACACCTATCCCCCTACGAGTGATGACCCGAGCACAAACGAAGCAGGCCGGCATCTCTCTACCAGGACCTAGCAACCTCGATGGTACCTCTGTAGGAAAGAAAAGCCGTAGGCGGAAAAAGAAGAGGTCAGAGGCTAAGGTCGCACTAAAAACCGACACCATCACGACCTTGCCCCCATGGCAAGAAAGTCTCAGATGCAGAGGCAGAAACTTCAGCCCCTAGAACGGCGCAACCGAAGAGCGCTAAGGTGGGGGAATATCCACATCCCAGGCGGCAATTGGAAGCCATAGAAAAGGTAAAGGAATGGGTGAGGGAGGCTCAACAACACCTCAAGGACGTCGAGCCCATCACGGAGGATGAGCTTGAGGACCTCTCCAGCATGAGTGCGCCGTCATCGCTACCCCACCCTAAGTCTGCCAAGGCGCCTATGCCACAGGCAGTACCGACAATGACTAGGCCAGGCCTAGACGTAACAGAACCACAGGACAGCCCTGGCCATTGGCCCGGATAGTCTGAACATAGAGCAGGACAGGTGTTTAGCAATCTCCTAACCACACTAGTGACCACCCCTGTAACGGTTGCGCTGGGAGAGCTGCTCAGGCAACACTCCACCCTGTGGCAGGACCTCAAACGGTGGATCAACAGACCACACGAGCCAGCCCCAGGAAATGCTCAAGACCAGGATGCAGAAACACACTTGCCAAGTTTGACGCTACACTCAAGCCCTAAGTCCTTGCACATCAATGCCTTCTGGGAGGGCTCAGAAATGCACGCAGTCCTGCCAGTCCTAGCCCTAGGGGACGTAACGAGAAGGGGGATTGTGGACACAGGAGCGGGGGTTAGTGTGCTCAACTATGCAGTGCTACAGAAGTGGGGAAACCCGCTCGTCGAAACCGCCCGGTTTAACGTCACACTAGCAAATGGCATGCGAGTAAGACCATTCGGGGTCTTGAAGAATTGGCCAGTGAAGATTGCAGGAATCCAGTTCTCTGTCGACTTCATCGTCATGAAGGGAGTGGACTATGACATCTTATTGGGTCGACCCTGGATGCGCAATGCCAGGGTTATCGAAGACTGGGGTAACAACCTGATCTTCTTGGGCAACCGAGCTGACGCTGTGAGGATAGAGATGGACACTTTGAAGACCTCACCAGTCGACCTGGATACCATCTCCACTCTACTCAAAGGAACCGACCAGAACAAGGAACCCCGCGGGTCCTTGACGAAGTATATCCCTTGCCCGGAGGACGAGCGGGATTGGATGCACGTTCTCGCTACGCTTGATTTGCCATTCTCAGATCATGAAGCATACGAGCAGGCTGTCAAAACAGTTGGCAAGCCAAGAGAAACACAGCCCACACCTGTCTACATGATGGCAGCAAGTCTCCATGACGGACCTAAACCTGTCGGTTTCCAAGTACCAACCAATAGGAGAGAACTTCAAGGAATACTGGGGCATCTAACGGACCGACTGGAGCACAACGCAGCCGCCAACCTCAAGCCGCTCCAAGACCTCTTGGAACACCCCGAATGGAATTGGACCAGAGTGCACGAACTAAATCTCAGATACAACTGGGCATTGGTCCCCGACCAACAAAATGAGGCAGAACATGCCTTGGAGAACGATGAGCAGTCCAGCAAGGCGGATTCCGGCGACGAATACGAAGATTGCCAACCCTTCGATGAAGAAAGTGAGGGTGAGATGGACACGGTAGAATATGATACCGAAGGGCGAGAGATTGAGCAAATCCGAGCGGATGCAAAACCGCAGCCGAGGCCGGCCCTTGGGATGGACCCAGGGGTCATGTGTGTGAAATGCGATCGTGCGTGGTTGAAACAAATGGGGGCTGTGGATTTTAAGCAGGCCGGCCTGAACCAACCGAAAGCGGCAGCCCTGCTTAGAACCGAGTCGCCCTCCGAACTGCGGCCGCCAGGAGAGACCACCTCCCCTAGTGAAAATGAGGAATTCGACTCTGAATCTGAAGTTACTTCGGAGGATGACCCAGAAATCCCTAGGCCACCCATGGCCAGACGCACCAGGGGAGATCTACCTATCCACCTGAGGTGCCGATGACTACGACAAAATAAAACAGAGCGCCCCGACGACGTGCGATCAGAAGACAACGAAAGCCGCGAGACCTCCCCAAGCGCTTTTCGAAATTCAAAAAAGGGGACAGGGTGGTGGTTCTGCTAAGTGCCAAATGCCAAGGGCAAATCCGCGAACCCATCAAAGGGCCAGCCAAGGTCAAGGAGATAGACCTAGCCCTGGAACGGGAAACACCCCGGCCGGTGTTCATTGCCGAGGACCTGACCATGGAGGAAGAATCCAACCTCATCACTCTTTTGCGGGAGTACCGGGATGTGTTTGCTTGGTCCCTAGACGAGCTACGAGGGGTAGATCCGAGTGTTGTGACTCACAACATACCCATGACGAAGGATGCAATGCCGGTCAAGCAACGACCATACCCCATGAATCCCAAGCACGCCCATGCTATCAAGGAGGAAATTGACAAGTTGATGCGAGCCGGGTTCATTTACGAAATTGAGCACACGGACTGGGTATCACCCATAGTCATTGTGATGAAGAAAAACGGCAAGATTCGAGTGTGCGTCAATTACAAGAAAGTAAACGCAGCGACGAAGAGAGACAACTACCCCTTGCCGTACACCGAGCACATGCTTGAGAGGGTGGCAGGTGAGGAAGCCTACAGTTTCCTGGATGGCTTCTCGGGATACAATCAGGTGCAAGTGCACCCTGCAGATAGGCACAAGACCGCCTTCGCCACTGAGTGGGGCGTCTTTGCCTATGTAGTCATGCCATTCGGGCTAACCAATGCCCCCGCCACCTTTCAATGCCTCATGTGCACCATATTCAAGGATATGCTTCGCAAGGAGTTGGAGGTCTTCGTCGATGACCTATGTGTCCATTCGGCTTGGAACCAGCATCTCGAAAAACTCCGTGCGGTCTTTGAACGGTGCCGTTTATATCGTCTCTCTCTCAACCCCCTGAAATGTCAGTTTTGGGTAAAGCACGGTTGCATCCTGGGACACATGGTGTCCAAGAACGGCATTGCCACGGACTTCTCAAAGGTCAAGGTTATCGTAGACCTCCCACCCCCAAGTAATTATAGGGGGGTTCAATGCTTCTTAGGTCACACAGGATACTACCGGCGGTTTGTACTAAACTACGCGCTGATCGTTAGGCCATTGTACAAGCTGCTAATTTCCTTCGAGTGGACCGAAGCCTGCCAGCGAGCCTACGAAGAACTGAAAAAATCCCTAACAACAGCACCTATCCTACGACCCCCAGATTGGACCATGTCGTTCCACGTACACATCGACGCTTCTAAGTTCGCCGTGGGGGCGGTGCTGTGCCAACCTGGTGAGCATAACTTAGACTACCCAGTGAGTTTTGCAAGTAGGCAGCTCACTGAAACAGAGATGAACTATTCAACAACAGAAAGGGAGGGATTAGCTATGGTGTTCGCCGTGAAGAAGTTCCGGCATTACCTGCTTGCCACCCCCTTCACCTTCTTTGTCGACCAACTAGTCAACAAACCTTGCGCTACAGGATGTATAGCACGATGGCTTCTCCTGCTCCTAGAATTCGACTTCTCAGTGGTCATCTGTCCCGAGTACCCACAGGAGAAGCTGTTGGACAAGGCATAGTGGACGAATTACCAGACAGCCACTTATTCCGCATGTCCAGCGAAAAAGACCTATTCAGGGCCGACCTGACACCATATTGGACAGACGACATAGTCCAAGTACTCGAGCATGGGCTGCCCGAATGATCAATGGAACGGGCACGGCTTAGGCGATTAATCCTAAAAATCCAGCCTTATCAGTTGATTGCAGGCCAGTTCTACAGGCTGGGGCAAGACGGTCTGCTACGTAGATGCGTATGTGAGCATGAGATGCACGATGTGCTCTCAGAGGCGCATAACGGCATTACAGGAGGACACTTTAGTGGGGATACGACAGCACGGAAGGTGTTGCAGTCCCAGCTATGGTGGCCCACGCTCTTCAGGGATGCCTCACAATTTGTCAAACACTGCGATGAGTGCCAACGGACGAGGGTCCCGGTCCGTAAAGATCAGATGGAGTTAACCCCGGTCATCGCTCACCAACCTTTAGAAAAGTGGGGTATTGACTTCATAGGACCCATCAGCCCTGCGGCACAATATTCACAAGCTAGATATATAGTGGTAGCCACGGACTACCTCACCAAATGGGCGGAGGCGAGGGCCACACGGAAAAATGATGCTAGGATAACTGCCAAGTTTTTATGGGAACAAGTGATCTCGCGTTTTGGGTGCCCCATCGAATTGGTCAGCGACCAGGGAACGCATTTCATCAATGAAGTGATAGCCCATCTCGTATCCACATTCCTCATCATCCATCGCAAATCCTCACCATACTACCCTCAGGCTAACGGCCAGGCTGAGTCAACCAACAAAATTCTCATCACTGTCCTGACCAAAGTTGTCTCAACCTCGCGAAGTGACTGGGATAACAAGTTGATGGCAGCCCTGTGGGCCTACCGAACAGCTTATAAGATGGCCGTCGGACAAATGCCTTTCAGGCTAACCTATGGGACCGAAGCTATTCTTCCACTAGAATTCTTTGTCCCTAGCCTGCGGATAGCACTACAGGAACGATGGGAGGGGAGGGAGGCATGGACGCAATGCTTAGTCGAGCTAGAACGCCTATCAGAGGTACGTCTGCTAGCCACCCACGCGCTTATTTGTGAGAAAGCTAGACGCAAGACCTGGTTTGACAAGCACGTCAAGCAACGAGAGTTTGAGCCAGGCGACCTAGTGCTCCTCTATTCAGTTAAAGGACACAAACAGAAGATGAAATTCAGAGGTCTTGGGCCCTTTAAGGTCCGCGCAATCAGTCGTACTGGTAATGTCGAGCTGGAAACACTGGATGGAGAGGGAATCGGCTTCTTTAACAGTAGTCAAATCAAAAAGTACTATTCGCCCACGCACCCACTGCATGAATAACCAATGGTGGAAACGCACGTTAAAATACGAGTAGCCACACTTACGAAAATCGGAGAAAATGAAGACAATCTTGTAGAACCCGCCTACCTCCGCATCACGGTCACGGCCAAGCAAACGTGCGTCTTCAACGCCCTGATCGACGAGGGGGCGGATTTTAACATCTTGACGCATGAGCATTGGACCCAACTTGGCGCACCAACACTTCATCCCACAACAGCCAGATTGAACCCATATGGGGCCCAATCCTACCCGCTCCTCGGCAGATGCAGGGTTGCTGTTTCTATCGAGACTGAAACTATTCCCATGCTGTTCTATGTCCTACCCGATGCCAGGGAGGCAGGCACAGAGTCACTGCTCGGGCGAACTTTTAAAAATCAGACCCGCTGCAATGTTGATTATGAGTTACAACGCATCCATCTAACAATCGGGAATGTGGCTATTGTCACGACTTTCAGCCAGCGCCTCGTAACTCCAGCATTGCTCAATGGACCACCATTAGAAATAGTTGCACACAGGACTAAGAAAGAGGGCCGTGCATATTTACTACACCCAGATCCCCATGCACCGCAACCCGCCAAACCTAAGGCAAAGCCCCAACATACTCGCTGGCACTGGGTGCCGAAGAAGCCTCGGGATCAGTCTAGAACTAGATGCGCAGATCCGCGAAACACATACAAACCTAAACCGAGAAGACCAAAACGCCATCATCACAAGCGCCGCGTGGTTAAGAAAATATGGGTCCCCAAAACCCTGCTGCGTGCACAAGGCTACTATGAAGGGAATGCCTTGCTGTGGATCCCCAAGGTCCCAACTGACACGGGCCCTGCTCCTATGTCAATCGCAAAGCCCGGTCCTCTGACACTTCAAAACCACGAACCGCAGAATCCACCCCAGTCATCTAACTCCTTTGAGAGTCATCCCATAGGCGTCGTACACGCCCAACGGCCCAAGCACCGGCCACTACTGCCGGCGATATCACCCAACCACCCTGGCCTGCAACCCAACAGCCCTGCCGACCGCCCTAGCACGGTCCCTAAGATCAACCCCGACCCGTCCATTCAACTGTTGGCCGAGCTGCTGACTCAAACAGGCCCCCAGCAACAGCTCTGTGCCGACAGAACCTCTAGCCCTAGCAAACCTCAACCACCCGACGGCCTTAAGCCTTCCTATGAACGGATGTCATTCCTAACGCTAGCCGCGGACCTCGCCGAGGACACGAGGGCTGACGTTGTGGACTGCATCAAACAACTCGACGCCACTTTTGTGGCACTGGCCCTTAGCTATGACCGCCTAGACTTGGGACTGTTAGCGGAACCCCTGGCAACGGACGTGCGCACTATGCCTTGCTCTTGGGAGACTTTCGAATTCGCCTTCGCACAAGCTTCACGCTCTGCCGCTGAGCTACTCGCTCGCGAGGTCTCCAAAGAGCAAGCCATTAAGCAACGCCTCATCCCATCGTTTGACCCGCACACGATGTCCGGCCTCACTAACCAAGAAACAGCAAGGTTGTCCCACCTCGCGGACACCGAATCGCCCTTTTTGAAGCAATGGTACACGCTTCGATTAAAGTGGGCAACAGAAGGATGCCGCACAATGACCAACGCCGAACAACGCCGAGCCATCAAGACGGCCGAGTATGATCCCACATACGTCGCGCCCACCTCGTATCGAGTGTTAACCACTCTTCGAGGTCGAACCATGGACGACCATATCTTAGGACACCCCTATCTCGATCGCATCCTGACAGAAGAAGAGCTCCACATCGCAAGTCGGATCAACTCCGGAGATTTCCTTACCGATGTCCTCACATACATCACCCACGTAGGCATCCGATCCTGTGACTTGGACCACGCTGCACACCTCGAATATAACCCCAACTTCTACGTTTGGCTCCTCCACAAAACAACCTGAACGCCTGGGACCCACACCCCAATCCTGGGATGGATTTTTCTTTTCCTGGGTGGGCAGTAAATCAGTGGGGCAGTAAATCAGTAGACCTAAAAAGCAAACCAAGCATGAAAGTTAAAACTAAAAGTGAACCACGCATGAAAAAGCTCCAAATTAAAATGCCATGCAGGAACAGGTGATAGAAGTTGAAAAGGAAAAAATCATGATTATAAATGATGAAATCTGTTATGGTTGTCCTACAAATTGGTTGCCAAAAATACTAAGGATCGAATTGACTGGATGTACAGGTAGTGACCATGGCAGGCCAAGACAAAGCGGGCAAACTCCCTTTCTCGGAGGAGGAATAGGCGCGGTACGGCCTCACGGTGGAAACCAGAGCATTCAATCAGCTGAAGTTCCACCATATATTCAACTTGGAAGATGTGGCTATTGAGGAACCAGCGGTGCGACGGATCATGGAGCAATGCCACTTACAACGGTACCTGGAAGCAGTGGGCTGGAGAATAGACTATGCCCTGTGCGTAGAGTTCCTACGCACCTTCAGCAAAAACAGAGGCACCATCACAGTACGGGACGCGGGAGCCACCAAACAGGTGCAGGTTGAACTGACCCCTGAACTGGTAGAACAAGCTCTGGAACTTCCGAACAAGGTGGAGAAGAAGCCGAAAAGGGACGTCTATGCCATGTTGGGAATGGACAAAGTGAAAGTCCACACCAATGACGGAGTCAACTTGGCAGACATCCCTGATCCAGAGATCCAGCTGCAGGCAAAAATGATGCATACCCTATTTTCGAGTCAACGGTACAATAGCATCATGTCCAAGATAAATGTGCCTTTACTCGAAAGCATCGCGGCTCAGGCATTGGATGAGGTAAACCTCAACGGCTTCGTGAGAAGGACGATTGAGGCCTTAGTAAAGGCCCTGGCAACGGGAGGAAGGGCCGTGGCAGGAGAATCCTCCTCGCCTCGATCGACCCGCAAGGCCTCGTCCTCCAAGGCCTCCATCGTAGGGTTTGGAGGTGTCCTCACTGCGATCCTCCACGAGGCAATAGGGCAGGGACGTGCTGAAGAGGACAAACAGGGAGGCGGCGGAAAAGGAGGCGAATCACCGTCACAGTCCCAGCCCCAGCCAGAGGAACAGTCGGATGAAACGGAGACGGACACCGACAAGGAGGAAGAACGCCAGGCTGCACCAGAAAGGGAAGCGGAGCAACGGACCAAAGCCCTGCATGGAAAGAGAGAGGAGGAGCGAAGGAGAAAAGAGCAGGAGGAGCAAAGGAGAAAAGAGCAAGAGGAGCTCGAATGGGCTCGAAGAGAGTCGGTAAGAGAAGAAGAGGAAAGAAGAAAAAGAGCTGAGGAAGAGCTGAGGAGGAGAGAAGAAGAAGAATTGGAGCTGGCAACGCATCGCTCCATCGAGGAACAGCGTAGGAAAGACATAGAGGGAGCGGGCAGGGCATACCAATCTGAATTTGAAGCACCCGGCCCCAGCACTAGTGCGCCGGAACCTGTGCCGCCGCCTCCTACAGAAGGGAAGGGAAAAGACCCGGTCAAGCCCGTCTCCCCTCTCCTCGCACCAACCATGCAAGCCACTCCCCTCAAGGTGACGCCCCCTAACACAGTCGCCCTGATGCACACCGCAAAGGTAGATGAAAGCAATGTAGTTACCTGGCTACAATTCTTAGTGGAACAAGAGTTGGCAAGGGAAGCAACCAAGGCCACCCCAGTCTCGGGGGCCAAAAGGGCAGCGACGACCGAGCTAGAGCCAGGGCCAAAGGAGAAAAGACAAAAAGTGGAGGGGACTACCACTACTACGATCATGCCCCACTCCCCACCCCCAGTAGGCCACTATGATGACTATGTCAAGGAGCTGCTCATGCAGTTGCAAACAGCCAGGTAGGAAAGGAGGGTGGTGGTGGAAGAACTTGCAGCAGAGCGCGAATCGCAAGCTGCCCTCCAACTGGACAGAGTAAGACAAATAACAGAATATCAAAAAGAAATTGATGTGCTTAAGGAGGAGGCCAGCACCAAGGAGGTAGAGGAGCTCAAAACCTGAAGGAGCGCGACGCTACTTGGGAAGGACGAAGGAAAATCCTGATGGAGCGTCTCGCCAGGGAGAGGGAGACAAATGCCCACCTTCAGCGCAGAAATGACCAGCTATCTGCAACCAACTTGGAGGCGCAGAGCCAACTCGAAAAAATTAGAGCAGACGTTGCAGAGCTGGATCAATTGAGGGCAGAACAGGTGCGCAGGTTACAGGCGACGCGGGACCAACTCAACGAGCAGATTGCAGAGCAGCACCGAGAGCAGTCCCGCTTGCACCAGGAGCTCGAAGCCCAATAACAACAGCTCATGGCAATGACCCTCCGACAAGGGGAGAGCCTGGAAGACATGGAGAAGCGGGCAAAGGAGTGGGCAAATCATAACGAGCAGAGAGTGGGAGACGTAGCACGCCGGCTGGCCAAGGCTGAGGGCGACAAAGTGATGGCTGAAAACCAAGCAGAGGCAGCCCAACTTGCTATGATGGCTCAGCAGCGCACTTTCATTAACACGCTACTCCACACCACCCACTCAGAAACAGGAGAGGCCAATGATCAGTTGCAGAGAAAGCTAACCACTGTGCGCAAGGCCCTTACGGCAGGCTTGCACGTACCACTGCAACTAGGAGGCCCTCCGCAAAGCCTGGAGGAACAAAGGAAATGTCTGGCACAAGCAGGACTGACAACACAGGAAATGGATGACCTGGGGTTCACTGAAGAAAAAACACAAGAGGAGGAGCAAGCGGAAGGGGGTGAGCCCGAGCTTGAACTAGGGCCTCAAGACGAGGAATATGCCCCGCCACCCCCTCAACCCCAACAAACCGAGGTGCCACCCCATGACGCACCCGCCGAACGAAGAGCGGCCCACACCACCCGAAGGAAGGAACTGGTGGAGAAGGCAAGAAGAAAACTCAAGGCCAGACCCGCCCTGAAACAGCCTGCCCCTTTCCCGCTGCGCACCCAAGACTCCCCCGCTGAGTACCGCGCTGAGATGATTATCTGGGAGCAGCAGGAGTATAGCCGAGACCCCTTCGACCTACGCTTCGAGTTTCCCACCGCCCTGAATAGGGTGCTGCCCATTCAGTTGGTGGAGGATGTCATCGCCATGGGGGCCCGGCTCAAGGCTAGATGGTTAGAAGAGTGTGAGGTCCACCCAACTGCTTGGGGGACCGAGGACCGCGAATTTTGGCAGGACAAAGTCCTCCACGTGCCCCGCACCGTGGAAGGATATAGTTCCCAACCTACCTGGAGGCAGCGCATTTTTGACGTCAACCTGGAGGCGTGGATGGCGTTTTGCAACACCCTCCCTTCGGAAAGGAACGACCCCACCTTCATGCCGTTTCCTCGAAGGGTAGGAGTGGATTTTAACCCGTCCATCCACGGCAAGTTTGACTTTCCCGTTATTTACAATGCCAACTCCACTTCCCATAGGAGCGCCCTTCTCTTTACCTTGCCCGACTTGTACAGCTCCATAAATAAATTCCTTACTGAATTCTCTTCTTGTCCTGACCCAGCCTTCATCACCACTTGTAACTACCTTAGGTTAATTAGAATCCTAGTACACCAGGAACCTGCACCCCAAGAGCGCCACCTTTCGCCCCTTTATTTTGATCCCAACGCCATAGACAGCACCACCATGACTCGTTTCATGATGCGTGCTGCCCTTTTGCCATCCTTCTGTGTTGCACTGCTGGAAGACATGAATGATAGCAAGTTCACACAGTGCAATCACCCCTTTCTCTCCACCATCACCCTTAAAACCCGCCTCCATACTAAAGGCTACTTGCTAAGCTGGAAGTTCCTCAACAAGGCCCCCCGGCCTCCGCCCACCCTACCCCATAATTCAGATGATGAGAGGTAGAACTCCCGTTATCCCTTGTACTGCTGCCCCCATGTAACCATGGCAAAAAAAAAAAAAAAAGTCAAAGGTGTACTTTATCTCTCATTACCACCCTTCTGCTCCACGCGGCCGCCGTCGCCCAGTCTCCTAACTACGTAATATTTAAATATGCACACGCACGGCACTCATATAATACCTACACAGAACTAATTCATAGTTTGGGTCCTCAAGTGCAGGACAACACTCTCAGCTTGCACAGAGTTCGACCTGTCTCCCAAACTAAGTCTTGTGCACAATACAGAGACTAGCACCACCCCTAGGGAGAGACCACCTGACAAGTTTTCAATTGCAGGTGTCGACAACCACAACCCAAGTGGCATTCATTCTTCATCAACCTCCCCTGCTAGTTGCCCACCCCGCATCCAGCGAGCCGGCAAAATCACCCAACGCGGCATCCCCAACCAACCCCCGCATACCCAGTCACCAGTGCAGACCCCAAGCCCCGGTCCCCCTGCAGTCTTCAGCGCCTACCACCACTTGCTCCCTCCGCCAGTAAGTGCCATGGGACTGGCACTCGTCTAGGAGGGGGGCAATGTTAACCCCAACATGACGAGAACGAAAGAAAGCAGAGAAGACGCAGGGCAAAGGCGAAAAGAAGGTAGCCCGACGGAAGGAAAAGAAGGAGAAAAGCCCAAAAGTGCAAGGACAACCGTTAAAGACCAAGGCAACCACAAAAAGGGAAAGGCGCATAAAAAGCGCACCCTAAAATCTTGTAAAAGAGTGCCGGGCTCTCACCCGTGCTATTTGTAAAGAGAAAAGGGTAGTGAAAAGAAAGCAAGGAAGAGAAAAGAACAATGAAAACAGGGCTTGGGCTATGACCGGCCATGTAAAAAAGGGAAAAAGGAAATGACCGCCCAAAAGGGAAGTAGGGTTTTGTATATAAAGCTGAAAAGTGAATGAAGAGCTCATTCTTTGGTGTGGCAAAACTAGTCTTCTTCTTCCTCTCTTATTCTCTCCTTCTTCTTGCTTGTGTGTGCTTTTGAGAGAGGGAGTGGGAGAGTGTGAGGGAGTGAGCACTTGAGAGAGTGAGGAATCAAGAGGGTGAAGCTCTCCACCATCTCCTCCCCCCTTCTCCTCTTCTCCTTTCTTCTCTTCTCTTGCGCGCACGGCTATGGAGGATGAGGCTTGGAGAAGGAGGAGGCTTGAGGATGCTTGAGCTAGCATCAAGAATCGTGGAGCTACCGAAGTGTGAGAGAGAGGAGGGCACTCGATCAAGCATCAAGGTATGTTCACTGCATTCGTAGGATCGACGGCGCGTCGGCTAGGTGAGAGATAGCCATGAGAGCTCGCTTGGAACGCTTGAACAATAAGTGGTCGTTAACCCCAACACGACGAGAACGAAAGAAAGCAGAGAAGACGCAAGGCAAAGGCGAAAAGAAGGTAGCCCGATGGAAGGAAAAGAAGGAGAAAAGCCCAAAAGCGCAAGGACAACCGTTAAAGACCAAGGCAACCACAAAAAGGGAAAGGCGCATAAAAAGCGCACCCTAAAATCTTGTAAAAGAGTGCCAGGCTCTCACTCGTGCTATTTGTAAAGAGAAAAGGGTAGTGAAAAGAAAGCAAGGAAGAGAAAAGAACAATGAAAACAGGGCCTGGGCTATGGCCGGCCATGTAAAAAAGGGAAAAAGGGAATGACCGCCCAAAAGGGAAGTAGGGTTTTGTATATAAAGCTGAAAAGTGAATGAAGAGCTCATTCTTGTGTGTGGCCAAAAGTAGCTCTCCTCTTCTTCTTCTTCTTCTTGTTCTTGCTTGCTTGAGCTTGTGCTTGAGAGAGGGAGTGTGAGAGTGTGAGGGAGTGAGTGTGTGAGGATGAGGGACCGAGGAGGAGAAGCTCTCCATCATCTCCTCTCTTCTTCTCTTCTCTTCTCTTCTCTTGTCTTGCTCGAGGCAATGGAGCTTGGAGCGTGGAGCTTGAGGATGGAGCTTGCTTGAAGCTTGCACTTGGATCGTGGAGCTACCGAAGTGCGCGGGAGAGGAGGTAACTCGAACGGCATCAAGGTAAGCTCACTACACCCGTAGATATGGATGGCCCATCGGCTATGTGAGAGGTAGCCATTAGTGCTCCGCTTGGAACGCTTGAACAATAAGCAGTTCGTGGGTCTTGGCGGTTGAGCGAAAGCTCCCGCAGCACTCCCAATGATAGTTAAGGAAGTCCAAAGTTTTCCAGGCTTGATAGGATAGTACATGATTTTTATCAAGGATTATGCCTTGATTGTTTGCCACACCCTTGATTGATTTACTCAAAAAGAAAATTGCCATTGTATGGACTCCCATTGAATAGCCTAGCTTTGAGAAGCTTAAATAGAGTTTGATCATAGCTTCTATTCTAAAACTACTCAACTTAAATCAAGATTTTGAAGTTTTCACTAATGCAAGCTCTCTTGCATTAGGTTGTGTGCTCATGGAAGAATGCCTTCTAATAGCCTATTCTTCTAGGAAGCTGAAGATTCATTAGAAGAACTATGCTACCCATGATCTGGAGCTATGTTCTATAATTCATGCTCTCAAATTATGGAGGCACTATTTTCTTGGCACAAAATTTACCTTAATCACTGACCATAAGACTCTCAAATGGATCTTTACTCAACCAGGCCTAAACATGAGGCAACGATTATGGATTGAAGTCTTACAGGAGTATGAATTTGAGATCAATACATAAGGAAAATATCATTGTAGATATCCTAAGCTACAAAGCATTCCTCAATGCCCTTATGTTAGAAGAACCCTCCAAGGCAAGACTCTAGCAGCATTGGTGTGAATGCCTAGTATCCAATCACAGAAATGGCTCAGGAGGAAGCAAGTAAGGACCCAAGCTATCAACAAATAATAAAAGAAGTCCTATCCAAGTTGATAGACCCTAAGTTCAAGTTCAAGTATTTGAGCTTCTCTATAGAAGGAGGACTTGTCTACTTTGAGATGAGACTGTGCATCCTAAGAAGTCAAGACCTAAAAAAGAAGATACTTTGGGAAGCCCATGATTCTCCTTTCTCACGACATCCGAGCTATACAAAGACTCTCAAAACTGTAAGAAGAAGCTTTCATTGGGAAAAGCTCAAAGGAGATTTGCTTAAATATGTCATTGAATGCTTGAGCTGCCAACGGGTAAAGGATGAATGCATTAAGATGCTAGGAAAGCTCCAACCACCTAACATCCTAAAAATGAAGTGGGAATTTACCAGCATGGATTTTGTAGGTAGATTAATGTGCGTCCAAGGAGGAATTTCAATATTAGTCATTGTGGACATGCTAACTAGGGTTGCTTCCCTTATGCCAATTAATACCAACTACAAGGCTTTGAATATTGCAAGGATCTTTGTGAAGAAGAGCTTTAGGCTACATGGATTGCCTAAAAGGATCATCAATGATCATGATTCTCTTTTCACTTCTCATTTTTGGAAGGGTTTATTTGAGGCCATTGGTACCCAACTTTGTTTTAGCACCTTCTATCATCCTCAAATTGATGGGAAAACTGAACGATTCAAGCAAGTTATTGAAGACATACTTAGAGCTTACTACTATAGGAACCTAAGCGGTGGATACAATACCTACCTTTGGCAGAGTTTGCTTACAATGCATTCTATCATCAAGGTATCTAGATGATCCCATTCCAAGCTTTGTATAGACAAACATGCTTAAATCCACTAAACTTTTTTGACCCTATCATAAAGTAGAAGCTTTCAAGAAGATGTTGGAAGAGATGGATGAACAAGTTAAGGCTATTAGACAAGATATCAGGCTGCCAAGGATCGACACAAAGCATATGCTGATCTCAGAAGTCAAGAATGCATCTTCAAGGAAGGAGACATGGTTTTTATTCATGTTTGTCCTAAGAAGAGTTCTTTATCCTTGGGGCAATTCAAGAAGCCAAGCCCTAGATATTGTGGGCCATACAAGATTCTCAAGTGTTTGGGAGACTCAATGCTTACAAGTTACAACTTCTAGAACACTTGAAAGTTTACAATGTATTTCATGTTAGTCTTCTAAAAAGTTATGTACCCAACCCTAATCATGTTCTTGATGATGATCAACAAGTTGTAATGCCAAGCCAAGGAGTCCTTGATCTTCAACCTGATAGAATAATGGATGTAAGGAAAGCATCGTTAGAAGTAGGACCATTAGGGAATATCTCATATAATGGAAAGACTAACTTGAGGAGAATGCCACTTGGATGGATAAGGATACCCTATATGTAAATAACATTCCCAGTATCTTTCGTAATAAAGGACTAGGATCCAATGAAAATCTTAGAAAGATCTTCCTTAGATGTAGTAAATCCTACACTTGAAATAAGAGCTACTTTATAATGGCTATTCTACCTTGTCCTCCATATAATCTTGAACTTTTACTATTTGTGTGTAATTGCAATGAAAGCGTGATGGGCCCAAACCCACAAGTCCAACAATCCAACTTATCTTCTAACTTTAAGATAAGGACATCACGATCTCTCTAAGGGGGAAAGGATGTAATGGCCTAGACTTTCGGGAAGGCTTGCACATGAAAGGGGCACATAGGGGAAGGAAATTAACTAAGGAATTATGACCTTAATAGAAAAGAAAAAGAGAAGATAATTCGTCAATGAACCAAAGCCACCACCACTGGACTGATCATCATTATCACCATGAGACAAATATGCTTGATAGCTCCATAGCCAATATGTATCCCATAAGTGCGTGATTAAGAAACTACCTGGAAAGCATCAATGGGAGGGAAGGAGATCTCCATGATGGCAAGATAGGGAGAGAAGTAAGCCGATAGCCTAAGGCTATAGCCTTAGCCAAAGGCTATAAAGCCTTAGGCCCTTTTTGCATCGACTCACAAGTTGTTGCCTCACAGAGAGAGAGAGAGAGAGAGAGAGAGAGAGAGAGAGAGAGAGAGAGAGAGAGAGAGAGAGAGAGAGAGAGAGAGAGAGAGAGAGAGAGAGAGAGAGAGAGAGAGAGAGAGAGAAAGGTGGAGAAGAAGAGAAGGGAAAGAGGAGAAAAGAAGAGGTGGAGAAAAGGAGAAGACAAGAAGAGGAGAAGAGGGTAGGTGGAGAAGAAGAAAAGTGAAGAAGGAGAAGAGGAGAAGAGGAGAGGTGGAGAAATAGGGAAGAGAAGGACGAAAAAAGGAGAAGAGGAGGAGAGGAAGAAAAGAAAATTAAACAGATAGGGGAGGAGTAGAGAAGAAGAGAGGAAGAGGTAGATGAAGAGATGAGAAGAATAGAGAGGAAGAGAGTGAGTGAGATGAAGAAGAGCAAGAGGAGGTCATCATTAATCGTGAAAAAGGAAGCACCACTTTAGATTGCTAAATAATCATTTACCCTTTGTGCCTCTAGTACTTGTGGAACAAGCCCCTCCTCCTCTCTACAAAGTCTCTATTTCACAAGGAGCCTACCTATCCATTTGGAGTTCTAATCAAAATCAAGTTTGAAACTAGCATATGCAGATTCCTACTGACAATGGCCTTAAAGAGATGGTATTCTAGAGCAAGAAGCACATGATTTATAAATATGATTGCAAATGTGGTCAACACGCCATCATACACAACACAAGACTATGTTTTTTCATAGATTAATATTCATTTAATGCATGATTATAAACATAAATAAAAGAGTTTTAATATTCAATAAATAAGTTATAGTCTAACAAAAATGAAAATTCACCAGCAAAGAAATGATTAGAATAAGTAGAAGCTATTAATTTATATTTTTAAATCATAAATGGTAGGATAAATTGCATAATATTGTGATGCATTGAATAAACTTTTCTCTAGTTGCTTATAAACAAAGTGTAGTAAGAAAATCAATTTTTTTATTTAGGAAGGATCATTGGAAAAATACATAACTAATTTTAGTAAGCTAAGAAATAAAAAATTGCACCAGAATCTTTCTTTTAGCATTTAAACATTATGTAAATGTAGAAAAAAGTAAAAATTACATCAAGAATATTTCTTTTAGTATTTACACATTATGTAAATATAGAAAAAAGTAAAAAATGTATCAATAATATTTATTTATCAATTAAAAATTATGTAAATTACATCAAAAATATTTTTTTAGCATTTTATGATTAGGTAAATGTAGGGCAAAGTAAAAATTACATCAAGGATATTTCTTTCAGTATTTGAATTACATAAATATCAAGAATCATTTGCTTAGTATTTATAAATCATATAAATATAAAAATAGTTTTTCTTAATATTTATAATTCATTTAAAGTGAATTAAGATAATTAAAATAGATCATTAAAAAGTATTGATTAGAAGTACTTTTGTCAAAGAAAAAATCCACCATTATTAACCAAGTCAAATTTATGGTGTACACAACTCATTGAAATTTACTAAATTGAATACGTAACTATTTTCAAACCTAGGACATTCAAGCCAATTTACTTTTCCAACATGACAAAGTAAAATATGAGTCCTAGGTCATGAGGTAACTAAAAGGATGATATAATTCTCCTTTGAGAAAAATAAAAAAATCTAAAAGTTCTTAGGAAAAATACTCACCTTGTTGACTCACGTAGTTTCCAAGGAAAAGTTGTGATTCTAAGATTTCAACTTAGTTCTAAAAATTAGGACAAATTTTAACTATTTTCCAACCTCCTATAGAAGTCTAAAAAAATAGTCAAGACTCGTAATAAGGACAAGCAACCAACCTTTAACAAGGGTTATGAGTAAGATTGCGAACAAGGACTAATGATAACCGAGGAAAGATCCAAAGTGAAGGAGAACTAATTGAAATTTAGATCTTGAAAAGGAGACTTAGAAAAGAAAAATTTGAAGGAAAATTAGGAGAAATCCAAGAAGGTGGAAAGAGGACCAAATTGAAAAAAATTGCCAGTAAGTTGAGATCTTGCTTTGACTGCCTCCCTATTTGTGTAGAAATATTTATCGAGAAAGAATTGCTTATGTTTGTAATGGTGCATACAAGTTTAACTTGATGCACTTAGGAAGTTGATTGAATTGAATCAAAATCCTAATATACTAAGTTTGTAACATGATAAAAACAAAAGCACACTAGACCTCCCCCAAGGCTATTTGTGGGTCCCTTTTCCAAGGGGGATTAGCTTGCCGCCTTGGAGAATTCAGATTGGCCTCGATGGCAAGAGGTTGCTTCGTAGGGAGTTTCTTGGGTAGAAGGAGTTAAGGGTGCCAAAGGGGGACTCTATCTAGTAAACTCTTAAACTCTTAAGAATTGTCCAAAACCCTACGTGACTTAGGATGGACTTCTTGAGGTCCTAGTTAGAGATGAAAATCTTGTAAAAACAAAGGCCTTCGTGCCATTCTTTTATATGGGCAGAAGGTGAACACTTATATAAGAATCTCTATTAAATAAAGAAGTTGTTTTTTAAAGGGCTATTTTCATTTTTTGTGTAATGTGATTTAAATTATGTGAATGAATAATGTGACTAAAAAGATTAATTAAAGAAGTTGATTTTATATGTGCAATATAAATATATTAGATAAGTAGATAACTAAAACTATCCAACAAAGGAAACCAGAATGGCATGATTCTTGACAAATCCACCCTAAGGCAAGGTAGTCTTGGTAAGTCAAGAGCTTTTTTACAAACTTGGTTATCGAGGCTTAAAATGGACTCAACATTGGCTCTAGGACTATAGTCGATGTAGTCGAGCTACCTAAATTCACCTAAATAACCCCACAGCCTTAGGCCAGGAGTGTATAGACACTATGAACGGATTTATCTAAATAATAAAAATACATTTATAAATACTATTTCTAAACCATAATCCAACATGTTTCCCTTCTCAACTTCAAGCAACTAGGGTACCCAAATATATTGGTGACTAGCATCTCATAACACAAACAAAGGGAGCACCCCCCCCAACCTTATCACTGTGGCCCCCACTATGGCTCTTCTACACCCTCGGGATTAGCTACCCTAGAATGCACCATTTCAACATAAAGTATGTATGCAACATAGTCCACTCCTTTAATAAAATATTCTAAGAGATAATGTAATCCTTGCCACATCAATCCCTAAAGGACACAATAACACTAAACATACAACTTAGGGAACCTCACACTCAACGTGGGTCAATAATTCGAAATCAAGTGCTATGCATCCATGAGATAATTCTCTTGATACCATGTACAAAAATGCAGATGCAAGATGAATGACACATGTGCTCAAACAAGTAAACTTATAAATCAATTAGCGAGGATGTGCACAAATATCCCTTTTATGATTTCACTCTAGCGTAGTGTGTCGTTGTTATTAAGGCCGCACCAAGATAACGTGTGCTACTACTCTATCCAAACTTAAATCAAAATAAATTCTATATGATAGAATATGCATAAAATTAGTATTCCACATGATACTCAACTTTCCATAGCCCTTTCTCCCCTACTATTTAAGATTTTGCTTGCGGTGGTAGGTGTAAAGCACATTTTTAATATGTTTTTTAATGTGAAAAGCAATAAATATGTGCTATAATATAAATAATGGGTATAAGCTAAGACTAAACCTCATGCCCTAGCCTCATCATACATTCACAAACATATTCATAATTTTTAGTAAATTTTCCATGTGCAAATTATATTTCTTTCCTTTTTCTTTAGTCAAAATCATATTTTTGAGATTTTTCTTTTTTTCATTATAAAATTTATTGTATTTCTTGTTTTTTTGGAGTCAAGAAATTAATCCACACTCTAATCTATCTTCTTTTATCCCACATGAATAAGATTTGATTTTCTAAAACCACAAAAACCATCATTTTTCCTTTGGGCTTTCAAAAATTAATAACTCATGATTATGAACACGGGTTTTGATTTTTATGATACATAACCCTAAAAACTATTGCAACCAAGCTTCAAACAATTTTTTATTGTGTATCGAACAAGATTTGCATCATAAAATGTCCAAAAAAAAAATTTGAATTTCCATTAAAAAGAGGCTTATAGCCATTTTTCGGGTTTCACGTTTCAAAAAAAGAATTTTTGGGCAGCCACCAAACTAGCAATCGATCTTCAAATTGTGCTGCCTCCCCCCCCACCCCCCCAAAAGCCACCTTCACACTCATCTTCCTCCTCCTCTTGCCTTGCTTCTCACAACTCCCACGTCCGGTTGACCAATTTCAATTTCAAAGAGATGTCTCAAATTGCTTGGAACTCATTCCACCATGATTTGATATCTGAAAAATTTATGAAAAAACTACAACCACTGTGAAGTCCATCATCAAAAGTGATTTGAATTCCCCTCTTCCTTGGCCACTCAAAATTATCAAATTCACATCTACTACTTCCTTCAAACTTAAGTTTACGCTTTGAATTGATAAAATTTGGTCCATTTCTAGCACTTCTCAAGGGCTTAAATCCATTGGCAACCACAAGATAGGAGACTTACTCTTGAATCCATGAACTGATTTGCACATAAATAAACCACAAAAGGCATCAACTTGTTACAAAGAAAATGCACAACAAACACAAACATAGATCTCACCCTACCCCATGACAACATGAAGGCATGAAGATCCACAAGGGATAGGCCAAGTATAATTTGATAGAGATCTAGAGCTAGTCATTAACCGATTGTTCCAACAAAAAATAGCTAAAAAGAACTATCAAAGGAGTCATCCTAAGTGGTGGTCTGATCTGCCTACCTAACCAAGGACAATTGGATTAGGAACTCCTACTAGGCAAGGACTCCTATACCTTGGTCTTTTATTTTCAGATCCTTTTGATTTATCACTTTGTTATACTTCAAGATTTGATACTCGAGCGTGTAAAAAGGAGGGAGCTTAGCATATTGTGACCCAAGGAGAACAGGGCATCAACCTCACGTCTTGTCCCAGCACCCAAGAACCTACTAAGCTCTTGCAAGCCAACACAAAATCATTTCTATTTTGCTTGCTTTTATTTTCACTCCAACCATCATTATTTATTTTTCCTTTTGGGCTAGACTTGTCCCCAAGAACCTACAGACCTTCACAAGGTCAGTGATCATATGCTCTTTGAATTTTTCTTTCTTTTCTTTTCTTTTTCTTTTGTTTAGGGATTAGAGCCCCTTTTTACACACCTCCATATATTATATAAGGTTTTTAGATATATTCATCATTTTTTATCTTTATTTTATTTGACAGGCTTCTCTAAGTGCCCCACAACCATTGCCTAGTAGGCTAGCAGGAGAAGGTCCCTAAGGACTACTCATAAAACAGTTCTTTAAATGCATGACAATGTCTTCATAGGAGGTAAACAACTGCTCAGACTTCCCCCAAAATATACCAAGCCAAACCCTAGGACTTCATGCCTTGATTTTTTGGCCCCCAAAAGAAGATAATTTTCTGCATACACATATACATATATAGCACAAAGGGAAAGAACTCATAAAGGAAGAACATCACCTGGACTTGACCACAAGAAGCTTCTACACAGCAAAAGACTTGCTCCAAGTACTCCATTGAATTTGTTTAGTATAGCACTAAGAAAAAAAACCATTAATGGCACCTCCATCAAATAAATGTCAAGATTGTGGGAGAGAAGGAAGGAGTCTCACTTGTAGCTTTCTTGCTTGCACAATGGGGGAATACACACAAGGGTGGAGGCTGAAAACAGTTTTCCTCTTCTTAGTTGTGTAGGCCAAAAGAACTCTCATACAAAGAAATAGAAGAACCCTATATATGGGTCTCAAACCAAACTCAACTAACTAAGGTGGCATACTAACTGAGCCACGAACTAGAGTAGATAAGGATAGCTGTCATGTAGCTATTATTCATGGGCGGTGTACCAACCGCGTCTGCAACTGACAAGTCGGTGACATAAATACACAACGGCCACCCTGGCGTATCACGAGTGGAGCTCGATATCTCAACACTCCCCCTCGAGCTCAATCCCAATTCCTGCACACCAAGCAGGTCTCTGAACTTGCACAGCTTCTCTGCGCCCAATGCCTTCGTGAATATGTCAGCTACCTGATCCTCTGTGCTGACATAAACTAGATCAATAAGACCTAGTAAAACCCTCTCTCGCACATAGTGATAATGCACCTCAATGTGCTTTGTTCTAGCATGATAGACTAGGTTATTTGCCAAGTGTATACTACTCATGTTGTCACAATAAATGACAACTGGCCCATTTGTAGGTTGATGCATATCATAAAGTAGCTTATGCAACCAAGCTACCTCACATGCAGCCATTGCTGCACCCCTGTACTCAGCCTCTGTGCTCGACAAGGCAACTGTAGGCTGTTTCTTGCTGCTCCAAGTGACTGCAGCACTCCCAAAAGAGAACAAATATCCACTGGTAGATCGTTTATCAGAAATACTACCAGCCCAATCAGCATCAGTGTATCCATGCAGCTGTATCTGAACCCCAGTCTCATAAAATAGTCCATATTGCAATGTGGACTTCACATACCTGAGTATGCGTCTAGCCGCATCCAAATGTGGTTTCCTTGGAGCCTGCATAAACTGACTTACCAATCCAACAGCATAGCTCAAATTTGGCCTGGTAATAGTCATATAAATCAAACTTCCTACTATGCGTCTGTACATAGTAGGGTCTTCTAGAAGCTCACCTGCATCTGTGCTCAGCTTCACATTCTGCTCCAAAGGAACTGAAATAGGCTTACAGCCTGTCATCCCATATTTGGATAGCATGTCCAATCCATACTGCCTCTGCAAGAGCTGTATCCCACTTGGTGATCTAATTACCTCAATGCCCAAGAAATAACGCAGCTCTCCCAAATCCTTCATCTCAAACTTCTGCTTCAATAGCATTTTCACATGAAGGATATCTTCATCACTGTCACCTGTCATAATCAAATCATCAACATAAATGACAAGTAGCATAATACCTTTCTCTGTTTTTCTCACATAAAGTGAGAAATCTGCCTTGGAAATATGAAAGCCAATAGTGACAAGATACTGTCCTATCTTGTCAGACCATGCTCTAGGTGCTTGCTTCAAGCCATACAAGGCTTTCTTCAACCTGCAAACAAACTCAGGATGAACAGCATGCACATAACCTGGTGGCTGCTCCATATAGACCTCTTCTTGCAAATCACCATGCAAGAAGGCATTCTTTACATCCATCTGATGTAAAGACCATCCCTTTGATGCAGCCATAGCAATGACTGCTCTTACGGTTGCCATCCTTGCAACCGGACTGAATGTTTCTTCATAGTCAATGCCATATGTTTGTGCATACCCCTTGACTACTAATCTTGCCTTGTATCTGTTCACAGAACCATTTGCATTGTGCTTCACCTTATAAACCCACTTACAGCCAATTGCATTTTTACCTTTAGGCAAAGGTACCAATTCCCATGTAGCATTTGCTTCCAAGGCATCCATTTCTTCATCCATGGCTTTCTCCCATTTTTCTTTTCCCATGGCTTCCTCAAAAGAAGTGGGTTCTGGTTTCTGTATCACTTTAACCATATATGCATAGTGAATGGTTGTAAATCCATCATATTTCAGCCTATCCACAGGATACCTAGCTCTCGTAGACCTGCGCAAAGTAGGTTCACTCCCAGGTGCTCTCAAAACATCCCTGGTCTTCCCTACTCCATGTGTAACAATAGAAGGAATACCCAACTCATCATCAATGCTCTGTTCTGAGCCACTGGATTCACCATCCACATAAGAGTGACCTGCATTCACATCAAACATGGGCTGATCAACCTTCTCTTTTCCTTTTTGTGATACCTGCATACCACTATCTGCATTGCTTTGAGAAGATTCTCCTGATCTGAATCTGCCTGTCCATGGCGAAGAATGTGAACCACTGCTAGAGGACGCTCCAGGTCCACTAATATTTTGTGACTGCTGCTGTGAATTCTGTGCAGCATTACCATTTTGTGCATCTACATCATCAATCACATTTACTGGTTTATACCAGCTACTCATCTCATCAAAAACAACATCTCTGCTCACTGTAAACTTATTATTTGCAGACCTGTTTCTTTTTCAGCCATAGCTTTAAGAGTTTTGAAATGCCCAAAAACTTCACTTTTCTTTTTCATAAAATACACCCAAACTTTTCTGCTATAGTCATCAATAAAAGTGACAAAATAATGACAGCCTCCAAGAGATGCAGCTTTAGTAGTCCACACATCAGAGTGGATTAATTCCAATGGCTTCTCACTCTCTTGAACATGTCTAGGAAATGGTTTCCTTGCCTGTTTTCCAAACTGACAGGCTTCACATACCTTATGCATTTCTGCAACCTTGAATTTGGGCAATCCTGCAACAATATTTTGGGCCTGCATTGATTTAAGTCGTTGTACATTAACATGACCAATGCGTTTATGCCAGATATCAATATCTGCAACTACACCGGTCCCATGTGCAAACATTGCTGCACTCAATTCAGACATGTCTGCATCCAACGTAAACATTCTGCCCTTCTTCTTTCCTTTTGCTATCAAGCGACCTCTATTTTTCATATCCTCAACAAAGCATCCATGAGGATTAAATCTGACCTGCAAGCCCTGCTCAACCATTTGACCAACAGAAACCAGATTCTTGGTGATATTCGGAACATGAAACACATCGGACAAGTATTTCTTTTTTCCATCCTGCATAGACAAAGGAATTTTTTCTGCATGACCTGTCATGTGGTTTGATGCACCTGAGTCAACATACCATACATCATTGCTTTCTTCTGCACTTGTCACAGAATTGTTCATGTGCTGCACCATAAATAAATGCTCGTTTCTGTCATCACCCTGTCTACTAGAAGATGCATAATTCCCTTGTTGCAGTTTTCCATTCATGATGTCATTCTGCTTTTTATAGCAGTCTTTAGCCATATGACCCATTTTACCACAGTAGTAGCATTCAACATTACTGTTTGTATTTTGGCCTCTTTGCCATCCACCACGACCTCTTTGGCTCCCCCTGCCTCTAGAGTTACCACGTCCTCCTCCATAGGACTGGTTTTCTTGAGTTTGCTGCATATTCTGATTTCTACCACGGCCTCCATATCGGCCTCCTCTACCTCTGCCTCTACCTCTTCCAGCATTTGAGTAGAAGACAGCTTCTTTTGAAGTTCCTCCTGAAGAAGATGCACCACCATTTCTCTGCTCCTCAGAAATTAGAAGAGCAATCAACTCCTCAAAATCAGGAAATCTTTCACGGACGGAAATGGATGTTCGGAACTGTGCATAATCCTTTCCTAGACCATTCAAGGTCACTGAGACTAAATCATCATCTTCCACTGGCGACCCAATGGAAGCAAGTGCATCTGCAATCTTCTTCACCTTCATGTGGTAGTCATTGATGCTCATACTTTCTCTTTGCACATTGTGCAACTCTTGCTTGAGCTGCATTTTCCTGGCTTGCGTATTTGTGCTATACATTTTTGACAAAGTATCCCATGCCTCCTTTGGCGTACTTGCATCTTGAATATGCACAATCATAGAGTCTGAAATGCTGATAGGCATCCAGTACATAACTTTCCTGGCTCTCTCATGCCATGCTTTAAATCCCTGCATTTGCTGTTGATTGGGAACATCAGGAAGAACTGGTTCTTCTTCATTTCCTGCAACAAATTCCCAATATCCTTTTCCCATAAGGAAATTCGTCATTCTAAACTTCCATGCTTGGAAGTTGTTCTTGTCAAGCTTTTCAGTGACAATCTGTGAGAGAGAATCAGATGCCATTACAGAGCACTGCAAAAAATTCTGTCACTGCAAACAACACAGCTTCAGCCTCACAAAGGCAAATCTGCAAAACTGACGAAAGTGGTATTTGACCACACAGTCACTTCCTAGTGACGATTTTGCATCAACAGGCAACAGGGATAATTTTGTAACTCCCAATGTCTCTGCGCACAAGCATACGATGCAATTTCTACAGAAACTTTTCACCGACCTGTAGAACAGTGGCTGCACAGCATAAATCTGGGCCTTTTCCTGAGTGCGTACAGAAAACTTCCGCCTCCAAAACAGGCCCCGAAATGGCCTCAAATAAAAAAAACAAGGTCGCCAAGGGCTAAAGGCCTCTCCCGCAGCATATACTGCCCTCTTGCTTCACCGCGAAGGGCGTCTCAACCTGAGACAATGCACTCCTGCACTTTCCGGCTGTGCTACCTGCAGAGATCTGCTCCCAAAACAGAAAATAAAAGCAACACTGCTCCTCTTACCAGAACACCGCGAGCTTGGCTTGCTTTCTTGAGCTCCTTACCACGAACAAGGCTCTAATACCATGTCAAGATTGTGGGAGAGAAGGAAGGAGTCTCACTTGTAGCTTTCTTGCTTGCACAATGGGGGAATACACACAAGGGTGGAGGCTGAAAACAGTTTTCCTCTTCTTAGTTGTGTAGGCCAAAAGAACTCTCATACAAAGAAATAGAAGAACCCTATATATGGGTCTCAAACCAAACTCAACTAACTAAGGTGGCATACTAACTGAGCCACGAACTAGAGTAGATAAGGATAGCTGTCATGTAGCTATTATTCATGGGCGGTGTACCAACCGCGTCTGCAACTGACAAGTTGGTGACATAAATACACAACGGTCACCCTGGCGTATCACGAGTGGAGCTCGATATCTCAACAATAAATACATGGCCCTCTTGGCCTAATGAAATCAAACATTAAATCCAACCAGAATGGCCTTCTTGGCCTAATGAAAAGATAACTATAAAGCACACCATTCAACATCCTATTGTTGGAAAAAAACCCTTGGTCCCTAAATAAATCATATTGAAACCACATAAATTATACTAAAATATAGCGCTAGACCATGGGATGGACCACTCAGGCCCTATACTAAAAGCATCTAAATGGCACTTAGGGGAGTCCGATGAATATGTCATTTAACAATCCTATGCATCCATGAAAGAATAATAAGCTTTTAATCTCTACCCGACTCATCACCCATACTAACTATCGGTGGCCATAACAAGACTTGTCGTTAAGTAATCCCTATAGTAGCCTTAGGCTAATACAATCGGGCAATTCTAACAAACCCTCTGGACTACAATTGAGAGACATGTCCTCCACAAAGGCATAATTTTCCAATTAATTCGCATAGCATTTCCACCAACAAGGAACTAGCTAACAAGTCACCGTCTCAAAAATTTGAACTATATCCAAAGCTATATGATGATACATCTATAGAATGGGATCCCTCACACTATAAGTCCCATTCAATTGGTTGATCACTAACTACAAGTCACCTTTCACTAATAAATTGAAGATACCACCACATCAAGCTATATTCATCCCCATGATTAAGGCCTTGTATTCTCCCATGTTATTAGTAAAAGGGGTGCCTAAATAAACTCCCATTTTCATAATGACTCTACATTGGGAGTTTTTAAAAACCATACCAACACTCATAATGCTTAGCAGGCCTTCGAGAACCCCCGTCAAAATACAAAGTATAGATCCATGCTTCACTGATAGGCCATGCTATACCGATCAGTCTACTCATATGTATGATAGTCAGAGTTGAGCTGAGAGAGAGGATGTATGATAGGTACAATCCCCTTCTTCCTCACCAAACTCAATAGGGACATAATTATAACCCTATGATAATGTTGACAGTAGGCCTTAATGTCCCAAGTGAAAGATTTGTCTTGCCACTCAATAATATGATATCCCTTACTCCACTAGATCACTCAACCTTGGTGGTAATGCTATTCTAAATACAGATATTCAAGATAAGGAATGATTCTACCCATCCAATTACCTTGGCACCTATTGCAAGTTTAGGTTGGATCTTGAAAGACTTGCAAAGCTCCAAGTCACGTCGGTCGCTACATGTAATAGAGCTTCAACTTATTAAAGTTTACTTTACTTTTAAACTCTATCCCCTTCAAATCTGCTAAAAGGGTTGTAAAGTCATTCTTTCCTATACAAACGATCTTATAAGGGCCATCCCATTGGGGTTCTAACTTACCTAGAAATAACTAACGACGTGCATCATAATATAGGACCAACTAACTCTTCATAAATTTATATCTTTTAGCATGAAGGTCATGCAACACTTTCATCCTCTTCTTCCCTACCTCTTGATGTAACAAAGCGTGTAATCGCATCTCATCAAAATGTGCCAAGAAAATCAACCTTTTTGCAATGGTTCCTCTTCGCCCAAAGAATTATTCAACGCAAACCTCACAATGGGTAACTCAATTTCGAAGGGCAAGACACACTCCTCCCCATATACCAACTTAGATGCGGTATGGCATGTTGCTCTCTTGAATGTAGTATTATAAGCTCAATAGCCACATGAAGTTTCTTGTCCCAGTTGTGCTTACCCTCAAATACAGTCTTGGATAAAATCCCTACAAGTTCCTTGTTGGTACTCTCTACTTATCCATTTGCTTGGGAATTATATGGATAGTTATATTATGTTTAATTTTTAAGGCCTCAATCAAGGCTTCTATAACTTTATTAAGAAAATATATCCCACGGTCAGACACTAGTTTTCTAGGTGGACCGAAATGGCAAACTATTTGTTCCATAGTAAAATTTCTATTTCCTTGGCATTATCATTCATTGTAGCTCGAGATTCAGATCATTTTGTAAAATAGTCCATCGTCACAATGATATAAAGCTTCTGCATAGTAGACGAAGGGTGCATAGGTCCCACAAAATCAATACCCCACTTCTCAAAGGGCAAAGTTACAAGAATAGAATTGAGTGGCCACTTATGATTTTCCCTAGCATTGTGTCCCTGGTAGACATCACAATGCTTAACATATGCAAAAGCATCCTGGAAAACCATTGGCCACCAATGGCCAGCACACAAAATTTTCTAGGCATGAGCCATCCAGCAAAATGACCTCCACATGGAATCATGGCATGCCTCTAGGATAAAGGGTACCTCATCAGGCACCACACAATGACGATAAATCTCGTCCACACATTTTTTATATAAAACACCCACTATTATTGAAATGCAAAGTGCTTGTTGCTGCTTGATCTTCCTCTTCTCAGTTTTAGAAAGAGTTTTTGTCGAGTTGCCTGTTGATAGATGATGTGTGATAGATGCATACCATGATGGAATAAGAGCTACATCAATCTTGCATAGATCCTTGTAATCACTATCATCTCACTCTTCCTTAGGTTCACTAAAATCTATTAGACACTCGACAATACCCTACAGCTTTGGTAGCCTACTCTTAATCTCATAACCAAACTCCTGTATAAAAAAATCAACCACTTGGCTAGGCAATCAGGGGGTTGAAGCTTGTTTAGTAATAAGTATGATCTTTCTACCTTGGTGAAGAACACCACCTTCTCATAAAGAATATAGTGTCTAAACTTCTTAGTGGAAAATACCATAGCCAAGCAAACCGTCTCCAAATAGTTATAATGAAGCTTTGAAATTCCCAACTTCTGGCTTGCGAATGCAATAGGGTGATTAAGCTCTGCCTCCCAGAATTGGGATAGGCAACAACTAATACTATGCCTTGTTGTAGATGTGAATATATAGAAAACCTAACCCCTTTTTGGAGCTTTTAAAACTAACACTTTGGATAATTTAATTCTAACATCTTCAAATGCCACTTTCCATGCTTCTGTCCATTCAAAAACATAGCCATGAGATAAAATATTCATCATGGGTAACGAACACTCTACCAATGAATTAATGAATCAATGATAATACCCCACACAGATGAAACAGAACTATAAACTCCCCTAGGGCAAGTGGGTGGGCTTAAGTTCACAATAACAAATACCTTTTCAGGGTCGGTGGCAATATCGCCGCACTCACAATATGACCCAGTAGCAAACCATAAGGCATCCTGAATACATACTTCCAAGGATTCAATGCTATGCAATACTCTCAACATCACTTAAATCATGCATGTTGAACAATCAATTATCTAGGTAGCTACCCCCAAATCATCTATAAAAACCTTTAGCTCTTTAGGGGATATATCAGCAAATGTCTTGTCAACCATTCTTTGCCAAGGCCAAGGAGTATTACATAGGCCAAAAGCCATCACATGGTATGCGAATATACCAAAAATTATAATGAAAGTCATCTTTAACTTATCCACTTCAACAATGGCCATTTGATTATAACCCACAAAACAATCTATGAAAGAGTATATCTCTCGCCCTACTAGTTGATCTAAAATGATCGATAAAGGGCAGAGGATAATAGTCCTTCACTTATTACTTGTTCAGTTCCTTAAAATTGACACATAGGTGGATTTAATTGTTATTTTTCTTTCTTATTACCATCGGCAAACACCATTCTTTATGTTCAATGGAAAAGATTAGACCAGTCCTTTAAACACATCAATTCCTCAAAAAGAGGTTCTCTCAATTCAAAAGGCATACATCTAACCTTTGGCCTCACTAGCTTACTACCTTCTTTCAATGGGATCATATGCATGGCAAAAAAGGGGGAAATCCCCTTCAATTCATCATAAATCCATGCAAATATATTCCCAAACTCCTGTATGAGTGCTACATGATTTGCACGCTCATCAACAAATAACAAAGTATCAAGTTGGGATGGGGATCATTGGGAGTCCCAAGATCCAACTCTATCACATATGCATCACGAATCCTATATTTTGCCTCTATTGTCTCATTTAAACATACTTGGTAAACCTCCTCAATAGTAGTAGGCCCCTCTTCAAAATCACTGAACTTGAGGTTCCAATAGTTGAGGTTTCCTTGAGTGCCTCCCATTCTATAGTGGGAGGTAATGTTCTTTCATCAAATGGGCAATTAGGATATGCATCCAAAATTATTGTTTTTAACCCACACCCAAAAATTAATGGATCGGCTGGGATATCCACCAAATAATTGGAATGTAATATCCTCAAACATCCAAGCAACAACTAATACCTTGGCCTCCCAACAAATTGGATAACACAAAAGTTAACAACGCACTCAATGTTAGCAACTGTCACATGTACTTGTGTTACCATTCCTTCTTATTGTCTTAGGCTATCATCAGACATTTTTAAAACTATCATGACATCCTTTTGAATTGGTAAACCCAGCCTCTCCCTTAAATCCATACTCATAAATGAGCCGGGGTCCACCACTGCATTATCTATCAAGATTACATCGATATATGCTAGTACCCCCGAGGTAGTGCTTCTCTACATGCCCACCATTCACTTCCCACTCGATGGACACCAAAAAGTTCAATGACATAACCTGATTGTAGAATTTTATTAAACTCCTTTTGCGAACACTTGGAAATAGTTGGATTAATTATAGCAGATTCACATTTAGTTTAACTTCACAAAGAATTTTTGCTAGGTCAAACTCACAGGAGTTTGCCACTACTCTCTTCTCTTTCCACACTAGCCGCCCTTTTGGCTTCTTGATAATCTCAGTACCCTCCTTTTCCTTTGATTTATGTTTTCTTTTTACCACATGCTTCTCTAAAACAACATCATTTTTAAGAGGGCCTGCCTAGGCATCTCACACCTTCTTATCATCATTTCTAGGTTTAGGATTAACTTTGCTTGTACTAGGGTCATCTTTTTGAGTATCTTTCAATTTTTTCCCCTTGGTTTTTACACTTACATTGTTAGGAGATAAAATCTCACCGATTGGCAAAGTTTCAACTAGACTGACCCCACTAGGCATTTCCTTGAGTGTGGCTTTAACCCTTTGCAAAACTTGCTTAGGGCCCTCTCCTTTGGCATTCTCATTATTTGCACAATGGTTCACATGCCCAAGTTGGTGACTACCATGGTGGAGAGAACTAACCCTACTCCAACAAGTAGTGGCTAAGTTACCAGAATTCCCACATATATCAATTTGACATTAGGACAATTCTGAGGGAAATGCTATCCACCACACCACTTACAGTTAAATCATGATGAGCCCCCATCATCGAGCTTCCTAGTACCCATCAAATTGTGCTAATGCTTTAAGAAATTTACATCCGCTGTGATTTGGCAGTATTACTTAGTGATCATATCCGTATAATGTTTCATCATATCTTCTACTTCCCCTACAATGTTTGATGCAGAGGACTCATAACCAATGGATTCAAGAGCTACCCTCTCACTAGGTTGCACAGTTTGTAAAGGAGTTGCCACCTAGACCCAACCCTTGGTTTACAAAAGAAGCTCTTTGGCTCACCGATGGCTTACAGACATTTGGAGGAGCTGGCAACAAAGGCACATTTTGCATCATGCTTCCTCTACCAAGGTTGATCACAAGGGTATTGATCACACCTTGATCTCCACTAACTAATCCAAAATTATTTCCAAGTTTAAGGCTTGAATTTAAATTTTCCCTCAAGGTGTAGGCCACTTGTCAGTGGGACTTTACTTCCTCTGCTTGAGTTATAGCAGTATCTATATCCACTAGAGGGACACTACTCAACTACACTTGGATATTGAAGTTCAATCCATGCAAGAAATATTGCAATTGAGCAGCATGTGGAATAGGAATAGAGGCTTGCAACTTGCAAAAGTCCTCTTTCATCTTCTTGCCATATGCTCAGGCATTTTCATGGGGCTCTTGAACTATCACATTTAGAACATGTAGCAAATATTGTCCACCCCTCTCAGGGGCAAATTCCCTACGAAAGGCTGGAAAGAATAAATCAATCATGGTTATGGTACCCTCTTCTAGACTGTGATACCACATTGCAGCCCTCCCTTTTAGGATCATGTTAAAGAACATCATTAGATGTCCCTCGTCTTGAATTTGATAGTTAAATTTGAGTTTCAAGAACTCACTTATGTGAAGCTCCGCATTATCCTCCACCCCATTAAAGATAGGTAGAGGAAACCCTGAAGCTGGCAAAATTTGGTGTTCCTATTGGAATTGCATTAGGTTATGCCGCCATAATGACAATTGGATTTGTTGTAAGAGTTTGTAACGATGCAACTACAACTCCACTTGAAGTGAGTTGACTTACTGGGAGAAGGGGAGCACTCGAGCTTCCTTATCTATCTAATAGACTATTTGTAGCACTAGGGTCACTGAGACCTCTCCCTTGTAGGGGTATCAGGCTGCTACATTGAGGGGATACCTCCTAACAATTTCAGTCTACCATCTAGCCCTTTTGGCTCGTTCTTGTTTTTGGATATTAGCTTGATAGCATTTATCAGGAAATAATGGGTCTATCAAAATACTCTTTGGCATAAACTAACTAACGAATCTCTAATTAACTAGGAATTAAAAATCACCACTTATAAGCTACTCTTGGTAAATGCACCACTTGTCAGAACTAACAATGGGCCCCACATTGGCTCTAGGGCTCTAGCTGAGCCTCCTAAACTCACCTAAACAACCCCAATGCCTCATAGACAAGAGCGTATAGACACTATGAACAAATTTATCCAAACAATGAGTTTGTAAATACTATTTCTAAACTATAGTCCAACATGTTACCCTTTCCAACTCCAAGCAATTGGGACACCCAAACATATCTGTGAGTAGCACCTCTCATAAAAAAAACAAAGGGAGCACCCCCAACTTATTGTTGTGGCCCCACTACAACTCTCCTACACCCCAAGGATTAGCTCCAAGATGCATTGTTTCAATATAAAGCACATATTCAACATAGTCTACTCTTTTATGAAATGTTCTAGGGGATAATGGGGATAACCTGAGATTAAACCTCATGCCCTAGCCCCACCATACATTCATGGATATATTCATAATTTTTAGTAATTTTTCCATGTGTAAAGTCTATTTTTCTCCCTTTTTCCTTAGCCAAAATCATATTTTTATATTTTTCCTTATTTTATTTATAAAATTTAATTTTTTTATTCAGTACATTAATCCACATCTAGTCCATCCTCACATTTAATTTTATCCCATATGAACAAGATTTGAATCCCCGAAACTAAGAAAACCATCATTTTTTCTTTAAAAATACGATTTTGGGACCCTGAGTTCTGAATTTTATGACACATAGCCATCAAACATATCACAACCAAAGCACCAAACAAATTTTCATCACATATGAACAAGATTTGCATCATGACATGTCAAAAAAGATTCCAATTTCCATTAAAAAGAGGCTTACCACCATTTTTCGGGTTTTAGGTTTCAAAAACTAAATTTTCAAGCACCCACCAAACCCATCACTGATCTTCAAATTGCATGGCCATCACTCCTCATGTCATCGACATGATTATGTAATAATCCAATTCAAGCCTACTAGACAACCAATCTTCATTCTGATCTATTCCCATTTATTTGCGTATAAATCACCTTCAACAAGAGGAGAGAGAAAGGATGGTTTTGGTTCTTTCTCTTCAGGCTACCATTTTTTGATCAAAGACCGGCAAAATAGAGCGAAGAAATCATGGAGCAAGCCAGCATCTTCTCACATCAATCTTTGTATGCCCCATAGATCCCCATAGCCCAAAATCACATCACGTGCAATGGGCGGCCCTCCATTTTTTTTCATTGGAAAAAAAAAACTTCCCCCTCCATCATGTCAAATTTTAAGGGATAAGGGTCACACCCTTTCACGTCTCCCCCCCCCCCCCCCAAAGCTACCTGCACACTCAACTTGGTTCTCCTCTTGACTAGCTTCTTACAACTCCCACTTCCGGCAACCAAACTACCTAGAACTCATTCCACCATGATTCAACATCTGAAAAATTTATGAAAATCCGCAACCACAGTGAAGTTTTTCATCAGATGTGATTTGAATTCCTGTCTTCCCTGGCCACTTAAAATTATCAAATTTGTGTTATACTGCTTCCTTCGAACTTTAATTTATGCTTCAAAATTGACAAAATTTGGTCCATCTTCAGCACTTCTCATGGGTTTAAATCTTGCTCTATTGCTGTATAGAAAATATCGATCCATAAAATCAATTAGAACCTTGACTTTGTATCATTTTAGGGGAACCAAATGAGACTTTGCCTTATGGTGAAAGGGGTCAACATACTCATACTCCCCCTCATTTCTCACTCTCCTTGAATCAAGTGCGATATGAATCAACTTCGGTTCAAAAAATCTAGTAGAAGCAGTTGCTCGAAGACAGACAATAGTTAACCCAAATAGGAGACCTTAGTTTACTTAGAATGTGAGAATTCAAGTCAATTCTCATGGGAGCACCCAAGACCTTTCATTGTTGTGAAGTGGGCTTGATAGAGTCTAGTAGCAAACCTTGTGTTATTGGAAAGAGTACCAAGCGATGCCGCATTGAAAATCATCTCGATAGACCACTAAATCGTGTTGCTAAGGATGCCTTAGAGTGGGCACCTCACAAATAGATCATGATTGGGTCTAAAGTTTTGGGGTCTTGCCCTTGTTTCTTTGTTTGGACTTGTGTCTACTTGTTGTTCCCTTAGGGATCTCAATCTTCTAGTTCAAGCTAATTTTCAATCAACATGGCTTCCACAGTTAAGAGACAATCAATTCTTCTTTCATCAACAATTACTTTGTAATGTGGAAAACTACATATTTTAAGCAAAAACATGCTTTCCTCTTTCCAAGCAATGTGTGCTAAATGATCAAGTGATTTCTTCAATGCACATTGGTTGATTACTTGAAGCATTCAAGCATTGTGTCCTTTTGGTTGGCCTTGTGTTGCAGTAACAATCCTAATGTGCTATGGGCTTTGATGATGTGGAGGTTTTTATGGCCTTGAATGTAACATATATTCCCAAACCCTAAGTGTTTTTTACGTGGGATGGTCCAAACTTAAGGGTCTTTATGCAAAGAATTTGCACTCCTATCCAAGAGTTGAGATGAATTCTAGTCTTGGATCCTAAGATGGTGCCCTAAAAGTGCATTAACATGTCCTACCAAGCAAGGCTATATGTTTGTGTCTAGTGTTAAACCTAAAGAATGCCTAAGAAGTGAGAGCTTTGTAATGCATTAAGATGCCTTAAGGTGCATGAACTTGTGACACTTGATTTGGCCTAGGATGTGTGTGATTCCTAAAGAGCTATGGCTCTAAGAAGAGTGTGGTGTGTGACTACTTGAGTGCTTTTTTTTATTTCCAAGTAGGTGATTACTCATGTGGTCTTGTTTGGTGGTGTGAAAACCTATTATTTTGTGAGTATATAGAACCTAAGGGTTTGTGAATGCCTAAGGAGAGGCCTTGGTGACTATCCTATGTGAAGGTTACCCTAAGACTATGATCACCTATGGCTCAAGCATTGTGGCCCTAAGGAAGTATGCCTAGTTGTGACATGAAGAGGGGTTAGCTTGATTAACCTGAGAGTATTTTAATCTTGTGTCCTAAGGCTCGTGCTACAATTGTTCCTATGCACTCTAAGTGTGCAACTTGTCGAAATTAGTACACGTGCCTCTGTTCTAATGTGTGTGTGGATGGCTTGTGTGTCTAATGTGATATAAGTGCAAATGTAGTGCAAAGCTATGTGTAAATGCCTATGGGGGTTTGTATCAACCTAGACTTGTATAGGTATCGTGCCTATGTGACATGATCTAGTTGTTGTGATGCCCTAAGGAAGTGAGATTCCTATGCTTAGAACCTAGTGTGTAGGTGAGCATGTGTGAGTTGTTTCTCCTTTGTGTTTTATGTGGGCAGTGATGGGTGCCTTATGGGGTGTGATGATGTATCCATACTCACCAATAAGCTAGCATGAAATAAGTGTCTTCAGGGGTCATCAAGCCACCATGCACATGAGGATGTTGGGGTTGTTGGTGAGTCAACCAACTAATGGCATTCAACTTAGAGGTTGACGGTGAGTCATGCTAAGCGAGTGCATGCAAAAGTTGGGGAGTGGGTGATAAAAATGGTAAGCATAATAAAGATGATGAATGTGTGATAATGATGGGGAATGCATGATAATGATGATGAGTGGATGGTAATAGCGTACTTCACTGATCATGAGTGTGTCCACTCAATGATTATGAGTAAATTTATGGTGATTGCAACCCATTTTAATGCTATTCTACTTATAGTGATCATGAGCATGTCCACTCAAATGTATGGTGGTGTGCTTTGTGGCAAGTATATGTTGGTGAGTGAAGGTTGTGGTGGCAAGTGTGGAGAAGGAGATGGTGAGCGAATTGGTGGAAGTGGTAAGTAATATAGATGGTGAGTAAGATAGTGGTGTGTGGTGTAATCACTTTGATTGAATATGCACATTAGCATGTGTGATGAGTATGTCTACTTGGCGATTGTGCATGGTAGAAAAAACGAACCAATAGGCAACATTTGTGCAATGGTGAACCCTAATCAGCACTATAGAGCATGAAAAATCCTAATTGTGATCCATGCAATGCAAATCTAATCAATATGTGATTTAAGTAGTGACAATACAATAGCTCATGCTAAACTAATCAAGACTTGATCTAAGTAGTAATAATACAATAGCTCATATTATAAGCTATTGTGAATGCAAAACTTGATTTTTCCTTGTTCTAATGTTAGTATTCCATCATAACTTTAAGCTCTCCATTATGCAAACCCTAATTGAAAACCATGCTGCTCCAATGATGACTCAAGTCAATACCACAAAACCATTATGATTTTTTCATAGAGCTATGGTGCAATATAATAAAGCAACAACCCTAGGCTCCCCAATCCCTTCAATTATGTCAAAGATTCATATGAATCATAGCAACATTAGGGGGAATATGGACTCAAAAGGGGCCCTTTAGTTTAAGAGTTATGACTTTGCTAATTATAAGAGATTTGAGGTGGACCAATGGGAGAGGGGGTGGTGTGCTCATTTTATCTACTCCCTTTTTCCCCTTGTTTCTACCACTTATAGGCTTGTCCCCCTATGCCCCCTTTTACCCTCCCCCCCCCCCCCAATTTGTACTACCCCATGTTAGGTGGGTCCCACTAGGCATCCAAAAAGCTGACCCAAAAATAGATTTTTTCCCTCCAAAACCTCTTCTTATGATATGTATAGTCAAAAAATGTATTTTTTGTTGTCTTTCTACAAGACATGCTTTCAATTTGGTCATTCTCTTACCTCCATTCCACAAAACTTATGTGCTTTTTATGCACCCAACTTCTCTCAACCATAGCCACACAGTACCCAGCTTCTTTCTTTCTTCCATGGTCATTCTCTTACCTCCATTCTATAAATCTTCTCACATCTCTATCCTCACACAACCATAGCCACATACCCAGCTTCTCCCAATAATAGCCACATAGCACCCAACCTCTCTCTTTTTTCTGAGCATAGCTATAGCCACTTAGCCCCCATATTCTCCCTAGCCACCTAGCACCCAACTTCTTCTCTTTATTCCATGGTAATTTTCTTTCTTCCATTCCACAAAATTTCTCATCTTCTTGTGCTCACATAGCCATTGCCACACAGCCCTCCTTACTTTCATTACCATTCCAATGACATCTACATGTTAACAAAGGTAACCCCATGATTCCATATCTATTGTCTATATACACAATACAAAGGATAAACATGGAAAATGGAAAGAAGCATTGTTCAAGAAGGATTCATGGGTCTACATGCAACCTTCAGCAATAGGGGCTCATCGAGTTTATTGTGATGTACTACAAAATCATTGGAAGGGTAGAATACTTGGGTTTTGAGAGGCTCAAGATGGTGGTCTTGTTGCATCAGTTCAATGTGTGTATAGTGTGAAGGACCTGAAGCTACCTCCTAGAACTACTCGACAATTTTTTTCCCTGAATTGTAAGTCACTACTTTTATGTTCTTAAGTTATCTCATGTTATCACTTATTCTCTTTTGTTAGACATTTTCCCTTTGAATCTTGTTGAGGATCAACCTTTGGAAGCTTATCTTGGATATACAAATCTCTATACATGGATGCGGGTGAGACAATGATGATTAAAAAGTCACTGTAATATATTTTATATCGTAAGATTTTCTTCTATAAATTCATGTATATAGTGCCTACATTAGTTGATTTGTATGGTTCTCTTAAGTTACCTCCTTGTCCACTTCTCAATTCTTTGGAATGGCCCATTTCAGATAAGTGGATGCTTCAGACATTAAAAATGAAGAGCATTCATAGCTCCTTGAGATTCAGAAAAGCTTCAAGATTACTGGATCTTTCATGGTTTATACCAATTCATATTTCTGCATATATCTTCAAAAGTATTAATGTGCATCAATGTCTCTCCATGTTTGTTATAAGGACATAATTGAGGACTTTTTTAATTCCAATTTTGAAGAAGGATGGAATGAGATGGATGGGGTATACAAAGGTGACATCTTTTCCTATAGAGTGGTGGCCTCCAATATTATGTTTCATTATGTGATTGCACATTGATCATTGTACATACACTTCTATTACCAATGTTTGATGAAGAAAGTAGACCAATAGATTCCCTTGGAGTCCATTAAAGACATGTGACAAGCATTTGATATTAAAATTGATATGCCAGGTGGGATGATTGAGTCAATCACAATGAGTTATTGTTGGAGTCTCCTAAATCTATAGGAGCATCTTCTCTTGGTGGGAAGCATTAGTATGGTGTCTGAGGGGTTTTAGTCGAAAGGTTGTATCCATCAGGGATCAAAGAGAGAAGGAAGTAGAGAATAGGATATAGAAGAGAAGAAAAAGAATAGACAAGAGGTACACAAGATAAAGACAAAGCTCAGTGAATCAAAGCACTATGTATTGATAGAACCTGAGAAGATATAAAATCCTTCTCTAGGACTACTTGGAAGCAATCTCCAAGCATTAGATCTCCTAAAGCTTCCTGGTAGACAAAAAAAGTGCACCAAATACTAGCTTCTTATTTGCTACTTAAACAGAAAATCTAATGGTTCCATTGGCTCCAAAAGGGGGTAAAATTGCAGGACACCTGCTCAGAACCCTCCCAGATCACTCCTTCTTCTCCCTATTGTTTGCTACCTAAGAAGAATTGTTTGTTTTCATGCAAAATGGACAAGGCAATGATGGTGATGGCATAGTGTCACAATTAAACATACACTTTTGAGTCTTGAGATCACCATCCAAGCACCAATTAATGTTGAATTCTCTGTCTCCATCCATGTAGAGCTTCTCACTACTTGTTTGCTTGGAAATTATCTAGATATGGAGTACATTGGAAGAGAGAATATTATGGGTCTCAATCACTTCGACTTTTGCTAGCCACCAAATTTCCCTTTCTGACTGCACACTAAACAGTTGGGCAAGGATGCTATCTTTTGCATAGGCCATGGCATAATTCATCAATATAAGGCCTATCCTCTCCAACTTGTGTCTCTTTATGATTTGGCATTCGTCAGGCTTGATAACAAACTCCAAGGTTGAAACAAAACCTGGCAATCAGAGTTGGTACAAACTCCAAGGTTGAAACAAAACCTGGCAATCAGAGTTGGTACAAACTTAAGAGAAACATTGTACTATATTGAAATCATAAAGTTAGATTAGTACAAGTCAATACCTTCCGAGCATTGCACCTTATAGAAACGAGCCATGGCATATTGCAACTCAACCAAGTCAACAAAAATATTGTTGAAATTATCATAGTCATAAGAAATCTTTCCTACTTTAGTTCCCTCCACTTTCATTTTTCCAGTGATAAAAAACTACTCTCCTATTGAATCAACAATGTATATATTTCATGCTCATCTTATAGCTCTCAGCCAAAATGGATGAGGCAAAATTATGTGCTTTATTTTTCTATGAGCCAATGCAGTTGCTATCATACCTAATATGGCCTCATAACCTTCTCGACTAACACCAAATGTATCACATACTATTTGAAAATCTTCTACTAACAAGTTGTTAAGAACGTCTATAAGAATCTCATTCAAAGTAGCAAGCTGGAGGGCTCTTTTTATTTTTCCAAGTAAAATGTGGCTGATTATATTACTTAAAAAATTTGATTTTAATGGAGTGCTCGTGCTCAACAGACTAGCTAGAGCTTATGCAAAGTCACAAATACATCATGTATACAAGCCTCTCAAGACAGTCTGGGGGGGTGTGTATCGCCAAACGGGGTTGACTGCCTGCATCACAAAAAATAGATCCTAGCCGCCCCAAGTGCACATGAAGTGACATCAAAGATCCTAGCAAGCCCTGGACTCACCTTGCACCTGATCCCATCAGACGCAGAGGGAGTGGATGATGGAGGTCCAGAGCTCTGCTAAGGTCACCTATGCTGAAAGTCTCTCTCCGTTGAAAGCCTCCTGACACCACACCTTCCAGATATGCCATCCTGTAAGACACCCTATGATCTCCCATACCTTCGAGCTATGAGAAATCAGAGTTGCAGCATTGGAATGTGTGCACAAGAGGAAGGAGAGAGCTCAAAGTACAAGAACAACATCTTGTTTACTAAGTTGCTTACAAGTACAACTTGGGTGCACTCTCCCACATTTGATAGTGACCCATAGGCTGTTTATATAGCCTCTACCAAGCTAGGGTTAGGGTTTCCCCTGCCCCTAAGGCTGTTCACACCCATCTACCCTTATGCACCCTTGCTTACAGTGGGTTCCTACGCCTATCTTCTAACACCCCCCTCAATGCCAGGGTGGCATTGGATTACAAGGCATGTAAGATGTCCCCCCCCCTTTAAACAGTCGAGATGCCTTTATAAATCAGGCTATAAGAGTGTTTTTAGGTAGATGGTTTAAAGACTCAAAAAAGTCAATCTTCAGATGAATTAGAAGCATAATTGGCCACCAGTTCTTTGGGTACATCAGGAGTGTTGGGGCATTTACTAGTGATATGTCATGTCTTCTTGCATTTCTTACATTTCATTTTCTCGAGATACTTCTTCCAACAGTTGTTTACAAGATGTCCTTTTTTCTTATAGAAAGAACATCTCGTGAGAGCTGTATGTACCAATACTTGATCACGGGAAGTTGAAGATGCCTGATTGTTGCTGCTTTCTTTGTGGTTCCTCTTTTCTTCATCCAAACAGGATTGGATGGTACTTGCCAATGTAGGATCTGGAATGTTGGTAAGAGTGGTTACAAGAGTAGGAAACACCTATTTTACAGCTTTTAGGAGAATAGCTATAGCATCTTCTTCATGTATTGGAGCTTGTACTAAGGCAAGCTATGCCATAAGTCCCTTCATGTGAGAGATAAATTTTCCCAAGTATTCTCCTGATCGATATTCCAAGCTAAAGAATTCAATTTTAAGGAAGATTTTAGTATTTTTACCAGTGGCTCCATAGAGCTTTTCAAGCTCATCCCATTTTTCTTTAGTAGTATTTATTTGATCAACATGATGAATCAATGAATCATCTAAGTGTAACAGAATGATTGCCTGGGCACGTTGGTTATCCTCTATATCAACTAGATTTGCAGAGTTAACAGCTCTAATGCCTTGAATGAGAGGCCAATACCCTCTCTCCATCATTTTATACTTGATAAGGACCTGCCATGGGTGGAAATCTTTGCCATCAAATTTTCAAATTTGAGGGCAGACATCAGCATATGTTGTGGCCATTGGGAAGATCTTACCACTTGTTAGAACAAGGGCAGTGTCTAGTCCCTTACAAGTTTGCCACTAAATGCGAAAGCAATTCAAAGTTGTAATGAGGAGAAGGGCTGAAAATCATACATATGTAATATTTCAAAATATGACTTTGGTGGTCCTTTCTTAGGAGCAAGCTTCTTCCAAGGTTTAATGGTCTTTTTAGGCTTCAATGAGTTGAACCTAGACTGGAATTCGGGCTCCTCTTTGTGGTATGTTTCAGTGGATGACCCTTGTGTAGGACAGGATGGTCTATGATTTCAATGCTTGTTGCTAATGATTCTGAGGAGAGTACAATGACACTCATCTCTCTAATTTCATTGACCAATATATTGAAGAAGAAATCACTCAACATATGCAATACATTTCTAGTGTATGATGGTCTATGTGTTTATAGTTGTACACATAGCCTTACAACTTGATGTAGGGTACTTAGTTGTTTTATTTTCCTGATGAAAAACATTCAGATTATATAAGTATTAGCAGCAATGATGATTAGGCAATGTGCCTTAGTGCTTACAAGCACTCATCTGTAGCTCATGTTGCTAGAGATGATAAATGTTGGTCTTGATGATGACCCTTCGAGTGGAGAAACCACTAAAATGAAGTTCCCATGTTCATAACTCACTTTGGAAGAGTTAATTCAGTGATTAAAATCACTGCTAATGACCAAACATTGAAAATTTTTGAAAATGGATGAAGCTTGAAGCTCCTGGCTATTGCTGCCAGAGACCCACAGTTAGGGTTTTGATCATTGCAGGCTGTAGGAGATGAATCAGTACAAACCCTCTTAGGTGAGTATAGTCCTTTATAGGAGCTACAATATCCCTAAGGTAGCCGCCATTATTACGCCCTGTACCAGACAAACTTTGGCTCGAATCAGGTTGCCTGCGAAAACTACGCCAGATCTACGATTTCTGCAATGTCATCCACCATGTCAACTAATCTCAGCCTTTGTTGTGCCAATTTGAGTCGCCCTAAGTTGTTGAAGAGTTCCTCAGAAGGAACCATGAGCTAAAACCTCTTCCTTCCTTCTCCCCAAGTCCTCCATCAGAGGTGGGTCTGGTTTGGCTATGGGGGAAAGAGGTAAAAGATAAAGATGATGGACAATCTTGTGCACTTAGTGAGGCTGAGGGTATAGGAAGCTGAAGGGATCAGAGGAGGCTTTGATACCATGTGAGAAATCAGAGTTGCAGCATTGGAATGTGTGCACAATGTGTAATACGTGGGATCTAGAGCATGGCAGATGCGGAAGCTATGGAGGTTGAAAGAGGAAAAAGAAACTCATGAAGACAATGACCCTAACTAGGACAAATTGTTACGCAAGTGAATTAGGTTCCAAGATTGAGACTTGGGCTCATAAACACAATCTTGTGTATTGACAGTGACATGACACTTTACTGGAAAGAAAAGAGTACTATCATTGCATTAGAAAAAGAGTGCAAGTACAATGCTTTATAGGAATTGACTGGTGGTTTCTCCTACTGTGCATATGGGATTCTGGTCCTGAGCCCTCACTGCTTCTCACAAAGGGACTAAAGTAGGTGTGATTGCAAATATCTCAACACCCCTCCTCAATCACAACCAAAAGTACAAAGTGTGGAGAGGCCTTAGTGAAAGCAACACCTGCAAAGTGTGGGCACACCATAAACATGGCAAAAACACCAGAGACTGTCTCGCAGAAAAGGCTAAGTGTGGGTACCACAAACATGATGGACATCCAGAGGCTGTAGCAGGGACCTCACAAAGTGTATAGAGGCTGTAGTACAAGGATAACTGAGGAGTTTACGAGTTTATGTTTGAGGCATTAGGGCTAGGAAATACAAAACTAAAAAAGTCTATCTAAATAGAAGGACTGATGAGGTTTGTCCTCCTCCTGATGGTCTTTTTCTTCTTCTTCTTCTTCCTTTGCTCCATTTTCTTCTTCTTCTTTGACTGCAACTAGATAGGCCTTTTGGGACCTCTTTCTGGCATGGTAGAACTTCTCAGCGTGTTCGATCCTTTTGCAAAAGTCATAGAAGAGCTGATCCTTCTTGCCTTTGTACCTGTTGCCAACATATAATGCATGCTCATCTCTAGAGGTACTTGGTTCTTCCTTAGTTTTTAGCTTCTTTTCCTCCTCTAACAGTGATGCTTGGATATCAACAAGTTCAGGATTTGGCATGTTGATTAAAGCTGTTGATACATTATTATATTCAAGAGACAAAATCTTAAGTAGAACACCGATGCAAACATCTTCTTCCATTTTAATGTTGATTCCTGCAAGTTGGGTTAGAAGTCCTTCCATGTAATTTAGATGTGTGGCAAATGGTGTGCTGGACTTCATTTCAAGCCTGAAAAACTCAATCAGGAGACCATACTTTGATGATTTAGACTGTGCACCGAACAAGCTGTCAAGTCTCTTCCATGTATCCTGTGAGGTCTCATAGTTATCCACATGGTGGATATAGCTGTCGTCTAGCTCTAGTTTGATAATGGCCTGATTGATGAGATATGGCTGCTCCAACAGAGGTAGGTAGGTGCTGTCCACCAGAGACACAGTTATGGTAGCAACTCTGAAAAGAGGCAATGCTAAAGCTATAGTTGCCCAATCTCAATGATTGAGGTGCCAAGGAGAAGCTCTAGAAGTAGAGAAACACTTCTCTAGAAGGAAGTTCAAAGAGATTTGGCCTCTGGAGAGAGATATGAAAGCTTCAAGCTGACAGGGTGCTGCTGGCTACGGCTGCCATGGAAGCTTCATTGAAGGTAGGAATGCAAATGAAGTTGGAGATAGGGTCCAGTACTCAAACTGAGCTGAGCAGAGATGGAAAAGAGTTGAGAGGAGTGAAAGGAGAGTGGGGCCATGCTCAACTAAGCTCTGATACCATGTGAAATATGCAGGATCTAGAGCATGGCAGATGCAAAAGCTATGGAGGTTGAAAGAAGGAAAAAGAAGCTCATGAAGACAATGACCGTGACTAGGACAAATTGTTACACAAGTGAATTAGGTTCCAAGATTGAGACTTGGACTCATAAACACAATCTTGTGTATTGACAGTGACATGACACTTTACTGGAAAGAAAAGAGTACTATCATTGCATTAGAAAAAGAGTGCAAGTACAATGCTTTAAAGGAATTGAGTGGTGGTACTTTCTCCTACTGTGCATATGGGATTCTGGTCTTGAGCCCTCACTGCTTCTCACAAAGGGACTAAAGATGGTGTGATTGCAAATATCTCAACACACAAGAGGAAGAAGAGAGCTCAAAATACAAGAACAACATCTTGTTTACTAAGTTGCTTACAAGTACAACTTGGGTACACTCTCCCACATTTGATAGTGACCCATAGGTTGTTTATATAGCCTCTGCCAAGCTAGGGTTAGGGTTTCCCCTGCCCCTAAGGCCATTCACACCCATCTGCCCTAATGCACCCTTGCTTACAGTGGATTCCTATGCCTATCTTCTAACACAAGCAGTCTGTAGTGGGTGCCAGTACCTAGCGGATAGGTAGAGCCTCCAAATTGACCACCACACATGACCTTGCTTTGATAATGAATATTGTGTCCTGCATCCTAGCCTCATAAGAAGGTGATGGCCCTGGCTGACTACCTATCAAACACAAAGCTCCCCATGAGATACATCCAAGACTGGGTGCTATACGGCGAAGGATGCGGCATGCTCCTCTCCACACGAGCTGTGCCTCCTCACATGACCACAAGCAGTGCTTTAGGGTTTCCACAGGCTACTGTATGCAATGCTTACAACCTCCCTCCTTCTGCATCTGGGCAAGCCAACTTCCCACCACCAAGCCTCCATGTGCCACCAGCCCATAAGAAATACGACACCCTCCTTGGCCTCCAGCTATCCCATAGGCAGTGCCCAGAAGGCCCGTTGGAAAGGCTCCATGATGCTGTGCTCCGCCCAGTGCCTGCTACGTGACAACACCCAATCCACATCCTCCTACATCAGTACGTGTCTGCCAATCCTGGCAGTGTACTCTAAGAACCTCGGTGGCTTCTTGGCAATCGCTGAAGCCAACCATAGCCACTCTCTTGGATCCCACTCTTGCTCATCAAGTGGTCTGCCCTCCCAGATCCAAAGGCGCCACTCCCTGAGCTCCTTCTAGAAAACATAGGGGTCAAGTCGCCATGACTTTCCCTAAAGACCCACCACCCAAATCCTCCTCCATGAAAGGGCGGCAATCCCCTCATCTTGTTGCCCTCTGTTAAGGGCCAGACATCCCCCTCCTCAACGATGAAGAAGAAGGCCTTAGAGAGGCCATCCTCCCCCGAGCATTTTTGCCCATCTTGTGTATGGAAAGCCTCCTCTAGTTCCTTCTCTATGAGGGGAGCTAGGTGGGAGCATCCCTCCTCCTCTGTGGCGAGGGGGAAGGGATGTGATCTAATACTTGTTGTCTGTCTCCTACTGGAAAAGGCGTGTGTAATAGTCGGTGGCAATCTCCATCATCTCATCTAGGCTAGACCCCGAGTCCTCCCATACTGATCCTGAAGGCTGTGTATTTGTTCTCCTCTGCAGTGCAAGGCCAGTGCACCTGGAAGAACTCCCTGCACATTCTATCCCCCTTTCGCACCCAAAAAGCTGCTAAGGTTCGGAAAGAGAACTCCGAGCACATGTCATCTAGGCCACCGCTCACGCGCGCACCTCTTGTGCATGGACTGTAGAATCCCCTAGTGCCTCCTGTAATAACCTCTACGTGGCTGCCAGGTCCTGTCGGAGTGCGCTCTCCTCCTCCCAGCACTACTGCTTGGCTTGTATGGCTACCTCTTGGTAGATTCTGCTCGACTCGGCTAGGACCTCTGCAACCTCCTCTACTATCCAGCCCCTCATGTCCCACTCTCTGGTCCAAATCTACTCTATCTGTCTCGTCACCTCCTCCCTCCTATAGATCGAGTCAGGGATCCGACAGGATCGTGTGTCTAGGGCGGATGCTGGGGGGTTAAATGTCAAGAGAACTGGGCGATGATCGAACAATGTGGCGCCTCCCAACTGCTCAATCTAGCCTCCACGAGAGCCTCCCTACTCTCCCACATAAAACCTATCCAACTACTCCAACAGGACTCCACCTAGCCTCCTGTATGCCCAAGAGAAGTCCAATGACCTCTCCCTCCTGTGGAGGCAAGGTCTCTCCAAGCATCACGTGCTCCGACTGTAAGCAAAAAGACCTCCCATGCCTCCTACTCCTCCCCAGCCATACCCTGGCAGTTTCTGCCTCTACCTGCTAGTCCTCAAAAGCCTCCAAGTTGTTGAAATCTCCTCCAATGATCCAGGAGTCCACCTCTGGGAGTCCATCTGTGATCTCCACCCAGAACCTATTGCGTGCCCTAACCTCCGTAGGGACGACGTTGAGGACTCCAATGCATGAGTCCCCAATATCCAATCTGATCCATAGAACCCTTCCTGCCACTATCGTCCCATGGTCTCGTACACAGGCGCTAAGACTCGGGCCAATAGAGGTGCATACGCATCCACTCCTGCCATGGGCACCTATCACATGCTCCCAGTAAGTGTGCGAGATGCCCAGAAGTAACTTCCCAACCCATTAGGCCTAGGTGGGGGTGAGCTTGTGCTCCTGCAAAAGCAAGATGTCAACCCATCCGGCAAGGGCAGGTTGCAACTCATGCCAAACAATCAACTTCTTGGAACCACATGCCCCACTATAGTGGAGACTATTCAGATTCCAGGATGCAAGGTGTAAGCTCATGGGGAAACCTATGATTGACCGAACAGGCATCTGTTCGGTGTGGATGCTGCTAATGAGGAGGAGAAACTGTGAGGCATGCAAGTATGCTTTGCCGCCGGTCTAGATGATGAACTCCAGTCCCCCATGGTGGCCCTCGGCTGGACCATAGGGGTGATAGATGCTCCAGGTGGTACTATCAATGCATCTATCAGCCATGATAAGAGTCTCGACTCTATACAGTGGTAGAAATAGGCTGCCTACGCCAGGGGCCACTCGATCACATCCCTCGGAGCTCTCCATTGTGGAGGGGCTCGAAAGATAATGCTCAAGTGTGAGACCTCGGCACCAACCCACCAGTTAATGTCCATCATGCAACCAAGCCACTGCTATGCAAACAGTGCTAATCCTTCATCTCCCATCCACCAGGAGATGTGACCTGCCACCTGACTCTTCAACTCCTCCTCAATCTGTGTAGTCGTGCACTCCCTTGAATAAGAGGACTGAAGAAAAAAGGTGTAGTTTGGTCCATCCGATGGTGCTGATAGATGGACTTTGCCCCTCCTTGACTTACGAACCACGAAGATCCCCACCTCTAGAGGTAGCGAACTCTCCGCGCTCCGCAACTCTTAGATAGGACCATGGGTCACTGCAAAAGAACTCATGTGGCAACAGTTGTGCCTATCTCGGGTGGCAGGGATAGATGAGATGGTAACTGTGTGGGAGGGGGAAGACTACTGGTGCGCAAAGGAGGTAGGCGTGTGTGGCTCATCACCTCCTGTGGGAGGGGGGGTGGGTCTAGGGAGGATCACCTAAACTAGGTGATGACCAAGAAATATGTGCAAATATAGGCACAAAAATGTGCTCACATGGAAACAACTTTTTGTAAATTGATACTTCGCAAATGTATCCCTTTGTGAAAAATCAAATATGAAGCAATGTAAAATGTGTAGTCCAAAAGAGACACACTATAAAATATTCCTAGGAAAAGGAAAGGTCAAATCCGTTTGTCTTATGCTAAAAATTGAAGGGTCCTTAGACCTTAGTCCATGTATGCAAATTTGAATTTTATAATTCAAGAAAGGAAAAGGAGGTGGTTGCAGTCGTGGGATTTGGGGAGGTGGGAGGTTGAGGTGGTTACACCCTCTCTCTTCCTTTATCTTCTTCTCTCACGGTTCATTTCTCCCTCTCTCATTTTGGCACAACTCTCATCTTTCTTGTTCTTGCTTTCCTCTCTTGTGCTTCATGCTCATTTCTAATGGAGAGTGAGGAAGAGAAAGAGGGTGAGGATGGAAGAATTGTTCAATTTCTTGTGTGCCTTCATCTTGTGTGTTTGGAGAGCATGGTTCTTGGTGAGAAGAAGGAGAGTTTTCTTGCAGGTTTTGTGGCCAGCAAATGTATTTGCAGCCTCTCTTGGCCGGTTTGTGGTTCTCATGGTGCCGTGGCAGGGTGCTCTTCATTTGGTGCACTGGCCGGGAATTGGGGTGGCTATGGAGCTTGCAAGAAGAAATGGGCTTCTACTATTGCAAATCTGAAGCCAAAGAAGGTCAAATAGAAGAGATGAACATGAAGAGTTTCATGGTGTGAGTATTTTGGCACAAGGGAATGAATCTACAGGCCACCAAGGTTTGCTTCAGGAGCCTACAATGTGGTTTCAATTTGAAGAGATTTCAAGAAGGCTCGAGCAAGATGTGCAATCAGTGTGCTTTCCTGTGTTCTGGGAGGTGGTGTGTGACGAGCATGGGACGACCCCATGGGTATCTACCATGGCGACTCGGACCTACAGTTGGAGTGCATCAACGTTTAGCGAGCATTTTGGGGGACTATGCTTGCGCTAATGGAGATACATGGTCATCAGAAGTTGGAGTTTAAAGTAGTGATCAACCAATACTTCTACTTCAACGAGGCCAGCGGCGGGCGCTCTGTGCCTCACGTGCCCTGCGCCATGCTAATGGACCTCGAGTCTCTGGCACCACGGACAGCATCTGAATTTTGGGCCTTACGGCCAGACCTTCCGCCTTGACAACTTTGTAGGTGGCGAGGCGAAGGGGGTGCTGGGTCTGTTCCCAGACATTCAGATCCATGCCTTATGCCTCACTAGCGACGCCTCCTTGCCCTCTTCATCCCTATCAAATGAGCAAGCGGCTGTCAGATCTGTACCTCGTGTTCTTCTCTTCTCGAATGTGCGTCAGTTACAGCTCCATCGTCTTATCCATCCAAAATTCACACTTTAATCGATAATCTTTTGAACAAATACCTTCTTGATGGTGGTTCATATGCATACTTTCCTAAGCATTAAGTCACACCTTCTTTTACCAAGCCTATTCTCTAGTATACACAAAGTATTTCCATGAATTTCCTTTTAGCTTTTGTTTTATTCCTAATATTACCTCCTTTCCTTTTCCTTTCTAAAATTAAACTTGGTGGAGTACATCATTGCCATATCTTTCATGAGGATTTGCTTTATTGTGATATTTTTTTCGAGTTCTCTTTCTATGCTTAATGAGTGGTTATCTTTTAGTTCATGCTAAGTGTGATGTCTTTGTGTGCAAATTGTGTGAAAAGCCCTATCTCTTGCGTGATGTATGATTTTATGTGGTATGTTCATGACCTAGGCTTTATGACCTAGTTATGTTTTTCTATTGTGTGTTTTTTTTCCCCTATCCAATGACAATTCAAAGAAGATTGAAGAAAAGAAATGAAGATTGACAACCGAAGATGAAGACAAAGACTTTTCCAAGAGCTGATCGTGGTTCTTCTTCAAATTTGTTCGCGGGGACGCTTCACACTTAAGTGTGGGAGAAAATGATGACCAAGAAATATGTGCAAATATAGGCACAAAAATGTGCTCAATGGAAACAACTTTTTGTAAATTGATACTTCGCAAATGTATCCCTTTGTGAAAAATCAAATATGAAGCAATGTAAAATGTGTAGTCCAAAAGAGACACACTATAAAATATTCCTAGGAAAAGGAAAGGTCAAATCCTTTTGTCTTATGCTAAAAATTGAAGGGTCCTTAGACCTTAGTCCATGTATGCAAATTTGAATTTATAATTCAAGAAAGGAAAAGGAGGTGGTTGCAGTCGTGGGATTTGGGGAGGTGGGAGGTTGAGGTGGTTACACCCTCTCTCTTCCTTTATCTTCTTCTCTCACGGTTCATTTCTCCCTCTCTCATTTTGGCACAACTCTCATCTTTCTTGTTCTTGCTTTCCTCTCTTGTGCTTCATGCTCATTTCTAATGGAGAGTGAGGAAGAGGAAGAGGGTGAGGATGGAAGAATTGTTCAATTTCTTGTGTGCCTTCCTCTTGTGTGTTTGGAGAGCATGGTTCTTGGTGAGAAGAAGGAGAGTTTTCTTGCAGGTTTTGTGGCCAGCAAATGTATTTGCAGCCTCTCTTGGCCGGTTTGTGGTTCTCATGGTGCCGTGGCAGGGTGCTCTTCACTAGGTGTGGATAAGGGGGGGCCCACTCGGTAGGGGAGGTGGTGGGGGGGAAGAGGATCGAGGGATGGTGGGATGGATGGAGATGCATGGCGGGTGTGGGGGGGCTGTGGGCCAAGGTCAAGGGGAGGGGGGGGCATGGGATGTGGGGGGTGGGTGATGGGACTGTGGGAACTCAGGCAAGGTGGTCTGTGGCATGGGTGGAGGATGTGGGGGGCTACGGTCTTGCAGCATGGGACGGACAAGGGGGGCTATGGAGTGCTCTGTCGACGGGGGCGTCGCTCGCCCACTTGCACCCTGCTAACGAGGCTGGGTATGAGGAGCTGGCTGCACCCCCTGCCATCTCCCTCTCTATCGTCTTTGGACCATTGTGAAGCCATCAGCGTCCACCTACAAACCTGTCAACGAAACCACCTTGGCTTTGAAATGTGTACAAAGTACTGCCCGATACCCAAAGTCGTGGCAACGCAGGCACTGCCCTAGTTGCCCAATCACAATGACTTGCTGCCTAAAGGAGTGCCCGCTTGCCTCAATCTCTAGGAACTATGGGATATTCTTAACCTCTTTCATTGCCACCCGTACCTTTGGGACTCCTGCTGCTATCACTACATCCGTGAAGGACATGGGAAGGACAATGCCAAAGAGCTGTCCAAAGTCTTCCACCAACTAGCGATGCTCAATCGCCAAGCCAAGGAAAAGAAGGGTGATCGGGTGGTGCTGAAGAAACCTGTTGTGGAGTGCAAACGCCTCCATAGTAAAGCCACTGTACCAAGGGACCATGTATATGACCCCCTTCATGGACGCATATGGTGAGCTGGTGAGTAACTCGTGAGCTGCGTCTATCAAACTGAGCCAGGACCATGAAGATCCCTTGGCCCAATAGGACTACCTCCACGATCTGCGATGTGTTGATGCGCAACGTAGAGTGAAGCCAGTCCCAAAGCTAGGCCCTGGCTGGGGAATGTCCTACTACCTGACCATAAATCGTTGTTTCCATTAGCTCTAGCTCCTTAGCTCGAACGGCTAAGAGCTACTCCTCAAAGAGGACTATGCGCAAGGTGTTTGACTGGGGAGCCCTCACTGAGTGTGCTGACATTTGACCAGAGGTTTCCATTGCACGTCCCTTCTGAGAGAACTACCAATCACGTCATGGTGCTACCTGGGGGGGGGGGGGGAAGTTGCTGCAGATAGAGGGAGCAATTGGAGGGTGGGGGGAATCAATGCCGGGGAGGGGGGTGGGGCGGCGAAACACTGTTCTTTTGATACACTGTGGATGGGGGAAGCACACCGAGGGGGAAATCTGGAGCAGAGGGTAGTCTTGGGGGGGAAGGGGGTAGCGAACTGTCGGGGCGGGAGGGGGAAGCTTCGCCTAGGCAAACAAATAGAGGGGAATGACCAGGCGGGGGGCACATTCGTGTGGGTGGACAGGTGGGGCAAAAATGTCCAAGCGAGGGGTAAAATGGTCAGGTGGGGCGGATAGACAAGGGGGAGGAAACAACCTGCGATCAGGCGGAGCGAGGGGCGCGATCAAAACTAGGGGGCGAGTGTGATCAGATGGAGCGGGGAGGTAGAACCTTATGACGTGACAGTGTTGAGCCAAGCTGGAGGGCTCGATGTTGAGGGTCTCTCAAAACTCCAATCAAATGCTTGCGTTTTAAGAATGCCTTTAGAAGCTCCATTTGTTGACTATCACCTTGGCCTCCAACATCATTAGAAAAGTTCGTGAGAAAAAACAGACCTTTTTAGAAAATAAAGTAGATTCATATTATCTTTCAATAGAAAATGATGAACCTTAATGCTTGCACACATCTTTTCCATGCTCCACCATTCAAGGATAGTGATAGCATTGGAAGTAATCAAAGTTTTCTTTCCTTATTACTCCAGAAGCAATTTTAATGAAGCATACTCCTCCTCCAAGATTGAATTTCTTTATGTGCTTGTTGCCATGTCTCATCCCTTGTCTTATATTGCTTCAAGTCTTCTTCAAGCTTCTGCACTTTAATTTGTTGACCTTGTAGGGCTTTTTGCAACACATTTAAAGAACCTTGGGATTATAATAAAGATGGATAACTACTATATAACATTGATTGATAATATTGACGCATATTAGAATTTCCATCGAAGTATTTGCAATAACCTAGTAGACCATTTTCACCATCCCCACGACAAATGTAAGAAACAAAAAAGTGGAAGTGAAAGGTGGATTTAGCCTAGTGCTAGGATCATTAGAATACAAGTAACCATTCATCCATTCTTCTTATAAAAAATATTGGGAAGTAGTTATTGCACCTAGCCCACGCTTGCTATAAGAAGACTTTGCAAAAGCATAATCTTCATCTACACGAACATGCAAATCCAGTTCCTCTTATGATTGCTTATGTCCTTAAGTGGTTTCATTAAAGTAAGAGAGGAACTGGAGTAGATTAAGTTTTCATGCAATAATACTAATTTAGAAGGGCTAGAGGGCAAATGAGAGCATGAAAAATGCATAGATGCATATATAATATGGTTAGCACCACTAGAGATGGAAAATACCATGTTTTGAGAAGGGAGGAAAAAAGTCACTCTTTGGGGTCAAAATTAGTTCACGCTACTAATGTGGCAATTAGGAGGAGTAGTGGAGCATAAAGTAGGTATGTAACTACCTTTGTAGGGCCCCAAGTATCACATGTGTGGGTATTAAAAATTATGAGCTAATTTTGAGGACCTTCAATACAAAAAAAATACAAAAAATGAGTATTTCAACTTGCAATATGATTGGGTGCCTTTTGAGAAAAGGAAAATTATTTTTTATGAAATTTTTAAAGTCATTTTTTGGGACAAAAATAATTTCGAGTTGCTTATGTGGCACTTTTGGAAGAGTGGTGATTTCTTCTTGGAGGATGAACTGATTAATACAAAAAATAAGTATTTCAACTTGCAATATGATTGGGTGCCTAAGAAAAAAAGCTTAATTTTTGTAAAAATATTTAAAAATTCATTTTTGGGGTAAAAATAAATCCAATTGTTGATGTGGCACTTTTGGAAGAGTGTTGATCCCAACTTAGAGGATGAAAAGGGCTAGTTACCAGGGTGAAAAGAAAGGGAGACCCCCCTCTTTTTTGGGTAGGGTCCACCACAAAAAGTGGGTGGAGCCTAGGAATGTAGGAGGGGACAGGGGACAAAAGTTATGTAATGATGATCATTGAAGAGAAACTAATCCAAGATTAAGGATTCCTAATCAATTTCTTATGAGGCCCTTTTTGAGTCCATATTTCCCCTCATGATACATTGTTTGTAAGGGTGAGTTAGTTATTGCTCCAACTCAACTCAATGATGCCCGCTCTTTGCTCAATATCCTTTGCTCGAGATGTCTCCTGCCTCATGGGGAATGATGTTGTGCTACACTACTTCTATAAAGTTTAGGCAAAAAGAAAGCCTCAATGATGGCAATGCTCAACTTGACGATGCCTCTTCCTCATGGTAATGATGTTGTGTTGTTGTACTTCTGTAAGGCTTGGGCAAAAAGAAAGCCTCAATGACAGTGTTATTGATGTGTTTTTACTACTCCCTCTTATTAAAATGCAAAAAGTAGACTACTTTTTCAAAAATACTGCATGTATTTGTCCATATCCCCAAGGCTTATGATTAGTATTCTAAAGAAAATGGAAAGTTGACTATAAGCCAAGTTCCCCTGTTGTTTAGCCAAACTCTTAGTTTCTCTACTTAGACTGACTAAGAGTATGTCTAATTAGTGCCCATGTGACTCAATGGTATCTTGTGTTTGGTAGTGCAAAAGTTATGGACTTGCCCCAAACCTATTCTTGCTAGCCAATACATACCCACACCATTCCATCCCATGAATACCATGCATATTTGAATAACAAGAAGAGTTTTGAGTTTCAAATGTTAAGTTTTTTTCTTTTCTTTTTTTGTGTTTTTAGGTCCCTTATTGTGTTCTAAGTTTTATCATAACCTAACCTATTCTAATCTTCTCAATCTCATCCGATGAGTTGGTTGCTTCTAATTAAATCTTCCTAATCTAGCTATATGTGTTTTTAAGTAAGCAAGTTACAAGCACAAATGGTTGGCTCATCAATCCAAACCACACTCAAGCATACAAGCCTCCTAAGAGTGTGAATATCTCGGCTTTTGATTCCTTTGTCCCAACAATGAAACCAAACTATTGGGCTAAATGAACAACAATTGAGAAATCAAATAAAAATTCTATTCTTTTAGAAGCTTTAACCCCCTTAGACAACTATTTGTCACATACTCTTTAATGCTCCACTCCAAACTGACCATGCATTTTTTCTTCCTATCCAAGAAAGAAAAGGACACAAAACTAACTTTAAGATGTACTGAGCTCACTAACTTTCCTTCTTGAGTTGTAGTCCAAAGCTTGAAGGCTTGAAGATGGTTCCATGATCCAAATGATATACTCTCCAAAAGTAGCACCTCAACTCCCTCATATCTGCATCAAGTACACCCATTGTTGAGACAAGAAGATAGAGAAGAAGGAGGACATAAAGAAGAAGGAGAAGAAGAAGAGGTAGAAAACTTCACCTCATTCGATTCCTCACTCTCCCACAAACTCTTTCTACATATAAACTCAAACTCATTCTCTTACCAAGATGGGATTGCAAGGAATGGAGAAGAGCTTCACCATACCTAAATCCACCCATGCACACACTATAACTCTCTCTCTCCCCCCGCCCCCTTTGCTCTCAAGCAATAGATGCAACGATGGAAGAATCGAAGCATCATGAGTAGTAGCTAAAAGTTTGCACACACATTAATAGCTTGTTCCATTTCACTTTCAAGCCTTATATACATGAATATTAGGTTACAATTTGGGCCCCTAATGAATCAAGGTTAGGGTTAAAACCCTTATGTTTTAGAGTTTCCACCAATTTTTGGGCACACTACCCACTTTATGGACTCATGACTTGTCCTCCAATTGATGCACGCTTCTTCCTAAGGTTAGGTTGAAAATGGAATAGAGTATATTATCACAACCCTCACATCCATTGTGCAACAACCATGGAAAATACTACAATTTTAATAATAATGAGCCTTGACTCTCACAAAATAGTATAAAAATAATTTTGTCCATGGAATAAATTACAAGTTCCCAGAATAATGTGATAAAGTCTAAAACACAACACTCTTCCCAAAAATAAAATCTAATGTTTTCTCTTTGATTTTATCCTTTCAAATTTGCAAATAACCAAAGACTATGCTAAATAAAGTAAAGGAAAGAGGCCTTGGGAAAATGATTCCAAGGATACCTCAATAGATGAGGACTATGTGCCTATTGTTGACAATGAACAAGAGGGTGGAGGTTCACACACTCGAGGGATGAGGAGAATGGATATTAAGAGATTAGAGATCAAGAGGGTGGAGACAAGGAGGGTTAAGATCAAGAGGACGAATAGGCTGATAGTGAAATCCATGACGATCATGATCACATAATGTGGGCATGGCACTCCCTTTATCGAAACCCATTAGGATGGGATGTTTTACTGGGTGAGGGTTAGGGTGATCCTTCCTCAAGTCCTAGGTTACCTAGGTGTGGCATAGTCTGATGAAACTAGTGACTTAAGGGTTTGGCCCTATGATAGCATTTGCATGACCTATACTTGACTCACAAAATAAAAATTCACATCATGGGCATAGTAAAAGGGCCTATGATGCTCTCCATCGAAGCACATGTACCTCCAAAACAACTTCTTGCTCTTTCCCCACCAGAGTAGGTTGCACAAGTAGTAGCACCCCCCCAGCCACCTACACCCACTCCACCGACTATAGAAGCAAGATAGTCTCGATAAGTCCCCCCAATGAATTTGGCCTTCTGTAGTGCAACTTCCAAGGCAATAAATTTGGTGGAGGAGACTATTACTTGAAGGCCCTAAGAGACATTATAAAACATTAAAAGAGCATATAACTACTAATTTGATGAGAACCTTTTGCTTGAATAGTGAAGGATGTCCTCTTGAATTATGGAGATCACAAGCATATGTAATCTACATCCTTAGAGGCCCTCCAAGAGGCAATGGAAGCTTACTCTATTAACCTTTTTGAAGATGCATATCTTTACACAATCCATGCAAATTGCGTAACAATCATGCATAGAGATATGCTAAGAGGATTAGGGATGAACAATACTAAAATCCCTACTTTTTTATATGCTTTGAAACAATCCATTTTTGTAAATGCACAATCAATACAATTGATTATTGTAAATGCATCAACTATTGTAGATGTAGTCTCAAATTTATTTTGTCAAATTCGAGCATTAAATTTGTTATTGACATTTTTTTAATAGTGATGTGGATAACATCTTACTAGTGATAGTATAATATCAATTGGATAGGATCTTTTTATTGGTATTTTATAATTATATGGATAGGAAGGGTGGAGGACCTTTGGAGAGCATGGAGGGCTCAAGTGGATGATGTTGATATTGATGATGATGTTGTTGTTGTTGTTGAAGTTGTTGCTAATGATGATGATGTTGATGATAGTGATGATGATGCTAGTGAAGGTGAGGTGTTGTTGATGAGGAGGAGGAAGAGGATATTGAAAATGATGGGGAAGTTGGGGAAGGAGGTTAAGGGCCCCTAGGGAGGGAAACTCCTCCATGGTGTGTTTGGGAGCTAGACATCCCCCTAAACATGTCATGGAGGGTTTCCCTAGAGTCTAAACCCTAAACACACTATGGACGGGTTCCTAGACATGCTATGTAGAAGTTTTCAGAAAGGGCCTCCAACCACCTTTCCCCTAGTTAGAATGATGATGATGTTAATAATGTTGACTAAGATGAGGATGATCTTGATAATGAGAAGAATGATATTTGTCAACATTAGTATCATCATCAGCATAAACATATATGGAGGGGTAAGTACCCCTCCCCCAGCACCATCAATATCAACGTCAACATCAAGGGAGGGTAAATTTGTACTCAAGTGCATCACATATTGCCAAAATTCTTGAATGTATCTCTTGCCCTAACTTCAAATACCTCAAATATGAATTGATGACTGGTCAATGCTACATTGGACAAAGTTTCAAGACTATTATAGTTTAGACTTCAAGAATTTTATTGCCATTAAATTAATAATATCATGACTTCAAGACTTCAAAACTTGAGATATGATCATCCCCATATGAGTCCAATAGAAACAAGATTGAGATACAATGGTTGCATGTATGAGTCCAATAGAGTGATGTCTTGTGCTTATGTGGGTTAGGGTGTGAGGCATCTTTAAGAATCCTACCAACTTGACCTTCTACTTAGATTTGGAGAGTAAGGGGATCATCAAGCTCATTGAGAAGGTGATTAAAAGTAGTAGTCCATGAGAGGTATTGTCAATAGAGATTGGCATATTCAAGTGCATGGGCTTCCAGCTTAGTAAGTTTCTTGTAGAAGGTAGGAGGAGCCACTTTTGAGAGAAGTTTTCTTCATTTATGTATCTTAGGAGATTACATGGGATCAAATTCTCATTGGATCCATAAAATTTCATCACATATTCTTAAAGATAGTGATGCATGTAATCATGACGTCTTTTCAGGCTAGGTCCAATCACAAATGAGGCACACAAAGGATACCACCATCTTCACCATCTTTAAGGTCTCCCACTTCCATTATATCAAACAAGAAAGCACAAAGAGAAAGCAAGAAAGTTATGCCTAAAGAATGAGAGAGGGAAGAAAAGAAGCATGTTATAGTTGATAAAGGAGAGGAAAGGAAGTTCAAACTCCTCCAACCACCTTTCCCAACAAATTGCACAACTTTTCAATCCCATCATTTGATATTTCTTTCAAGTTTCTTTTTTTAAAACATGGTCTTTTAAACCTTACAAAGAGGGTTTCTCTCTTGAAAATAAAAGACTTCTCAAACCTTCCAAATATTGAAAAGAACCACACACATAAGGCTATGGCTTTATAATGTTATAGTTGTGCCTTTTACAATTCTTTACTTGAGATTTTGCAATGGAATTCATAAGACTAAATAATCAAACTACATGAAATATGTCAATGAAGTTTTTTTTTGTACCTAGATCTACACAAGGTTTGGGGGTTAACATTCCTCCTTGACCAGTATTGCGAACATCCCCCTAAGCAAAAAAAAATTCTTTGCCCTTAATATTTTCCACACTCGAAAACTTTGACTCTCAAGACTTCATTATCTTCATCTACAAAGCCTTCGTTTGAGTACCTCTCCATCTCCCAAAACACCAAGGCTAAAGCATTCTCCACAATTCCTATAGAAAGAAATATGTATCCTTGACAAAGAGTAATGATTCCCTAGCATTTGAGGACATGATTCATTTCTCTATGGAGAAGGCCATGGATTGTTGACCCCCATAAGAATTTTCCTTTAAGGTACACCCTCACTAAAGATTTGTTGATGAAGAGCTCCACCCAATCTTTAAATGCATGTGTTACTTGACTTATTAATTTGGGGTAAGGTTTTGAAGGTTATGATAAAGGTAGTTTTAAATTAGAATATGGACCTAAGGTTTTCTATTTTGTTAAAGGGGAAGAAGAAATGCACTTGGCTCTTGACAAATGTATAAAAAATGGCTAGCCAAAGGCCACAAGCCAACTCAAGTGAGTTATTGCACTAGCTTAGGATTAGAGTTCTAGTGCATCCTAACTATTGACCTAGCTAAGTATTCCCCCCATCTTGCAAGGGTGGCTCCTCATATTTTGCTCCTCTCACTTTGTGATGGTTTATCTAGGAACTTGTTTTGTTGATTGAGCTTTGGAAAAGTTGTTTCAAGATGTAGATCCACTTGATCTACAGTTGCACATTGTTTAAATTCCTTTTAATATTTCTATCTCCACCTTTATAAGTTAATTATTTTTATTTAATTGAAAGAAAATCATTCAAAAGAAATCAATCTAATGTCCACAAAACCCATAACCTTAATTACTTTTAAACTTAATCCCTCTCCATGAAAAATAATTTATCATTGTGTATTTAATGTTTGAATAATTTATTTATTTACATTTTTATATGAATGTCTTTCTTTCTATTCCTTCAACTAAATGGCAAACATAATAAAGACAACTTCTCTCGCACATATATACACAAAGTTTATCTTTAAAATCTAGATTTTTCTCCCTAAAATATCTTGGTATTTTGGTGTGAAAATATATTGCAACTATTATGACTTACTTATCTACTTTTGAATATATATTGATCCACATTAGGTTGAGAATGAGGGATTGTAATGAAATCCCATAAGTCAAACACTTTGGTTAAGGGGAGAGATTGGAAAGGACAAGCACCTACACTTAGGATGCCATGAGAGTGATGTCAGAGAGAGAACTAGGGAGAGAGAAAGAGGAGAGAGAAAGACTGCAGAGGAGAGAGAAGGATTGCAGGAAGAGAGAGAAATAGAGTGATGAGGAGAGAGAAAGACTAGAATTGGAGAGAGAAAGATAGGAAAGATGAAGAAGCCATGGAAGCTTGGAGCAAGAAGGGAGAGAAAGATTGTAAATGTATTGATTTGTCAAAAGATGTGAAAATTTACAACTTCTCTCCTTATATACCAGTGTCAATGTGACATGGCATATTATTAGCATTCTAACTATTCCCAGCTTCTTACAATCCATCCCTTCCCAAAAGTTTTTGTCCTCAAAAACAAACCTAGAAAGAACTAAAGAAAAGATGGATAGAACAGAGTACTACTCTGTTTTACAGCTTTACAAATGGGGAATGAGTGAAGAATTATCATTACAAGGGCTGAATTTGAAGAACGGAAAGAGGACCCCGCTATATACATGATTTGAAGAACTTTAGAAGCCATTGGAGCCATAGAATCTTCAACAAATAGTTCTAGAAGAAAGTAGACAGCTTGCTGAAATAACAGTCCCTGTTGGACCAAATCTGCCATAACTTTTGATAGAAGTGTCCAAATGAGATGTACCACATATCAAAACGAAGCTCTTGAAGAGTACTTTAAGCTCATGTAGATAGCTCAATTCTGAAAATGAAGTACGACAAAAACTGTTCTAAAATAGCGTGCTGTCCTGAACCAGTCTGCACCAATACTAGCTCCATAAGCAATAGGCTTCAGCCACCAATGTATCCCTCAAGTATGGATACTCATCCAATATTGAATCAGGTCTCCAAGAAGCCTCTTCAGAGGGTAAACCTCTCCATTTAATCAAATATTCTACAATAGAACGTGATCGAAGCTTCTTTTCACGCTGACCTATAACAGCCTCTGGGATGTACTGAACAATACCATCTTCATCAATAGGTGGCAGCTCATCAACTAAATCCACTGGATCACCATAATAGGGCTTGAGCTGACTAACATGGAAGACGTTATGAATCTTTGTAGAAGAGGGAAGCTCTAGTCTGTATGCCAAATCTCCAATCCGCTTAAGGATCCTGTAAGGGCCATAGAATCTGTGGGCAAGCTTATTACTGGATCCATCTTTCAATGTAGAGTACTTGGATTTGGGCACCTTCAACAAAACCAGCTCTCCTTCCTGGAACTCTAAAGGCCTCCTCTTCTCATCAGCATATATCTTCATCTGATCTTGAGCCTTCCTTAGATTCACCTTGCATTGCTGAAGAAGGGTCTGCATTCTTTCCAACTCTTCCTTCCCATGAGGGTTGATCTTTTCATTAAAAATGACTGTGGGTAGGGGCACCTTGTAACCTTACAAAGCCTCAAAGGGTGAAACTCCTATGCTCGCATGAGTGGAATTATTATAAGCAAACTCAGCCAGGTGTAACCAAGAATCCCATGAGGTCTGGACATCATAGCAAAAATGGCGAAGATAAGTCTCCAACCATTTATTAACTCTCTCTGTCTGTCCATCAGTTTGGGGATGATAAGCCGTAGATGGAGCCAACTTAGTACCCATAGATGTAAATACCGCTTGCCAAAAGTTACTCATAAACTTTGAGTCCCTATCATGGACAATCACCTGCGGTAATCCATGTAATCTGAAAATATGCTCCATAAACTGGTTGGCCACCTAAGAAGCAGTAAACTGAATTTTTGTTGGGATAAAATGAGCTGCTTTGGTGAGTCTGTCAACCACCACATAAATACTATTCCACCCCTTCTTGGTAGTAGGTAAGCCAGTGATAAAGTCCATAGTAATATGAGTCCATTTACCCGTAGGAATAGGCAATGGCTGCAACAAACCTCCTGGCTTATGGGTGCTATCCTTATTTTGCTGACAAGGCATACACTTCATAACGAAGTCCTTGACATCTTTCCACAGTCCTTTCCAATAAAAGCTCTTGCTGATCCTGTCATAAGTCTTGAAAACTCCCAAGTGTCCAGCTAAAGGCGAAGAATGCAACTCCTCCATAATTTTTCGCTTGAAAGAAGAAGTAGAGGGAATAACAATCTTGCCCTTCCACCAAATAAGACCATTTTTAAGTTGGTAATGTGAGTTTTCTTCCATAAGACCTTGCTGTAATTTCTGAAAGATTTGGCTGAATTCCTCATCTAAGAGATATACCTCTTGTAGCTCTTCAATCCAATCACTATGTAATTCCGTCATGGCTGATACTTTGCAGGCCCACATACGAGAAAGAGAATCAGCCATTATGTTATCTTTGCCCCTTGTATGAGTGATGTCAAAGTCATAATTTTGTAATGTTGCTACCCATCGTCTTTGCTTTGGAGTGAGATTTGACTGAGTAAGGAAATACTTGAGTACCCGATGATCACTATGTACTCTGAACCGGCTGCCATATAAGTAATGGTGCCATTTCTTGATTGCATGCAGAATAGCCAACATTTCCTGGTCATAAACATTCATGGCCATCTCCTTATCAGTAAGCTTATGGCTTTCAAATGCAATTACTCCATGCTCCTGAAGCAAAACAGCCCCAATGCCACGGCCACTAGCATCACACTGTATAGTAAACTCTTTAGAGAAATCCGGGCATACAAGAATAGGAGCAGAGGTAAGTAATTCCTTTAACTGGTTGAAGCTGCTATTTGCAAGAGCATCCCAAAAGAAAGCCTCTTTTTTCAAACTGTCAGTTAAAGGGGCTACAATTGCCGCATAATGCTTTATAAATCTGCGATAGAATGAAGATAGACCAAGAAATCCTCTAAGAGAGGTAGTAGTAGTAGGCGTTGGCCAATCTTTTATGCATTGCACCTTGGGATCAGCCTGTATTCCTTTTTCACTGACTATATGTCCCAAGTATTCCACTTCAGTCTGCATGAAAGAACACTTCTCCTTAGCAAAAAGCCTATGATGTCTCAACACATCAAAAACCTTCCTCATATGCGACAAATGATCCTGAATAGTCTTGCTGTAGATCAAAATGTCGTCAAAGAACACCAAGACAAACTGAAAGAGGAAAGGTTGTAGAATCTTATTCATCAGGCTTTGAAAGGTAGCTGGAGCGTTTGTAAGGCCGAATGGCATCACCAAGAAATGGTAGAGCCCACGATCAGTCCTAAAAGCAGTCTTGACCTCATCACCCTCTCTCATGCGAATCTGATGATACCCTGATCTCAAATCAATCTTCGTGAAGAATCGAGCCCCCTTAACCTCATCAAGCAAATCATCTATCCTGGGTATAGGATACATGTTCTTCACTGTTATCTTATTAAGATCCCTGTAGTCAATGCACATTCTGAAAGATCCATCTTTCTTTTTGACTAACAGGACTGGGGATGCATACGGTGAAGAACTGGGTTCAATAAATTCCATTTCAAGAAGCTCTTTGATTTGCTTGGCTACTTCCTCTCGTTCACATTTTGATAGTCTGTAAGGTGGCTTATTGATTGTCTTTGAGTTGGGTTCCAAATCAATGGGGTGATCCACCACTCTCTTAGGAGGCAATGAAGTAGGTACTTCAAATAAATCTCTATACTCCTCAAGAAGAGCTGTCAAGGCTGGATGGTTTGCTGAATTATTGGGCTGATCCTGTGTTTCTTTGTTCAAATGCAATACAAATATCTGTGAGCGCTTTTTGTACTCTTTCTTTAGTTGTTGAATAGTGATAAGCTGAAAATCAGATCTACTAGGGATCCCCTGTAAACGGATGAGCTGTCCATTGGAGAAAAACTCCATATATAACTGTGAGAAATCCATAGTAATCCTGCCTAAGGTCATCAACCAATCACAACCAAGTACAATATCTATGGGCCCCATTTCCAAAGTGATCAAGTTTACTTTGACTTCAAAATTTTCAGCCATCTGCAAAGAAACCTGTGGGCAAATCTGCGTACTGGTTTCCTCTTCACCATTAGCCACTTGTACTCGAATGGGCTGCTGTAAGTCGGTGGGAATACAATTCAACTTGTACATAATAGATTTATTGACAAAACTGTGAGTACTACCACTATCTATCAAGATGAACACTGACTTTCCACATATGCTTCCCTTCATACGAAGTGTATTAGGGCTCTTAGATCTAGTCCAAGCATCCATAGAGATAGGACAATTAGTGGCAGCAGGCAACTCATTACAAAATCCACCAGGATCAAATGGGATATCACCGCCTGGATCAAAAGGAAAAGAGTCAGATGGATCATAGAAGTACTCCTGTCCACCATCATCCTCGAAATCTTCATTTTCAGCATTGATTGTGACTGCATTAACTTCATCTATGTCATTTTCAAGGTCCTCAAGAACTAGCATACTCTGAATTTTTGGCTTGGCATTTTTGTATACACACTTTGAAGCATGGTCAGGAGTATACTTTTCTCCACACTTGAAGCATAGGCCTTTGTCCTTTCTTTCCTTGTAAAGATCCATGGGAATATTTCTGGAATTTGTATTGGCTGAAGTAGACTTAGGCTTATTGTCACCTTGCTTAAATTCAACCTCTGGACTGTTTGCTGTCCTGAAATTGCTTTGAAGCCTAGAAGTATTAAATGGAGGATAAGTTGGTATCCGTAAGCTCCCACTAGGCATATGATTGCTGCCATAATTGTTACCAACTTGCCCTTGCTTTAAAACAGTCCTTGGCTGTCCATAACTTGGCTGAAATGAATACTCTTTCTTATACTTCCTTCCAAAGCGCTCTGCAAGCTCAATAGCCTTGAAAAGTGAAGTAGGATTCTGTGCCATAACATCAGCTGACAAGGATGGTTCTAAACCATACATGAACTTGTGTAACTTGGCCTCATCACTGATGTTTTCCACATACATGGTCAAGTTGAGGAATTGGTTTGTATATTCTCTTACACTTAGGCTCCTTTGTTCCAAGCCATACCATCTTCGTTCTAACTTCTCTTTTTCAAGAGGTGAAACAAAGACTTCAGCCATAAGTGCCTTGAAAGCTTCCCAATTCTCAATAAGTACATTCTCTTTCTTGATATACCTCCACCAAGTGTGAGCAAATCCTTCTAAGTGGAGGGAGGCAAAATGTATCTTCATATCATCAGTTTTAGGAAATATGTCGAAATAAGACTCCATCTTAGAGGTCCATTCCTCTAATTCTGATGGTGAAGATGACTGGCCATTGAATTTGGATAAAACAATTTTGTCCTTAAATTCTCTATCATAGAATGGTTGCTGTCCCAAAATTGGCTGATCGAAATTTCTAAGTACAGAACCCCCAAAATGAGACTGAAATCTTCCAACAGGTGGCTGAGAATTACCATGTAATCTTCCTATTGGTAAGCCACCCCTAGAATGCTGAGTATGCAGTCCAAAAGCTTGAGTATTGGCTCCGTTCAAACTGCCCAAATAGTCATCATGCCTTTGTGAAGCTTCACCCACTTCATATTGACTATTTGGTATGCCTCTTCTTCCTATGATCCCATCTCCATAACCATTTTGGTTGGATGGCTGAAGTGGGACTGAGGGGTCACTGTTTGAACAAGCCTTCTCATTTGCTTCTTTTGATCCCTTTTGTGACTGCATGAGTTAAGAAAATTGTGCCATAAGTTGAGCATTAGATTCTACTAACTTATCAATGGAAGCATTGGTTCGGTTAGTTGATTCCATCATCTTCTCAACAGTAGACTTCGTTTGATCAAATGATAAAATCATATGCTCCATTGCTGACAATATAGTCTCATGACGTTCCTTATGTCTTAGTTCATGGGCACACAAAGCGTCATTGAGTATACTAATCTCTCCTTGTTGAGGCTCTTCAGGGTTCTCTTGAAGTGTGCTTTCCATCATAGAATCCCTGATTTGCTGTGCATAGTCCTCCTGGACCTTATTTTTGCCTTTATGTCCTGCCATACTAGTGCAGTCCTGCAGTACCCCCTGTCAGTAAAACGGCTATAACTTTGGCTAGAAAACTCCGATTGCAAAACTTTTTTATGTGAATCGAAGCTTACAATGCCCTCTTCGAGATGAGCTATAGCACGCTATAACAAGTTTAGGACAGAAAATTCTGTAACTGAATTTCAGAGTCTGAACTGTCCAGTCCTGCACCCTGTTTAGACCTGTAAGTGCCCTGTTTTGACCCTGTAATGCAAGAAAGTAACCTCAAATGGCTACCAAACCCTGCAAAGGAGTATATAGGACCTGTGGGTACCCTGAAGTACCTGCACCTGTACTTCAGTATCAAAGGGTGTACCTATATCCACCTGTAAATACCCTGTGGGTAACCTGAAAATGCCCTGTTTTACCCTGTTTTAATCCAGTAGGTACTTGAGTCGTTGGAAAGTCTTCAATCTTCAATTCTCCACTCGCTGTACCTGTGTGAGGGATAAAACGGCAGGATGGGCTCCCTACACGGGCTCCGAATCACCGGGAGTTGGGCAAAGTCCCCCCGGGTCGGTTGGTTGCACCCCTTCGGGATCTTCGATAGTGAGGAAGGGTCACCTCTCTTTTGTCCCACTATCTCCCCCGGCATCCACCTTTTTCCTCGGTGGGAATATCAACATGGCAGAGGCTAGTGTGCTAAGCAATCAGCATGATATGCAATTGAAAAATATCCATTCAGCCTTTCATGAGATGCAATTGATTGAGATAAGAAAACTTGAGATGGGAGAAGGGTTTTACCTATGCAATTCAGTGACTCACTGATTGCTAGTACTTACCCTTTTACAATTTTCCAGTTTAGGCAAAAGAGAATCAACCAATCAATTGGATTAGAGTAAACAAAGGAATCAATCAATGTGTTCAGTCAATAAGATTCAAATCTTATGCTGAAATCTCAGATTGAGGCCTTTCATTCACTGATTGAAGCTAATATGCATTAGGCAAGCATTGCATTCTTGAATAGATGAATTCAAGCTCCATAGAAGCTCTTGATCTTCAATCTTTAGCCATCCCATGCTTAATCCTTGCAATTTGTTGAAGAATCCTTGCTGAAATGATTCCACGGGCCAAAAGGATGAAGAATCTTCAAGAAATTGTCAAGAAATGGAAGCTTGGGCTGAAGCTTTCATGGCTGCCCATGGACTGTTCATGTAGGGTTTCAAGAGAGTGAAAAGCTGAGAAATATGGCTCTATTTTGGAGTGAATATACCAAAACCTTGAAGGAATCACTGCCAATGATGAATTAGAAGCACCATAGCTGAAGATTGGTTGAGAACTGAAGGAGAACAGGGCTGGAAAAATCAGCGCAATTTTCGGGCTGCTGTCCAGGCCACGTGGCAGCTTCTACAGGGCATGAATGGTGCTCAACTTGTTGCATTTGATGTCTAGAGTGCCATTATGCAGGCCATTGTTGATGGAGAGCAAAGATCAGTGAGAAAAGAAGAGATCTCAGCCAGCAAACTCCATGAAAGCTTGGGCAGAGCTTGAGGAAAGAGGAAAGGAAGACCTCTTTTGAAAAGTAACTGTAGTTTATTCGCTAACTAAGCCCGGTTAACCATCCTTTACCCTAGTTACCTCTATTTTTGCATAAAATTTGATGACGTCCAGCCATTTAAGCCTTTACCCGCCATATCTGACCTTGAATATCTCCAAATGTAGTCATTACTATCTGTAGTTGTCCTACAACTAGTCATTGTCTTGTACCATTTTTGTCTGAAATTGGTTTTGAAATAGGAAAATAGGAGTGAAAATGGAAGAAAATAATGGATCAAAGACTGAAGCTCTGATACCACTTGTCAGAGAGAGAACTAGGGAGAGAGAAAGAGGAGAGAGAAAGACTGCAGAGGAGAGAGAAGGACTGCAGGAAGAGAGAGAAATAGAGTGACGAGGAGAGAGAAAGACTAGAATTGGAGAGAGAAAGACAGGAAAGATGAAGAAGCCATGGAAGCTTGGAGCAAGAAGGGAGAGAAAGATTGTAAATGTATTGATTTGTCAAAAGATGTGAAAAATTACAACTTCTCTCCTTATATACCAGTGTCAATGTGACATGGCATATTATTAGCATTCTAACTATTCCCAGCTTCTTACAAGTGAGATGAAGGTGAGATGTCTTGAAAAAGGAGAGACAAAGGAACCATGAATGGATCTTTTTTTGGAAGGGGGGACCTAGTCATGGACATATAGATAATTGAATTGGTTTATAGCATTTCATTGTCAATGCTAACTCATGCCACCGTTCTATTTCTTTTGCAAATAAGTTTCAAATAGCCACATAGAAAATTTGAGCCTTCCTAGCCCTTTGATTCTATTGTTTGAACACACAATAGTGCAATAAAAAATATTTTCATATCCTTGTTTCAAATATTTATGTGTTTAATTTGACTTAGAAATTTATAAAAATATGAAAAATAAATATAATATTAAAATATTCTATTTTTCACTCTCACAAATTTTAACTAATTATGAGCTATTTTCATAATTTTAACATATTTAAAAAGTAATTTTTAATTTAACAACCTAGTTTTTTATTTTTTAGAAATAGTAAATAGGCTTTATTTTAATGGTCTATTTAAGCCTAGTTTTATACATTTTTCTCATTTTTTTCAAATTTAAAAAAATAAAAATGTCTAAAAATTATGTAGAATATAGATGTTGCACAATCAAGTTTCCTTTCATAAATAAGAAATATCAAACATGGTGAATTTTAAAAAATTCATATTCTTAATTGATAAAGAAATGTCACACTTACTTGGAAATTCTAGGTTTTGTAGTTATGTCCTTCAGGGTCCGCTTCTACAATCCAATTATTGATCAACTAGCACATTGATCGATGCTTGCTCTTTTCTTCTCTTGATTCATAATGCTTTGCATGTTAACTATTGCATTTTAGAAATGCATATGAACTAGCTTTACTACCCCTAAGTTAAATCTTTATGGTAAAGGTTTAAAATTTACTAAAAGCTTTTCTTTCTTCCCTGTCAATTGAGCATAGGGGGGCCACCATGATTATCAAAAGGCACAGATTTGCTAACACCTTTCCATGAATATGCTTCGCCTTGATGATTGGAGATTGATTAATGCTGAATCAATGACTAGGATGACAAGCCCCATCTGGTACATGATAAGTGGCAAGAGAGATATGACTATTATTTTTATGATGGTTGGTATGTATTCATAATGGCGATTCTTTCTAGGAGCATCAATGATGAGGGATAATGGCTTTAGTCTCCCTCTCCTCCCTTCTCCCATGGTGCCTTCAAGATCTCCCCCCAAATGGCCACTTTGCGAAATTGATGCCCCCATGTTTTTCCCAACAACCACTAAGAAGACATTATTTTGTCTCTTTTTTTCATCATTAAGGTCCTTATTTAGTGCTTTATGAAGTTATCACTAACCGCTTTACACTCATGACGTATGCGGGCAACATTAAAATGGCCTATCCCAACCATGTAGTCTCTAAAGCAATTTGCTCAGACTTGTTCTCCAAAGCATCTCCATCATATATCAATTTGACTTCTTATAATTCTGAAATATTGACTATATAGTGCAACATCATAATAGCGATTAATGAGACAATTACAATATACCCAAGTTGTTTCTAATAGGGGAGCACTACTTTTCAATGGTGTATAAGTTTGGTTTGGGTAAGTTGTTACAAAACATGGTTGAGCAAGAAGAGAAGAAGAGATTATGGGGGAAAGTAGAAGAGTAAGAATGAAACCATAATGGCATGAAAGAGACTTGATTGACTGATAGTGAAGCAAGTATATTGATTTATAGCTTTCTGGACATACACCTCACTCTTTGCTTATGGGATTCAGTTGCATGTGCCTCCAACACCACACACACACTTTAACACCCCCCTTAGTGCTAGCTTCCCCTCTAGATAATTTCGGCTAAGGATATAGGTTGTCCCCCTTGAATTCCTACAAGGCCTCTAGTTCATGTAGTGTCAAACAAAGTATAGGCACTTTAGAAGAGAGTTTCATGACATTCTTCAAAGTTTGTTTCCTTTACAAAATTTGCCTTCTGGCTCCAACATTCTTTCTTAATGTGTCCAAACCTGTTGTAGCTTTTGCACCTTGGTTTTCCTTTGTTCCAACTATCTTGCTGTTTGTGTCCATTTCTCGTGTAGATCCTACAAACAACTTTTGAAGAATAACTGTTGTTGTAAAGTGTAGTTACTACATGGCTTGGTGTAGACTAGAGTTTCAAGGCATTCTTCAAAGTTTGATTCCTTTACAAAATTTTCCTTCTGGCTCTAACATTCTTTCTCAATGTGTCCAAATTTGTTGTAGCTTTTGCGCCTTGGTTTTTCTTTGTTCCAACAATCTTGCTCTTTGTGTCCATTTCTCTCGCAAATCCTACAAACATTTTCCAAAGAAGAACCTTTGTTGTAAATTGCAAATACTACCAAACTCGATGTAGAGTATTGGGCTTTCTCGTTAAGTTTACCTTCTTACTCAGTGGCTTCAACTACATTGAGTTTGCTATTAGGTATATTCTTTAGTGTTGTTATGACTTGCTTATAATCTTTGTTAGGTATATCCATACTCTTGAGTAGCATGGCAATGACTTCATCTTCTTCAATATCTTTGCCTATTGAAGAGAGCTATACTTTCAAGCTTTTAAATTTATTTATCAATGATGTTAGGGAATCATATTGGTTTAGATCAAGCCTTAAAATTTCCATTAATGGATAGAGTTTTTTGCTTGAGAGCCACATATCTTATCCAACTCTTCACATGCCTTGTTTGCATTTTTAATTCCTAAAATGTGATATAGGACATCATTAGATAGAACCCAAGTTATTATATCGAGGGCTTTTTTATTTTTCCACTTCCATGTTGGCTCATTAGGATCTTAAGGATCTTCAAGAATCTCCCAAAGGTCTTTCCTCATCAGATGCTACATGGTTTTCATTTTCCAAGCGTAGAAACTGTTGCCATTGAATTTTTCCATTACTTTGATTTCAGGTATTTTGGGAATGTGGAGGACTAACTAATGAGTCACATAGTAGTGTCCAACTCCAATTTCCAAATAGATAAGGCAAGTTTAAAGATGAGTACTTGCGTGCAATAGCACTTTATGGCCTTTTGGGTGGTTGCGATTATGACCTTTTTTTAAGATAAATCAATTTTTGAAAAAGAACTCAAGAGTCAATGCAAACTGCAATGTGAATGGGCTTTAGTGAAAATGAGTTTTGAACCTTTCGATGTGAGCAATGGCTAAAAGATAAAATCAATTCGATAAGCCCAATTTGAATAGGGCTTTAGGCTACTAACTAGTTTAGGTGTGAAATAGGCTAAGAATAGGGGGTTAATTGAGCCTTTGAATATATGGCTTAAGAAAGAGATAAAATGAATGATAGGTCGAGTAGGTCACCACTTCAAATTTGACATGGCGTCTAATTTCTAGTGGTGCATTTGATGAATAGGTCATTGTTTGTTGTGGTACCATAAATCTGATCCAAAGCATGCTAAAGTTGAAGCTATAAGCTCTCTCTCTTCTCTTCATTTTCTCTCCTATATCTTTGACATAGAGTAAGCAGCCCCCTAGGTTATCTTGAAAGCAAGCCCTTAACTTCTATGCAAGCAAGCCTCTTAAACCACCCCTTAAACTACCCCTTAAACATAAGGCTTAAGTAGTCCCCTTGTGAAAGTAATGGTAGCAAAAAGCAAAAATGGTAGCCAAAATAAAAAATGGTGGAACTTGAGACTGCTCCTTAAGCAAGTACTGGTAGCCAAAAGCAAAAGTGATGGAACTTGAAACTAGCCTTCCAATGACTATAACCTTCTTCTTCTTGAAAATGGCATCTTTCAAATTTGTTGTAAGTATGCTAATGAGCCCAATAAAGGAGGTATACCTCTTCCTTTAAATGACAACCTCTTCACTTCAATCGGACTCCACACCCTTTGCAAGCCTTCATTCCAAGATTTGGACTTCTGGGATAGAAGTACCTCCAATGCTTGAGCTCTCAATGTTGAGTAGCACCTATGGAAGCTTCCTCAACCTCACAATTGCTAGGAAAGAGGCTCTAATGCCATGTTACGTAAGATGGTTGAGCAAAAAGAGAAGAAGAGACTATGGGGGAAAGTAGAAGAACAAGAATGAAACCATAGTGGCATGAAAGAGACTTGGTTGATTGATAATGAAGCAAGTACATTGTTTTATAGCTTTCCAGCTTGGACATACACCTCACTCTTTGCTTATGAGATCCATGTTGGGGGTAAAGGCACCTATGTTGAGCCACCCGTGTACTACTATACTGATAGTACCCACATACTTGTACACAATAGGTGGTGGACATCCATCATTTTCACTTCATTCTTTATTCTTTAAGTGACATTTGAATCAAGGGAATCCAAGACACACATTGTGACTATTGGAGTTCCCACATCTTCTCTCTCCTCTCTCTCTCTCTCTCTCTCTCTCTCTCTCTCTCTCTCTCTCTCTCTCTCTCTCTCTCTCTCCTTTCACCGTAGCTCTTGCTTCCACTTGCATTCTTCCACTCCATGCTCACTCCCTTCAACTAGTATCAGAGCCATCCTCCTTGAGAGCTCGAGCCCCTGACCCAGCATTGCTTCATCTTCTATTCATAAAGTGTTGCATAACAAACAACTATTCACTTTTGTCATCATTGTTTCTACCTACTAGATGCATAATTGCCTTGTTGCTTTTTTACATTTCTAATCTTAGCCTTCTTTTTGAAGTAATTTTTAGAAATGTAGCCTTTTTTACCACAATGCTAGTACTCTCTATCACCATAATTTTGTTATCTATTAGAATTTGCAACATTCCCTCGTTGACTCCCCCTTACTCTGGACCATCCTTCTCTATTTTGTTGTGCATCATAACCTTGACTACAACCATCGCATTGGCCTCTGCCATGACTCTATCTCTACTGGTAAAGTAAAATACATGTTCAAACTTGTTCTTACTTTGAGAAGAAGAGGAATCCAAGCTAAGGTTATTCCCCTCAAGTATTAGCATAGAAATCAAGTTTGCAATATCAGGGATATCATCTCTCATATTCATAGATGGCTTGGAGCTCTTGTATTCATCTCCAAGCCCATCTAAGTATGCACACACAACATGATCATCATCAACTACCACATTGATAGATTCAAGAGCTTCCACAATCCTCTTGATCTTCAAGGCATAATCATTAATAGACATGTTTCCTCTTTTCACCTGGTTTAGCTCTACTTGAGCTGCAACTTTCTAACCTCTGTGTTTACTTCAAACAGTCTTGCCAGATTTGTCCATGCAATAGCAGGGATTTCAGATTCCTATAAATATCCCATCATGCTATCTCTAACATAGAGAGACAACTAAAACATGACTTTACTTTATGTCTGCTCCCAATTATTCTTAGTCTTTACTTGTTCTATAGTAGATTTTTTTGTAGGTACTTTAGGTGCTACTATCATACATCCTTCATCAATATAGATTCAAACACCTTTGCCCTTGAAAAAATTTGTCATCTTGAACTTCCACGTAGGATAATTGTTTTTAAAAAACTATTGTTAGGACCACTTACATGTTCAGAGTAGAAGTTGAAATAACCTGGAATGCCAAAATTCATAGCAAGAAAGCCCAAAAGGGCTAATCTGTAATATATGCACTGTTCTTCCTACTCACCAAGTTTCATTGCAATAGAGATTGCAACCCTGCTAGCCTTAGGAGCCTTCTATAACAATGACCCAACGCAAATTGAGGAATGTGGAAGAACTTCTTACCCATTGATTGCTTGCTTGCTTGCTATCATGCTTTGATGCCTTGACCCTAGACTTCAATCAAGCTTCATACAGATGTGGGACAATTTTGATACCATGAAAAAAAACAAGAGGGGAGAGAGGTGAAGAACCCAAGAGCACACACATAAAGGTAATGGAGACTTGAGAACACAAAGAGACAGGGCTAAAATCTTCTTTTTCTTCTTCTTCTTCTTCTTCCACTAAAAGAACTAAGTCTACAACATGATAAAAGACTAATATGAAAGTACCACAATGTATGGACATGCGATCACAAAGTGTGAACCTACTAAGGAAAGAAGAGGTGGCACAATGAATGTGCCATAACTAAGGATAGACTATGTGGATGTAGTCCACCAACTATAGAATCACTAGCGTATCCTCATGACAGTCACCTAACATGCTAGTGAGCAATATCCTTCCACATCACCAAGGGCACATAGTGGATGTCAGCTCATGTAGAGCTCAACATCTCGACACCCATTAAGCAAAGTAATACTTTAACCAAAGTATAAATTTCAATAGGTTGTCATCCAATCTCCAAAAAAATCCAACATGTTGTAGTGGCTTTTACCCTTAAGTGTCTGTGCAAGAAGGCCTTTTGCATATTTTCAATACCATTCCATGTGGAGGGTAATATATTGCCTCTCCACAATTCAATCACATTAGACTGTTATATGCAGGTTAGAATTGAATAGCAAATAATGAACCTTACAACTTCTTGTCTCATTGTACTTATGACTACTCTTAAATTGATAGTATTCACCCCACCTAACACCTAGGCAACTAGTTACACATTGGCTTCATATATGATTTGTCTATATACCAATTCAGAAGTATCTAAATAAGTCCACCATCCTTATAGGTCACCCATAATGTAAGATACATAGCAGAGTGCTTGATTGCTTTGTACATGCTATCACACACACACACACACACACACACACACAATACATTGGATTCTTCAAATATTAATCAATGAAATTATTAAAAGAAACCATCATTAATTTGAATTAAATTTATCAAATGTTCAACTAATGATATGTTTAAAAAATTACATTAATTATAATTAAAAACTACATTGCAGTTAAGGAAAAATAAGAAACTACAAGAATCCAATGGCCTAGTCTTTGAGAGGCCAACAATGAAATTTTGCCTTCAAAAGTTGACACACTAATGACACATTTTTCACATTAAAACTCTGTACATATACAAAAAAAAAGGTTTTGAAGTTGAAAAGTAGAAAAATCAAAACCTTTTCTATTTATTTATATGAATTGAGGACTAAATGAGCAAAATGGCAATTTCATAGAGTACCATAATATTAATTTATGATCTACAACTCTCTCTCTCTCTCCCTCTCTCCCTCTCTCCCTCTCTCTCTCTCTCTCTCTCTCTCTCTCTCTCTCTCTCTCTCTCTCTCTCTCTCTCTCTCTCTCTCTCTCTCCACTTGCCAACCAAAATTGCCCTTGGGTAGCTCTCACTCGAGAGCTAAACATAGCAACACTAATGATGAGAAAATTTGAGTGAGTTCTTCTTATCTGTGACCATTGTAGGTTGGGAGATCAACATCTCTATCATATATCTATGTAACCTCATATAATCATGTGTACATGCAAATGTATATCTATGTGTTTGCATGAACTACACTATATTTTGAGCATATTCCAATCTCTCTCTCTCTCTCTCTCTCTCTCTCTCTCTCTCTCTCTCTCTCTCTCTCTCTCTCTCTCTCTCTCTCTCTCTCTCTCTCTCTCTCTCTCTCTCTCTCTCTCTCTCTCTCTCTCCAAGCCAAGCCTCCGTCGTTAGAGAGCTCTTTTGAAAAACAAAGAAACTAGAGGAGGCATAAAGGCTGACTTGATTTGGTGGTACTTGATTACTAGATTTATTACATTACACGTGCAAATTTTCCTCTTGTAGATGATGGCTATGCCTATTGATTCGAACTTCCATAGTAAGTTGTACTCTTTTTGCTATGAAAAATTGTACTCTTTTGAACATGGTCAACAACCAAAAAAAATTACAAATATTAATTTCATGTGTCACTTCTAGCTTGAAAGCAAGCTATCTTGAGGGATAAGTCTACCAATAAAACACACATGCACACATGCACATGCATGGGTGGCACACACGCACACAAACTACCCTAAAGAAGTATGTATGCCATATTACCTCTACAATATCCTAGTAGAGGAACGAATTCTTGGGAGACTGAATTTGGCTAAGATCTCTTGAGGAAAGTTCTGAATTGACCGCCATGGGTGGTGTCATGGCGGTTGGTGGCTCAAGGGCAATAGGTGTTATAAGCTCCGAGATACATGCTTGACTTTCTTATTAACTTAAAAGATATATGGTAAATATTATGCTAGCATAGAGAGAGAACATATGAGAGAAAAGAAAGATGTAGAGAGAGTGAGAGATTGACAACACACTAGGGATTGGAAAATGGGCTAGTCCCCCCCTTGTGGAGTTATATTATTGACAAGGAGCAAGCTCCTTCATTACACATAAACCAATTCTTACTTGTAGATCTTGGGAACAAGATCACGGTTTCTTGCACAATATACAACCAGCTAACACTTGCACAACTTGGAAGTTGGCACCTTTTGATCCTTCTTGAGTCTCTCCTTCTCTCCTACACAATATGTGTAGGGATCTCCTCTTGGAGCTTGATTTCAGTAGAGCTTCCACAGCACTTGCACCTTCTCTTCTCCTCTTGGAACTTAATTTCAATAGAGCTTCCGCATCACTTGCACATTCTCTTCTCCTCCTGGATGCATGCAAAGTGATGCTTCCTTCACCTCTCCCACACCCAAGGAGAGCCTCCTCTTTTATAGGCTTTCACGAGCTTCTCTTCTTAGAGAGACACTTGAGTGCCAAGATTGGAAAGGTTGATCTTCATGCAAGATGTGGATGTTCCAAGACCTACTTTGCAGCACCAATTTCGAGATATCTCTTTGTGCGTTGCTTGGATGAAAAAACGTCCAACACAAAAGTTGTAGATCTCGTTGTTTTCGATAACCTTCGTGGACCGTTTTTAGAGATCGTCTTTCTATCACGATATATTTTAAAAATGGATTCACCATGTCTATTTTTTAAAAAATAGCTTTTTAAACTATACTCTTAACTTGTAGTCCATGCAACCACCTTGAGCCATAGATAAGGAGAGTTCATTAGATTGCTTTGGGCCTTAACCTTAAGATTGAATTCCATACAAAAGCTTGTGTCATTTTAGACCTTAGAAAGAGAAAATCACTTCTCTCCTCACTTCTAGAGGATGACCTCTTGTTCATTGCCCCATAACCATCGTCAACTGAGCAGTAGGCGTGCAGGACGACAAAACGAAAATAGGCGTAGTTAGGATAGATTTTGACGATTTTAACAATGCTGGGGGCAGAGGTGGCTAATGTCAGCGGCTATGATGCTGGGCTGTTGCGCCTTAACCAAAGGAAGAGATCTTTAGAAGGAATCATCAACAGATATGCTTTGTATTGAGAGATCCAATGACTCCAAGAAGGGTATATCCTACAGGTCATAGATTTAGGCTATGGCAGGACTGACAATTTGAGCAATGCTGAGCTATGGAGTGGCCAATGTCAAGCTCTTAAGTGATACAGAGAAGCATTGGGAGTCAAGGAACAAGAGCTAGACTTGAGCTGACCTGAGGTTAAGATGAGCTAAGAGAGAGTAGAGGAGAGCTAAGCCATGCTCAGCTGAGCTTTGATACCATGTGAGAATACATGGATCTAGAGCATGGCCATGGTGGTTCAAAGATGGGAAGAAGACTCACGTAGACATACACTAACTGTCACACAAGTGAATTAGGTTTCAAGATTGAGACTTGAACTCATAAACACAATCTTATGTGTGGACAATGACACTGACACTTTACTGAAAAGAAAAGAGTACTATCATTGCATTAAGAAAAGGAAGTAAGTACAATGCTTTATAGGAAAGTAGTAAACTACAGTAGGCACCACTGTGCATATGGGATAGGTAAGCCTGCATGTCCTTAGCCTTGAAGCTCCATACAAAGAGACTGTCAGTAGGTGTGATTTTCTGAATCTCAACATTGTCTTTCTTAGTGAGAGAATTACCTCTCTCGTCTTTCTTAATAAAAGAAAAGATCTTAAACCTTGACTCGTAAGGGAGAGGATGACCCCAAATGAATGCAATGCTCATTACACACAAGTAAACGTTCCCAGGCGTCCTTAGATGCACACATAAATACATATACACAATGCTAATGCACTTCCTCTTCTTAGAACTCAATCTATTTTCATTTATGTGTAACTCCTTAGTTCTTGTGTACACTCTTACACTTGGCATACACTTCTTTCCCCCTTCATAACTTGTACTGCCTGTACTAGATATCCACGTCACAGTGCTCTGATCACCTCATTAAGTGATACACTAGGAATATTGGTCTCTAAATGGTCTCACGGCCATGCTAGATCATCATCAACACTTAAAGAAAAGTGAGTCATTAATTTATTGACATAAATTTATTAAATAAAGAATGTGTAATAAGCAATCAATTTAGTGACAATAGGAGACTCTAGAGGACTCATTTCTAGTTGTAGAAGGCCTATTGCTTTTAAGTCTCTCTCCCTATACCCTTTTTGTGTAAGATGATATATTAGATCTACCTTGGTGTGCTCTATAGCCAGCAGATTGATCCCTTTAGTTTGCTCCAAGCCTTCCAAAGTATCGACCACCAATCCTAGTTGGGCTTTGAGCTCTTCACTTTCTTTATTTGTGGATTCTTTGCCAACCTCTTATAGCCCTTTCCCCTCTTGCATGGGAAGGTTTTGCTAATTTGTAGCCTTTTGATTACATTTTCAGTAAATTTTAGCTCCATTAAATTAATCTTCAAAATTAATTGTTATTGTTTCTTACTTAGAAAAAACAAGTATGCTAACCAACCATTAAGTTGGCTAGGCCAATTTGTCATCCCATCAATCATGAGCATTCATTAGCCCTTGAATTAGCATTAATTAATTAATTAATGTCTAGTTTCTAATGTCAACATTGACATTAATGGCTAATAAAATGATCTACACCGAAATCTATCACTGGTACCACATAGTACCTGACTATTATAACTAATTGTAAATTTTGCCTTTGACATCCATTGATATCTCGTAATCCTTGACCCATCATTGTGAATTAGTTGTCTTGCATGACACATGTGCACTTCACATTTGCACATGGGATCAACAATTAAATCAAATGATAAGCGCAACATGAAAAATTCACATCCTTGTGACAAGAGCTAATATCATTGTCAGTGATTGCTATGACCTTATGACCTTTCTCTAGATGCATATAGTTGATAAATATAAAAATCCTTAGGGGATGATTTGCATGAAAGTATATGGGCATGCATGTTGGTTTAAAAGATATGTTATAGGGTAAAGGGGCCAATAAGGTGATTTCCCTAGAAGTAGAACTCTCCCTACTCCAATGTAGTAGTAATTTTACACAAAAGATGTTTTCTTTGAAGCCACTTAAATCTTTGATACAAGTTTATATGTATAATGAACAAGCTTAATATAAGTCAAATGATTGAGCTATGCAATTTTTTTTATATGTTGGATTTTGTAAAGCCTTAGGATAAAGCATCCTTGAGTGTCACCCATTTCCCCCCTCATTGTCACTCTTTTTGTAAACTCTATTGGTCCCTCATTATCACTCTTTTGTGAACCTTTTAGTGCCACTTTATTAGCCGCCTCATTGTCACTCTTTTGTGAACCCTTTATTTATAATTAAGGTCCAATTGATAAAAATATCAAAAGGCCCTAATTTTAATTTGAGTGCCATATGATGTATAAAATTTGACCACTTAAAAAACCATGAGTGTCACTTTGGGAAAAAGAAACAATTTGGAGGACCACTAGGCAACGCTCTATCTGCCCTTGATAAATAGTGTGATGCAAGAGTTATGCATTTCAAATAGTATTATTTAATAAGGCTGTTATGGTTGGGGCAAAATGGGACACTGTAGCCATGATTAAATATATTCTTTTAGTATTTAGGAAATTACTTAATAAGGTAGTCTGGATCACAGCAACGTGGGACATGGTACACTAGGTAGCAATTATTAAGGGTCAGGTCGCACCTTGGTGTAGTAGGGTGAGTGTAGTGCAACCACCCCCACTACACCCTAGTCGCACTAGCTAAGATTGGGGTGAGTAGGGTGAACATAATCCCCTTATTACCCTCGCAAGCACTTGTTCAAAAGCAGATGCTAATGAGAGGTTAGAATAGTTATGTGTAGGGATTGGTTGGTCAAGATGAAGACAATAAAAAGATGCCGACATTGTAGGTCTTTGTCCAATCGGATGCATCTCTCTTGCTATGATCTGACACACTTGGTTAAACCTTCGTGCTTTTCATCCCTAGCATCTCTCTTGCTACCATTTGACATGCTCAACTAAACCTTCACGCTTGTCATTCCAAGCACGACACCGGGGGCAAGGGGTTTTGAGTGAGACTGCGAAACCCAGATGGGCACCGGGTGCAACGTGGCTCTAAAGAGATTCTTTGTGGTGTTGGTCTTGAAGCCAACAACCAGCTCAGGCAAAAGTTTAGGAAATAAAATATAAAAAAAAGGTATGAAAAAAGGGTTCGAAATGAATAAATGGCCAAGTGAAGAAAGTACTCCGTCCAAGCGCTCACCCTTGATGTGGTTATTGGCCTCATAATATTACAATAAATCCTCCCCCTTCTTCTTTTGCCTGTCGACTGCGGAGCTGCCATTGGCCATGGCTGACACACGCTAATTAGGGATAATCACCTGATAATTATTCTTCTCACATGGAATGAGCCTCGCGTAAACGGAACGCGGTGCGTCTCTCACCTCAGGCGGAGCACGCCGGTATTCGTTGCGATCATACGTTCATCACCTGCTGCCAATTCAAGGGTTTCCATAACCACAGCAGAGTTGCAGGCGCTGCATCCAATTGCGAATGCTTGACATCGTACTGCATCAGGTATATGAGCTGCCAATTCCAGGGTTTGCAGAAATACCACATGCCACGAGGATCGATCATGTGCGCACCAGGGGGTATGAGCTGCTGCCAATTCCAGGGTTTGCAGATACACCACATGCTGTGAATGTAGATGATGCGTGTGCTAGTTTTCGTTTCGAGGATGATGATGATCATCCTTTGTTGCAGCAGAGTTCTTATTTTTTCCATCGCCCGGCTGAATGATGAGTAAAGTGCTGCAAGACGTTTATTGATTCCTGAGGAAGAACTTAGTCCGTCTTATATGTTTCAAAGGCAGGCTGTGATCACATGGAATGCAATAGTCATGCAGCTCTTCGGTTGAGGGAAATTGCCGAGTAAAAGTTCTGAAGTCCTGCGAAAGGTTCACTGATTCCTGAGGAGGAACTTAGTCCATTTCAAAGGCAGCTTTTGATCACATGGAATGCAATAGGGATGAAGCGGGTCGGTCGAGGGAAATTGCAGAGCAGAAGTTCTTGCAGCATGATTTCGCTGGTGCTAAGAAGTTTGCACTCAAAGCTCAACGTTTGTTTCCAGATCTTGAAGGACTCCCTCAGTTCATGGCAGTATTGGATGCTCACATAGTAGCTCAGGATAAAGTTAATGGAGTCGAAATTAATTGGTATGGCATTCTGCAGACAGATGCCAATGCAGACGCAGCTACAATTAGAAGGCAATATAGGAAATTGGCTTTGGTTCTTCATCCTGATAAGAACAAAGCAGTTGGAGCAGAGGGAGCGTTCAAGCTTATTTCTGAGGCATGGGCTGTACTATCTGACAGGGAAAGGAAAGCAGCCCATGATGCACGGAGGAAAGGGAATAGCTACAACAATAATTGGCATGCATCAACAAAATGCAAAGCACCATCAGAAAAACCAAGTAGTTTTCCCAACTTCACTTACTTCAGTAATGTTAGCTGGATGCACCCAAAGTCATCTCAAAAATCAACCACATTCTGGACTGCATGTCCATTTTGTAGGATGCAGTTTGAGTATAAGAGGGTGCATGAGAATCAAAAGCTTACTTGTGCAACTTGTCAGAAGTTGTACATAGCAGTTGAGATTGCTGGAACTTGTTCAAATCCTTTCTATAACCAGGCACGACAATCCAGCAAAAGTTCAAGTGAGCACAAGCCGACTTGGAATCAATCTACCCAAGGAGCTGGTGAGAATGTGTGTGTGGATGCTCGTAACCGATCCAATGAAAAGGTTGGTGTTCAGACTTATTTTTTCCATCCTAAGCAACCACCTGGACATGCAGCTTCAGCGCACCAACCTAGTTCAGGAGGAAAAGATGGTCCTTTCCATCATGAAACAGATGATTCCACCAGAAAAGCATCATCATGCTCTAATGCTAATTTTAGCTTTTACTTAGCAGGGCATCGCAACAAGACTGCAAGTCATGCAGCAGCAAAAGCTACAGCTGAAATGGTACAGCAGACATATGAGACAGTCAGGCAAGGTAGAGTCAAGGCACAGAAAGAAGCACGTGAAAAGGTTCTAAAGGAGAAAATGGATGCACAGAAAGAGGCTTGGAGAAAAGACAGAGTATGGATGCAGATGCAAATGGAGGCTAGAAGAAAGGAACGACCTCCAGTGGAAGCACAGAAAGATCTTAAGAGGAAAGACCGCATGGAGCAGAAACAGAAAAGGTGCCAGGAGGATTTAGACAGGGAAGAGAAGGATGCAGCCCATGCAAAAAAATTGTTCAATAACTTACTTGCAAGGGGTTCCAATGGTCCCTTGGAACATAGAGATACACAAATCAAATTGGAATCAGAGTCTACAAAAATAGTCACAGGGAAAGATCAGCTGATCAATGAAAATCTTAAAAGATCCATGCAGTTCCCAGCTGGTCGAAAGGAAAACAAGAAGTTGGTTTCATCTTTCTCTTGCAAGACTAGCAATTCAATTGACTCTAGTAGCCATGACGATATACCCTTGCATAAAAGGGCAAGGGTTGAATAATGGTGATTCAGTTGAACCTGAGTGGTTGCGATGATCTGCGAAACCATGTCTTTTAAAAAGGGCAAGGGTTTATCAACACTTCTGATGTATGAGATACAGAAGGAGCCCATTTTTTTTTCTTGGTGGCTCCTTAAGAGTTCCCTTTAGTTTGGCAGCCAGGAAGTTTTATTCTAGTGTACAGATGATGCATTACAACACGCCAGAGTTGTGGGTAAAGGAAATCATGAAAGCTTAGGAAAAGAGTGTTAATGTTGTATTCATCACAATTGTTTCTCACCGGCTGAGATGGCAGCTGGTCAATGTTGAAAGATTTAGCTGTACAGGGGGAATTTCTCTTTAACTGTTTATCACTCGAACCGTTTTCAGATTTCGTATCCTCTTGAAAGTCTGGGGTCTGTTCTTCTTAAGTCATATCCAAGTATTTCCAAGTCAGCATATATATGATGGCAGAAATTGCTAAGATATTGTTCCTAAGATCTTTAGGTTGTTTATGTGAATCCATGCTCCTAATGAATAAGGAAGGTAATTCCAATATTCGAGCTGCATAATTTACCTCCCTTGGTCCAGGGACTTACCAAGTGCTTTAGGCTGGTGATATGTTCCAATGAGCTGCTTTCAAGTCCAGTTCATGAGTTTTCTTTCAAAGTACATTCCCGTGTCTATCTATATTGATTCCCTTTTGAAACTGAACTAACTGAATTTTTACAAACAAGTCTCATCTTTTGTATTGTCCTGATTGTCTTCTCGTGTTTTCTGACATTGAGGTGTGACATATGCATCTGGTAAATTCTAATATTATAGAGGCATAGAATTTAGTTCTTTCTAACACTGAATGTTTGCATATACATGTCAAAGCTGTTGTATTTGGCTGCAACGTGGTTGTATGTATTGGCATCAAAGTTATTGGGAAATTTAATGAAAAGTAGGTTTGGAGAGTACATCTTCACTCATAATCCGAGTAAATTTTTAGATAGAGATTTGATTATCTTAGCATTTTTATAGGCATGTGGGACTCTCTAGCTCCTGGCTTAGTGTCTTGGCATTACAGGGTTTCTTTAAGTTGTCGCCAATGTCACCTGCAGCCTTTGTTCACTCTTAATACTTTGCAACTTTCTTAGCTGTTTTTTTTTTCTGGTAATAGGTAATTGTATTAATGATGAAAAGTACAAGATTACAAGATTATTAGATGCAGTATGGCTCTAGGCCATTGTGCATAAACCAGATACAACAGACTCAACAGATACTCTTTTTACTTTCTTGTGGAAGTGCTGCCCTTCTCTTCTAGTTGCTTCATGTGCCTCCTATAACCTTACAATTCCCTAGCATGTTATTAGAGCCTTTGGTCAGAGCTTTCGCCTGTCCTCTTCTTGTTTATTGCAAAGACTTAATTTGTAAGTATACAGTGGTTGGGTGTGGGTGGGTTCCTCAGAGCGGTATGCTTACCCCTCTAGTACTCAAATTGAAAGTACTTGGTAAACCTGTGCTGAAAAGGAAGGCTTCAGAGAACTTTGCAGAAATGCGCCTTCAAAGACCTTCAGAGGAATGTTGTAGAGAAGTCTGAGGGAAACTGAAAACCTTATAGGATTGTTTGGAGAGAAGTCTGAGGGGAATTTGGAAATGCTAAATTTGAGTGAAAAAAACTGGGAAATGCTTCAGAAAAGTCTGGAGAGAAGTCAGGGGGAAACTGGAAAATGCTTTAGAATAGTTTGGAGAGAAGCCTGAGGGAACTGAGGAATGCTTTAAAGTAGTATGGGAGTCTATATAGTAGTTGGGAAATGAAAGTCATGGGAAATGCTACAAAGAAATTAGGGGAAATCAGGGGCCTCAGAAAAGTCTAAGGGGATGTGGGAAAATGCTACAAATAAGTCTAGAGAGAAATGAATAAGTCCAGAGAATTTGAGGAAATCAGGGAAAATTCAGGAAAGTGGGGAAATGCTACAAAGAAGTCTAGGCAAAAGTGGGGAATTCTAGATAAGCTTGGGAGAAGGAGAACTGGAATTACCAGGCATGCAGAAGAGAAGTCTGAGTGAAGAGGTGCAAGGCCGTGGACATGCGTAGAGTGAGAAATGAGAGAAGGGGGAAAAATTCTCAGAGGGAAAATGCTGTGGAAAGCACGAAGAAGTGAGAAATAAGACAAGAGGGAAAATGCTGAGAAACAGAGGAGTAAGAGATGCTGTGGAAAGCATCAGAGGAGAGGGAGGAGTTTGAGAGTGCAGATAAGTGAGGCCAAGTAATGAGCAGTGAGCTCAGTGTGAGTAAGTAGGAGTCTAGTGAGTGTGTAGTGAGTAGAACCATGTGTAGAAAAGTGAGGTGGAGGAAGACGAAATATGAGAGAGAGAGAGAGAGAGAGAGAGAGAGAGAGAGAGAGAGAGAGGGCCTCAGAAAAGTCCAAGGGAATGTGGGAAAATGCTACAAATAAGTCTAGAGAGAAATGAATAAGTCCAGAGAATTTGAGGAAATCAGGGAAAATTCAGGAAAGTGGGGAAATGCCACAAAGAAGTCTAGGCAAAAGTGGGGAATTCTAGAGAAGCTTGGGAGAAGGAGAACTGGAATTACCAGGCATGCAGAAGAGAAGTCTGAGTGAAGAGGTGCAAGGCCGTGGGCATGCGTAGAGTGAGAAATGAGAGAAGGGGGAAAAATTCTCAGAGGGAAAATGCTGTGGAAAGCACAAAGAAGTGAGAAATAAGACGAGGGAAAATGCTGAGAAACAGAGGAGTAAGAGATGCTGTGGAAAGCATCAGAGGAGAGGGAGGAGTTTGAGAGTGCAGATGAGTGAGGCCAAGTAATGAGCAGTGAGCTCAGTGTGAGTAAGTAGGAGTCTAGTGAGTGTGTAGTGAGTAGAACCATGTGTAGAAAAGTGAGGTGGAGGAAGACGAAATATGAGAGAGAGAGAGAGAGAGAGAGAGAGAGATTGGGGGTTCGACGGGATGAGAGCTGCTGCCATGGCGGATGATGCAATACGCAGAGAGACAGGCTGAGAGAGAGAGAGAGAGAGCGAGAGAGAGGGGGGGCGTCGTCATCGCCTGACTCGTCGTCGTCACCTGCTCTCACGTCGTCGTCGTCTGATCATCGCCGCCTGCAGACGCCTTCTGCTCGTCGCCCGCAGGCCTGTCGCCTGCCCCTGACACCCTGTCCACGGCCGCTGAGTCCCCTGCCCTGCGTTCGGACGGCCCATCGCCTGCATCCCTCACCTGCCTGAGCTGTGACCTCTACGCCTGCTTCTCGCCCCTTTGCCCTGTCAGTTAGGGTTTCGGCTGACGACGACCCCTGCCCTGCGCCCCAGACTGTCCCGCTCTGCCGTCAACTGCCAGGCCTTTGTTTCGCCCTTCTGCCCCTGCACAGTTAGGGTTGTGCCTTGCTATAAGGGTTCTTGGGACAGGCCGTGACTGAGGCTGACAGGTAAAGCTCCGCTTTCATCAGCTGTCCTTGCAGAGTACGCCCCTGGACAGCGCCTCTGTACAGAAAAGAGGGAGAGAGAGAGGGAGAGGCCTGCGTGTCTTTGCCTCCCGTGAGTTCTTCACTCGGCCTCTGACCGACATACGTACTGATACAATATGGCTGGCCTGGATCTGGCTTTCATAGACCAAACGGTGGCAGCTCTTGGTCCGGATTCTGACACTGAGGAACCAGAGGACATGGTTCCATGCACAGAGGAGATGCCCCCTGCTCCTGAGCTCCAGCCAGCGGGCAAACGCACCAAGCATACTTCGGCAGGGACAATGGATCACCAGGATCGTTCCTATGCTCAGGTTGCTTCTGATTCTGTGGATTCCCAGGAGGTTGATTGGGAGCACTTGCTGGAGTTTGCCAACACTTTGCTGGGCGATTATGTTCAACATAATCAGGAAGTCTTTTCGGACTTTGCAACGGAAGATGTTTTGGAAGCCACTGTGGATCCGAAACATGTCTTGCGCTCCTTTTCAGTGTTTTATGAACGTGCTGTGATACTTTTCTTCACTGGTAGGATCCCACTGCTTTCCCGTATTCACCAGTGGTTGCACAGTCTGCTACAAGGGGAATGTGTTGAAGAGTTCTTTGTTGGCCCCCGGGGTTTTTTTGAGGTGCTGTTGAAATCAGAGACACACCGTGCTGCTCTCCTGTCTAAACTGCCATTGTTCGTGGATCGCCGCCTGGTCCATGTGGTGCCATGGCGCCCAATGGCAGATTTTTAGCGTCTGCTGCAACGTGAATGCCCTGTGTGGGTTGAAGTGGAAAACTGTCCGGGTGTTTATTGGCCACTGTTAAAAGATGCCATGGCCGCTGTGGGCACTGTTTTGGTCCCCCCCAAGCCTAAGGGCCATGAATCGCAACCGCCTGTGTATGTTATGGGACACTGCTCGGAAAAGGCCTGCTTGGTTACGTATTAACTGCTCTGGCATGCATCCTTTACATTTTCGTTTGAAATGGGGCAACTTTGCAGGACATTGCTTTTCGTGTGGAAAATTGGGGCATTTTATGGCTGAATGCCCAGAGAAGCAACACACTTCAGACGCCGAGCATGTTGCGCAGCCCATGGAAGATATGGTGTGCGATGCGCCGTCGCAGGATGCCACCCAGCCACCCAAAGTTTTGAATAAAGGTAAACAACAGGTCTCGGGTTTGGATTCTAGTGGCAACGATTGGGTAGATGTACGTGCGAAAAAAGGCAACAGGCTTGTTGTTGGCACGATGGATACTGTGTCTACTGCCCCACCAGATTCTATGCGTACGTATATGCGCAGGAAAGAAATGATGTCTTCAGAGCACTCTGCTCCTGCTATGGTTTCCCCTGCTCCCCGTCAACAACCAGCTAGGAGAGTATCTTCGGATGGTCCAAAGGGTCCACCTGCTAAGTTGGCTTTTGATACTTGAGGTAACGTCATTATCCCATCGGATCGTCGTTATCCCCGTTCCATCCCCAAGACAGCGGATATGCCATCTACTTTCAAATCTGGTCGTCAGAACTCCTTTGCCGTGTTAGCTGATTTCTTGGATGAGGGTGTCCTAGACATTCTCGCAGAAAAGGTCGCATCGAGGCAAGCTGTGCCTCGTACCTGATTTTCTTTTGAATCCACATGAAGATAGCCACGTGGAATGTGCGAGGAATTTGTTCTCGCCACAAGCAACATGCCATGTGGACAATATTGCATGAGAATTAGTGGGATGTCTTGTGTGCTGTTGAGTACAAGAGTCACGGTGAAGCAGGTAAAGTTGTGGATTGCCATGGCTTTCGTTTGTTCTATGCAGGGACACATGCCAGACAGTATTCTGGTGTACTTATAATTGTACATAAAAAATATCAGCCGGTTCTCATCAAGAATGATGTACATGGCTGCTTTGTGGTAATTGAAATTTTATTTGAAGGAGAGATCTTATGGTTACTTGGCCTCTATGCTCCGAATGATCCCTTATCTCGCCGGGAGCTTTGGCATACCTTGCAGACTTCCTTGTCCCTTGGCAGACGGGGTTTTTTGATGGGGGATTTGAATATGTTTGTTGATTCTTCACAGTCCACATCAGAGCATTCAGTAATGGATGCGCTGGAAAGACGTATGTGGCACGAGTTGGCTTTTGCCGTTCTTAAGCAAGATCTCTGGTCTTGACTGCATCCTTCTTCTACAGGGTTTACCTTCCATTTTGCCTAGTATGCCACAACATGGTCGCGGTTAGACCGCATATACATCATGCAGGATGATGATTTCCTTCCTAAGATGCTCGAAATGAAAGTGTTACAACAATATGCCTTCTCGGATCATTTCCCTCTGTAGCTTGAGCTCCTTGCACAACCCATTGCACCTTTCAAGCAATTTCTGGATAGACTCCCTTTGCGGTTCAACTCGTCTTATTTGAAGCATGCACTCTTTCAGGGCTGTATGCAGCAATTGATTGATCGATTCTTATTGGATTTCTGATCTCAGGGCACTGCTTCGTTTGAACGATTGCTCTCTAATGTGCAGCGGGTTGCTCGGCAGTATGGGATCCATCATGCCTCTCTTTGTTGGCGGCGCCGACAGGCAGCGGAGGAACTGCTGGCTCTGGTTGTTCTTTGCTGGTGGACACTCCAGATGATGCATTTCTGCTGTTACTGGCAACGCGTTTGGTTGATCTTATTAAAGAGTTTCAGTTGAAATCTTATCAGCAGGTCAAATTGCAATATCTGACGGAGACTTGCAAGATAGTGCGTGTCAGACCCATAAGTTCTTTCGAGCTCTCTATGCCTCTCCTGCTCGAGAGAATATGACTAGGCTCCAGGATGCAGAAGGTCAAATGGTTCTTGATCCGCAGACGATTGTGAATATGTGTAGAAATTATTTCCTCGACCTTCTTGGTTCTACTTCTCCTCCTTCAGGCCAAATTGCTCATGCTCGTTCAGTTTTTTATGATCTGGTCTGCAATCAGGTTCCTCGGGACATGCAATCTACTCTGGAGGCAGATATTTGTGAGTCGGAGGTTATGGATGTTCTGTTACATTTGCCCAAGGATAAAAGTCTTGGCTGGGATGGTCTCACCAATGAGTTCTTTGAGTTTTTTGCCACCCAGACCGGGAAACCTTTGACGGCTTTGTTTCAGCGGGTATGGGAAATGGGGATCATGCCTTCCTCTTGGAAAGAAGGTCTTATTAAATTGCTTCCAAAAGTTCCTTCGCCACCCATGTTGAAGCAGTGGCGCCCAATTTCTTTGATGGGTTCTATGTATAAAATCTTTTCCAAAGTTATGGCGAATCGCCTCCATAAGCATCTTCCTGCCATTGTGCATCCTCTCCAATATGGTTTCATTAAGGGCAGAAACATTTTGCACAATGTATTAAATGCGCAACTGGCGATTGATTATGCAAGGCATTCAAATCAGGAGGTCGTACTGGTTCAATTGGACCTGGAAAAGGCTTTTGATTATCTGGACTGGTCGGCTTTGGTGCTCGGATGTCTCGTCTGATCTTCACTATTAATGTTGCAGCGTCTTCGCGAGTCATGTTGAATGGAGGCATTACCAAGCCAATTGTCCTTGCCCGCTCTGTCAGACAGGGGTGCCCTTTGAGATGTTATCTCATATGGTAGCCTCTACTCAGTTGGCTGGATTGTTGCTTCCCTCTGGACAGCACTTCATTGGTCAATCCTTGGCTGATGACAGTTTTATGATTCTGCGTCGTGCGGACAAAGATAACCTTCACAAAGCATTAGATGTTTGGGCTCTCTTTGGTTAGGCTTCTGGTCTTCGCATCAACGCTTTGAAATCGGCCATTCTCAGCTGCACGGAGTCGGATTTGCAGCCACTGGACTGGCAAGGAATGGTTGTCCCCCGTGGCTCCATTGTCAGGCATCTTGGGTACCCTTTGGGTGTTGATGTTCCCCCAAAGCAGCTACTACAGTGGATTTCACAGAAACTGGCAGCTAAGTTTCTGTATTGGAAGTCTCAAGCCTGGCCCTTCCATGTTCGCCTCAAAGTAGCCCAGACAATTATGTTGCCAATGCTTACATATTTCTTGCCATTGCTACCCTGGACTACTACTACATTGAATGATCTTACTAAGTCTATTCGTTTCATGTTATGGAAGAAGGATTCCTTGCATGCAGGTATTTCTTGGGTTTCTTGGTCGCATGCGTGCACCCCAAAACGCATGGGTGGAGGGGCTATTTTAGATGCCCAGACTCATATGCTGGCACTCCGCTGGTCTCTTTTTCGCGCCATGTGCTCGGATTATCATCCTTGGGTCATCATAGCCCGTTATTTTCTTGAGGATCACGGGCTTCTACATGGTAATACCCAAATCCGCAGTTCTTGGTGGCATGTTCTTAATGCCGATTCTCGGTTCTCCAGTTCTTCCTCATCTTTGCTTGCCCATTTGGTGTGTTCTTGGAGACTGGTCCTCCGGAAGTCTCAGTGGCAAGTGGCCCAAATTGCTTGTTGATTGTTTTTACAGCAAGGGGCTTTTGGATTAGGAAAGGAGATTGTGAAATCTTAGCTTGTAAGCAATTCATTGGCCATTCAAATGACAGAAATACTGCAAGGGTTTTGGGGCCAATAGGGTGTCTATTGTCCAAGATTGTTAAGGTAAAGTGTGCATTTTAGTTTATGCTCATTTATTGTTTGCTGTTATTAAGTGCTTGATTTGGTATTACCACCCTATCTGAGAAGGAAGGCTGGTTACAGCTAATGGCCCAAATCAACTATTGACATGTCATTTGCACCCAGCAGCCCTCAATTCGGCCTCAAAACAGGTAGCCTTGTTGCCAAACTGCTCCCTATGTTGGGAGTTGATCCAAATCTGCTCTCTCTAACCCCCAAACAGCCTAGCCTGATCTCAGACAGCCTTGCATGGCTCTCGAACGTGGTTGTATGCCAAAGTGTCAAACGTGCCTTGCAAGACTCATCCTTCAAAGAAAATGAGTTTCCATCAAGTATTAATTGTGGAAAATCAAGAATACATGACCCACGACTGAACTTTGGCTATTGTCCAACATCAATTAAAAATCCTAATATTTTTGAACTCGATGGCTCACGAGCAAACTTTGGCTTTTTCCCAAGCTGAATTAAAAATCCTAACCTCTTTGAACTCGAAAGTTTTAAAACTTTCCACAGATCTTAGTCTAAGGTATTAAACAATTTAATTCTCTAATCCCCGTGACATAAATTCATTTCGAAGGGCCATTTGATGTTTGACCAAGATTTGTCACTAAGTGCCCACTAGCACTTAGACACAAATTTTGCCAATGTCTCCCACTACCTAAGCTAGGTTTATCTATTAGTGTGACAAACATTCAACTTAATTCACACGTGCACCTCACCTATGCACAACTTAGGTGTCCGAACTTGCGTATCCCAAGAGCATACGTTAAAAATTCATGACCCTTTGATATCCACCATGCTATGCATTGAAGGTAAAGATTGGTAGTAGTTGAAGAATTAGCGTTGATGCATTCACTTTTAATCGACACTTCAAACTGGTCATATCTTGCTGAGTATGCAACATAATAATTGCCATACACGTAAGTTTTATCGCAGCCTACTTTGTTTGCCGGGGAAAATACAATGAATGAATTCTTTGGAAAGTATGCAAATGTGTTTGCACCACCCTTGACCTCTCTTTGTCAGGAAGTTTAGGAAACCTTGGGATTATGCTTGAATCTTGGAAGTTATCAAAGTGAGAGTTATCAAATTGCTCCCAAAAGTGCCCTCACCATCCTCTTGCAAATATTAGTGACCTATATCCTTGATGTGTGATATGTACAAGATTTTTGCCAAGGTGTTGGCTAATGCATTGCATAAATATCTCCCAAAGAGTGTAGGATGCATCTAAGAATGGATTATTTTGAATAATCTTCTCAATATGCGGATGGCAATGGATTGTGCACAGTATATACAAATCAAGAGATAGTGATGGTACAATTAGACTTGGAGAAAGATTTTGATTATTTGGATTGGTTCTTTATGGTCCAACTCATGTAAAAGATGGGTTTTGGAAAATCTCAAGTTTGCTCTACACTATTAGTCATGGCTTTTTTGCATGAATGATGCTCAACGGAGGTATTATGGACTCGTTCTCACTTTATAGACTTGTTAGATAAGGGTGTCGTTTGAGTCCTTTGTTCTTTGCTCTTTGCTCTTGCAACCCATAGCAATTCTATCCCATGTTGCGAAAAATGGTGAGTGGTTGGCTTGTCTTTCTCTTTGCAGCAATATTGGGTTGGACAAGCCTTGACAAACGACAACTTTATGTTTTTGAAGGCTGACAAGGATATTATTCACAAAGCTATGGATATGTCAGAATTATTTGCTCTAGCTTTAAGGGTGGCCATTAATATGCATGAATTAGCACTCATAAATTGCACAAAAACGAGACTTATTGGCATTGGGTTGGTAGGGTAAGAGTTTCCTAGATGATCAGGTTGCCCATGATCTCATATTACTGAAGGAGAGAGAGTGTGCAATGGAGTGCGAGAGCGAGGCGCGAGCTGCAGAGCTGAGAGTTAGAGAGAGTGAATGCAGAGATAGGTGTACCAGATTGTGATGGCACACAAAGAATAAAAGAATGTATTTATATGTTAGGGTATAATAAGGGTGTGTTCACACCGGTAAGACTATTTACACGGAGACAAAGGGATTTTATACAGATTGTGACGGTACACAAAGAATAAAAGAATGTATTTATATGTTAGGGTACAATAAGGGTGTGTTCACACCCGTAGGACTATTTACACGGAGACGAAGGGACTTTACACTCAACAACCTCCCACTTAAAGGTCCTTAGTGGTACCTTTAAGCTAACCAACTCCCACTAAACGGATGCAATGCTTATGCTGAGCCTTTGCAAGACACTTAGTGAGAACATCTGCAGGGTTATCTTGGGTTTTGACCTTAGTCAGTGTGACAAGACCATCATATCCTTGACCAGATGGCCAAGCCAAATAGCTTCCTTAGAAGCTTCTGTGGTTGAAATATATTCAGCTTTTGTAGTAGTACTTAGTGCCACAATTTTCTACAATCTTGAACACCTAGAGATAGCCCCAATAGCCAAAGTAAAAACATACCCACTGGTAGATTTCCTAATGTCAAGATCTCCTACCATGTCCGAATCACAAAATCCGTGTAACTCTAGTGTACCCTTTCCATAGCGTATGCACTTTTCTTGTGTACCTTTCAATTATCTGAAGATACATTTCATTGCTTTCCAATGTGGCTTGCCAGGGTTAGACATGAATCTACTAACAACTCTCACTGCATGAGCAATGTCAGGGCGAGTTGCAACCATGGCATACATCAAAGATCCACAAGTTGATGCATAAGGTATACCCTTCATGGCACAAGCAGTTGTATCATCCATAGGGCAATTAACTTTGCTAAGCTTTGTATGTGGCGGTAAAGGCATACCAAGCGGCTTAGCATCAACCATATTAAACCTGCCAAGTACTTTGCTGATATACTTGTCTTGTGAGAGAAACAATAAACGCTGCCCTTTGTCTCTTTTAATGCGCATGCCCAAAATGTGTTCTGCTGCCCCCAAATCTTTCATGGAGAAGACTGAACTCAGTTGCCTTTCAAGAGTATTCAAAATACTCTTATGCTGTCTTGCAATCAGCATATCATCCACATATAAAACCAGCACAATAAGGCTTCCATCATCAGCCCTTTTAGTGTATAAGCAGTGATCTGCATGACTGTGTTTAAATCCAAGGCTGAGCATAAAGGTATCAAATTTTTGTACCATTGTCTAGGGGCTTGTTTCAGCCCATATAAGCTGCATTTCAGCTTACAAACCAAATGCTCTTTTCTTGGAATAGCAAATCCTTCTGATTGCTTCATGTACAGCTCTTTATCCAAGTCACCATGAAGAAAAGCAGTCTTTACATCCATCTGATCCAACTCTAAATCCAAGGATGCAGTGAGAGCAAACAAAACATGGAGCGTAGTCATCTTCACCACTGGTGAAAAGACCTCCTGGAAGTCTATGCCTTCCTTCTGTGTATAGCCCTTAGCAACCAGTTGTGCCTTGTACTTGGACTTCCCATCAATGCATTTCACTTTGTAAACCCATTTGTTAGGAATAGCTTTTCTATCCTTGGGCAAAGGTACAAGCTCCCACTTTCTCTTGTTTTCACATGACTGTGCCTCTTTAAATGTTAGAGGCTCACCCTCATAAGTCAACAAAATGCAATCCAAAGATGGCTGAAACCTTTGTGGCTGCCTTCTGACACGTGTAGACCGTTTTACTCAATGATCTGTATTATCAAGTAGTGGGCCTACATCTTGAGGAATGTGCACACCATCACCAGGTGGCTGATTTTCAGCATTTTCTTGCTGCTGTAATCTGTTTTCGGCATGTTCTTCTTGCTGTCCTATTTTATCCTGTGCATCTATTTGCTGTCCATGATCTTTTGGCTGTAGCACAATTGGTTGTTGCTCATTTTCAGCATCAAAAGGAACAAAACTTTCAGCTAATGGCTACTAAATGGCTGGTTGTTCATGGTGAAATTTGACCTTCTTTTTGTCAAGATCACCATGTGTAGAATTTTTCAGCAACTTTGCCTCATTAAATACTACGTCTTGGCTGTGTACTATCTTCTTGCCTTGAGGAAGCCAAATTCTATAACCCATCTCTCCCTCATCTCCATATCCCATGAAGATGTCCTTGATGGATTTCATGTCTAGTTTGGTCCTCTGTTCTACAGGTGCATGCACAAAGGCATCACAACCGAAGACACGCAAATGGTTATATGAAGCAGGTTTGCCAGAGCAAACCTCTTCAGGAATGCCATTTTCCAATGCACGATTGGGAGGGCGATTGCATACATGAACTTTAGGTTTAAGAGCCTCTCCCCAAAACTGTTGCAGGAGATTAGCTGTGGACAGCATGCATCTAACCCTCTCACAAAGTGTGCGATTAAATCTTTCAGCCACGCCATTTGATGCAGGATTATAAGGGGCTGTCAACTCCCTCTTAATGCCATGCATCTCTCAAAATTTGTTAAATTTATTTGAGACATACCTCCATTATCTGTTCCTATGGCTTTCAACTTAAGCCCTTTCTGTGTGGTAACAAAAGCATGAAACTTTTTAAAAGCATTCAACACTTTCTTTTTGCTCTTAAGTACATACACCCATGACTTTCTATTGAGATCATCAATGAAAGTAACAAAGTACCGTGCATCCCCATACGAATTAACAAACATAGTGCACACATTAGAGTGTACTAAGTCAAGAGCATTAGACTTCTTAATGACACCAGAGTAATAAGGAGACTTTACTTGTTTTTCATATAAGCAATCATAACAAAATTCGAGACTAGAGCCTTTTACATCAAATCTCCCTAAAGAGGAGAGAACTTGAAGGCCTTTCTGGCTCATATGACCAAGTCTTTTGTGCCAAAGCTCCATCTGTGAGAATGAACTTCAACCACAACCAAGAACTTGCCAAGTAATGCTTTACAATGCAAGTAATATAAAGTCCTCTTTTGGTTGCCTTTAACAATCAGCATAGAGCCCTTATGGACCTTTTAAGATCCACCACCAAAGGTAGTAAAATACCCTTTAGCATCAAGCTGCCCAACTGATAGTAGGCTTTTCTTTATGCTAGGTACAAATCTGATATCTTGCAAAATCAGCTCTTGACCATTTTCAACGGCCAAGTGAATGGTGCCAATACTCTCTATCTCACATGCATAGTTATTACCCAAGTAAACCTTGCCTAGGCAACCTGTAGTGTATTCAGAAAATGACTCCAAAGAGGGGGTAACATGAAAAGAGGCACCACTATTCACTATCCATGATTGTGACAACCCATCATGAGCTAAAAGTAAGGCATAAATTACCTCCTTTTTGGTGATATGCATATCACCTGTTGCTGCCATAATATTTGCATCATTACATGAGGCTACAACAAGTATCTCTTTAGTATTAGGAAGTTCTTCAATGACCACACTAGATGCAATATTTGCCTTTGCAACTTCTTTTGAGTAAGAGTTGTCATCATCTTTCTTATCATCCTTCTTTTTCTTACCCTGCTGATTCTTTCTTTCTTTCTCTTTTTTGAAATATCGACAATCGGGCTTTTTATGCCCTTTACGCCCACATTGATAGTATGTGACATTCTGTTGTTTGCCCTTGCTTTTGCTTCTACTTTTGCCTTCATTGGCTGCAGTACCCCTCTTTTCAGACCTGCCTCTTACATGGTAAGCTGAGCCACAACTTTCACCACTAGACTTTCTTCTGATTTCTTCATTAAGGATTGAACCTCTAACACCATCAAAAGTCAAAGTGGATTTGTTGCTAAGTGACACAACCAAGGATTCCCAGTTGTCAGGCGAAGTCATCAATAAGAAAATAGCTTTCAATTTATCATTAAAACCCGCCAAACTGGAGTCTTGCAACTGACAAAACCCATGTAAAAGCACTCAAATGCTCAGATGTTGGCTTAGACTCATCCAACTCCATATTCACAAGTTTACGCATAAGATGCACTTGATTCACAGGAGTTGTATTTCCATAAGTGTCCTTAAGCTTTTTCCATATAGGATAACTTGTATCAAGACGCTTGATGTCTATAAGTACATCATTAGACACTGCCATCTTAATGTATGCAATGGCCTACTTGTTAAGTCTAGCCCAATCCACATTTGTCATAGCTGCAGGCTTAGTCTCCAAGAGAGCATCTTCACAGTCCTTGAGAAACAAAATGCCTTGCATCCTATCCTTCCACAAGTCAAAGCCAGTGTCAACAAACCTCTTGATTTCAAAGAGGGATTTAATGTCATTGTTGCTAGAAGCATTTGCAGCCATTTTTCAGCAATACACCAGAAATTCAATGCTGCAATTTACGACAGAAAAAATGAGCTGAATATTCAGCTGATTTCAGCTGAAATTTTCAGTAAATAATAGCAAGATTCAGTCCAAGTACATGTACAGCAGTAGAACGAATGACTTTCAGCAGTATGACTGCAATTTCAGCATACATTAAATGCATACATCACTGCCAAGTAACTCCCACTTCAGCAATATCACCAAAAAATACATCTGCAACAATCCCAGATCTGCAAATGATCACTAAGACTGTTGCAACATGAATAATCAGCAATACATCAACTCAATGGGAGCTATCCAACATGTGTACTGCCTACATATGTGCTCATATCAACTTCTGATACACAATACCAAGAAATCTCTGCAATTTCTCCAAAATCTCACAAGCAGGAGATAAAAATGCTCAAATCACTCTGCTTATGGCAACAAGATTGCTTCAACAATATTCCCAAAGTGCATTTCACGCATTAACTTTGCCAAAATCCACAGATTTCAGCAAAAGACCCAAAATTTCACTATCAAATTTGCCCCAATTGCATTAATACATGTTCCTGAAAGCATAAAACGGGCAAAATTAGCAAAATTTTGCAAAATTTTGCAAAAGCCCCAAATTTCTGGAGTCCAAATGTGCACCAATGTCAGGCAATCTGACTCAGCGGAACAAAATTTCACCAATACAGCAAAAGCCCCAAATTTTATGGATCCAATGTTGAGAAATTTCACTCAAACGAGTAAAATTTCAATAAATTCGGTGAAATCCCCAATTCAAACGCGCACAATGTCTGAAATTTATGATGCAGATGCCTCAATTTCGCATGAATAGCACTCAATCTGGAAAAGCCCCAAATTTTTGGGCCTAAATCTGTACAAATTTGCGCATTGTGCTTGCGTCCACGAACACTCGGAATAGAGGAGATAAAATAACCTAAAGGTTTCTGATAAAAACAAAGGAAGAGGGGTCCGTTGACTTGCCGTTCAGGTCCGTGACTTGTCAGCCGTCACGTCACCTGCCTAAACGCCGCCCCGTGATGGTCGCATTGGCGCCTGGTCAGTGGCATGTCACGACTGGTGCCCGCGTGCACTGCAAGTTGTGGTCGCTGGTCTGCAACGTCGTGTTGGACACGAAGTCCACTGCCGTCCCTGCTGTCCCGCCTATTCTCATTTAGGTGTACATACATGAGCCCAAGAAATCCAAGTAATGCCAGAATGTGTAGAGCCTTTTTTCCACAACATGAAGCAAATGGAATGCATGACTTCTTGTAAGTCAATCTTTGACCAAATTAACAATGGTAAGTAATTGTTGGGTGTAAAGTCCCTTTGTCTCCGTATAAATACTCTTACCAATGTAAACACACTCTTATTGTACCCTAACATATAAATACATTCTTTTATTCTTTGTGTACCATCACAATCTGGTATACCTATCTCTGCGTTCACTCTCTCTAACTCTTAGCTCTACAGCTCGCGCCTTGCTCTCGCACTCCATTGCACACTCTCTCCCCTTCAAACTGGTATTAGAGCACAAAGTGCACGCTTCCCGAGATCAATGGCAGCTCGCGAGCAGCTTGAGGCAGAAGGTCAGTCAAGCACCAATCAAGGTGACTTGAAGCTGCTGAGTGTGTGACCATCGGGTGACAGGCTAACGTAGGCAGTCAAGCAGGACCAAGCGGCAAGTCCAACATGGACAACAATGCAATTTTAGATGTGGAGACACATGACAACCCTTTGATGGAGTTAGTTTAGTGCTATTGTGTTGGGCAGCAGCCTTGGGTTACTGTTGCTAGACTTTTTTTTGGAAGACATGAGTATTTTGCATACTAACACTCAAATTCAGGCCTCATGTTAGCATGTTCTTAATGTTGATCCTTCCTCATTGTTAACTCACCTTGTCTACTCTAGGGAAGTGGTCCTTAAGTAGTTCTCTTGACATCCTCTAGAAAATCAATTGTTAGCCAATTCCTTCCCAACTGAAATTTTGGCTACTTCTAGAATTGTTTCTTGGGACAAACTAGAAGCTCACTTGTAGCAGGATGGTCAAACTTGGTTTAGTCTTTATTGCTGATGCTTTGGAACCCTCAAACACTACTTTACGGTCATTTGGTTCCGTGTGAAGGAACTTTCATGTGCCGAGAGGGTACCACAATGTATGGGCAACAATTTTGTAATCTTTGTTTGTTGGGCAATCCTTTCCTTCCTTGGACTCGGAGCACCCCTAGTAGGATTGAAAATTTTATAACCAACTAGTCTTAAGAGCAAGCATTTTCAAATGAGATACATCATTTGCTTATCAAGGATCATGCATGGTTAATGGATAAGGGCAAATTTTTATGGTATATAGAAGGGAAGAGCATGGTGCAAATGCGTATTGATGGTGTGATGACTCAATAAAACCCCTTCTAAATGCGAAGTCTTCATTTACTCGTGTTTTGATTTTGCCATTCAATTGCTGGAAGCTCTATTCATCCGAAGAATAGTGTTTTTCAACACTCTAAATTTATGGGTTTCTTGTGGTGATGTATTTCGGTGGTTTTCCACTTTCTATGCCTTTGGGATGTGGGCATAATTAGACTAACCATAATGCATTCGGTTGTGATTTCCTTTCTAGTATGCATAGCCATATTGGTTGTTTGTGAGGCCTCCTCCATTGATAGTTGAGCAACATCGAGTATGCCTGTCTTCTTACCAAGGATGATTTGGCTTTGTGGCATGCTGCCATTTCTTTAGTCACTTTGGGTGATAATTTGTACTTTGTAGCCATTTGGCTCTTGTACATTGTTTGTAATTAGTACAACTATCTATCACAAGAGGAGAAAGAAAGAGTATATTAATGTCTCTAAAAGGCCAATGTGGCCTATGAGACCAAAGCAATACATACAATGATGGTAATATACAATGTAAAGAGAGACTAGAGTGGTATACAAGAGAGGATATTGGGGATACAATATGGATAATGGTGTTAGCAAATATGTGAGCTCATGTGTGAGTCTGTGCATGCAAAGGCTGGGGAGATTATTTAGGATATTTAGGCATTTTTATTTGTGTCATTTTATGGTCATATTGAGCATTTATTGCTGGCCGACTTGACATATTTTATGGCGTTATTCATGCCTATATATTTTGGGCTCCTCCTCCTCAATCAGTCAGTTCACCACCTGGAGGTCCCGTGGAGAGAGGAGCCCGAGCATATATGGATTCCATTTCCCGAGCATACAGCTGGACTCACTGTTGTATGTGATAGTCTCGTGTTTGATATATGGATTCCATTTCCCGAGCATACATCTGAGTTCTCATATGTATTGTGTTCTTTCTTTCCCTTTCTCTTTTGTCTTGTGCTCAGTAGTTTATTTCAGCACATGTTTATGCTTCCATTGCTATACCACTTTTGACATGGTATCAGATTTCAGGATCTTGTGCTGTGTTTTCTTGCTGATTTCAAGATTGTTTTCACCCTTGTTGATCAGATGACTGCTGCTCCAACCAGGCAACTTGTTTTACCTACGTTTTTTGTTGACGTCAGCATCCGTACAGCCTGCATGTCTTTTTCAGCCTGCATTTTGGTGTCTCTGCATCTCCTCTTGGCTGGGCGCTTGCATTATCAGGCTGTTTTTGCTGTTTTTGGCAGTTTTTGACTTTTTGCAACAGCTTTTATCTTATTTTGGTCAGATTTTGGGTTATATTGTATGTGAACTCTTACTTTTTGTAGTCTGTGCTCGTGTTTTGGCCGTGTTTCCTCTCCAAATACCTTCTTTTCTCTACTGCTCTTCCAAATCCTCTATAGATGGCTCCTCCATGCACATCCACTGATGACAAGCTCCATGGACCTGATTATCACATGTGGAGTGCAGTGATGAAGGCATGGTCCATCCAGAAGCAGTTATGGTACGTGGTTTGCAAAGCTATTGCACGTCCTCAACGGCCTTCTCCTATTCCAGTTGATTTTGATGAAGACAACCATGAGGAAGCTTTGCTTACGTGGGATTCAAAATGATGCCCATGCTTATCGGCCTTACTTCGGTGTATTTCTAAGGAAGTCCTATCGGCGGTTACCTCCTACAGGACAATTTCAGATATATGGTCGAAGTTGCAGCTAATGTACGAGGCTCCTTCCACCATGAGGGTCATTACTCTCTATGGCTAGCTCTAGCAACTGAAGTTTGAGGCTATAAATATGATCCAATCATTCCTACTTTAAGTTACCAGATCCAAGACTAGCTTTGGACTATGCAATCTGCCCTATCAGAGGCACATCTTGTTGGTACTCTACAAGCTTCCTCCGGAGTTCGATGGAGTGGCGGATGCTTTACGGGCATAGACATCTACAACTCTTGTGAGATTTCTTCATATGTCCTCAGTGTCACTTGAGTATGAGGTGACTTTGTGACTATAGGGGTGGCTTCCGTCACATTATGGAGGTTCAGGTGAGGTTCTTGTAGCTTCAAAGAGGGGTTCGAAGATGAAGAAGTCGAAGGCCCAATGTTACCATATGGCAAGAAGGGTCATTTGCAGCAGGACTGCAAAGAGTTAGTGGCTTCTAGGAAGAAAAAGGAGCAGAAGACGAAGCGGGATGCGGACACCTCCGTCGAGTCATCATTTGCCTCAGATTCTGACTCAGATCCTCATGCCGAGGCGATGTCCAAGGCGAGGAAGGGATCCTCTTCTTTGGATTGTGGAAAGGGCTTGGTGGCCCCTTCCTTAGTTGCTTTCTAGTGGCGGTGATGAGGTCATTCCTCATGACTCTCTAGTGCCAGAGAGCTAGTGTGAGAGGGTGGTGAGATGGGGCAGCCGTGCCTCATGTATATTTTTATACAGATGCACAGGATCCAGGGAGAGACGTCACTGACGCATAATCGAAGTCTGGCAGGTTCAAATCTTGGAGCTAGGATTGACATCAAAGTTCATGATGGGCTGTTTCTTTGATAGAGAGTGGGCTTAACTCCTAGTCTTGAGCTCACATGAGGAGACACTTTGGTGGTTTGCTGGCCAAAGGTGGGGAATCCATGGTCACGTATGTTCTAGAGGCATTTTTGACAGGATGGTCATGTCTGCTACTGAGAGACAATGGGATAGACACAGAGATATGCTATGATCTTCTCTATTTTTAGGAGCTGGTACGATCGACATTGACATCAGGTTCTCTTCGAGGCACCTTGGTGGTGGCTTGATCACCCACTGCTTGGGTATCCCTGGTTCTACTTGGTGGTTCTTTGTTGTATGGACTATGATGAGTCATTTATCTTTGTACCATTGTATTGTATTAGATCACCCATGATCTGAGAGAGAGTGTTAGTAGATATGTCAGCTCATGTGTGAGTCTGTGCATGCAGAGATTGGGGACATTATTTAGGATATTTAGGCATTTTTATTTGTGTCATTTTATGGTCATATTGAGCATTTATTGCTGGCTGACTAGCATTAAATGTTGGCTGACCTGACATATTTTATGGCATCATCATGCCTATATATTCTGGGCTCCTCCTCCTTAGTTAGTCAGTTCACCACTTGGAGGTCCTGTGGAGAGAGGAGCCGGTGCCAGTGCTGCCCACGTAGCCAGTGACTCACTGTTGTATGCGATAGTCTTGTGTTTGATATATGGATTTTATTTCCCGAGCATACATTTGAGTTCTCATCTGTATTGTGTTCTTTCTTTCCCTTTCTCTTTTGTCTTGTGTTCAGCAGTTTATTTCAGCACATGTTTATGCTTCCATTGCTGCACCACTTCTGACAAATGGGGGTTTTTGGGGGGCGGGGGGACAGGGGATTTTGTGGAATTGTATATATCTAGTTGTGTAGCTAGGTATGACGATATAATAAGCTCTAGCTGCATCTAGTTGAAATCGGTGGTGGATATAGTATTTCATATATCCTTGAGGAGATAGTATATGGATAATATCTAGTCTAATCTCCTAGCTTTGCTAGGTACTAGTAATGGCATTGGTGAATCTCTCTCATCTCTCTCTAGTGTACCTTTGTGTTTGGTATAATCTGAGAGAGGTGTTCTCCGTGAAGAGTGTGGGGTATTTGGTTTGGATTGTACTATAGGCTCTACATCTACACATGTAGTCCTTGCTCTCCATCTTCTCCTAACATAGTTGACATATCTGCTCGGCTTAGGGAATATGAGCTACTCTCCTTGCCTCAATCTTGACCTGATGAGATGAAACCTTGAGCTGGTTAATGGCTACCCGCATCTTATGTGGCACATAGACATCTAGGTATCTAGGTTCCATGGTCCTCATAAAGTGGTCTTTGTAGTAGGACATGTTTGTGGGAAGGGGCTATCGGGGTGAGATCCATGTGTAGGGTATGTGTACCTCATAGAGATCCTGTGTTTTCTCATCCAGGTGGCTGCCCAGTAGTTGCCTTGACAGCAACCATCATCTCGAGGGAATTTCTGCACCTTCTTCATCATTGATAGCTTTGAGGACTACGTTTCACTCCCTCCACTGCTGTCCTTCACTCCCATTGTCCACTTTGACACCCCCCCTACCCAGAAGATTGCGTTTTACTCCCTCCACAAAGCATCTTCATTTGTAGGTGTTGGCAACCCCTTTGATCAGCCAGGACAGTGCTGTTATCTCTGAGCTCTCTGCACCTTAGTACCGGTCCTAGAGACATGGCCAGCCTGAGGCTCACTCTCTTACTCTCACTCCATTTTATTAGCATGATTTATTCAACATGGTTCAATGTTCATCCTTCATCATCATTCTTCTTTTGTGTTTTTGAGTTTATTGTCATAGTGTCCTCGATGATCCTTAGCTTCATTGTTTGCTCCATTGGGAGATAGAGGATGTTGGATACCGTCTTCTTGGTAGTTTGCTTCAAGAGGGGTTTTTTTGGAGAGAGAGAGAGAGAGAGAGAGAGAGAGAGAGAGAGAGAGAGTGTGTGTGTGTGTGTGTGTGTTCACCTTCTTTGACTTTGTAGTCTGCTCCATTGCAAGATAGTAGTTGTTCACAACTACCTTCAGCACTGCAGTCTACTCCATGAGTAAGATTTTAAATCTCCATATTCTCTATTTGTCACTTGCTTATAAATATCCTGTACTCTACAGCATTTTGTTTTTTCACATGGTATCAGAGCATAGGCTCTGAGCATGTAGAATTGTGAGAGGAGAGTTGGAGAGATGACACAGCCTCAGCTGTTTGCAAACACACCTTGTGCTAATCTTCCTACATGGGGGAGTGAAGAAACTCTTGGTGACATAAACTATATGCCGTGGAGGCTTAAGATGAATGTCATCTTAAGTTCCTACAGGGTGTGGGATATGGTAGAAGGTTGGGATGTGAGAGAGAGAGAAAGAGGCTATCACCCACTCGTGGCTGCACAGGAGCTGCACATTTCCACTCCTCCCTTGTAGGACTCCACGGATATTGACTTCAAAGAGGTGATCGAGGAGATTGTTTGTACAACACCGGCTTTCCTTCCTTTATCATTAGATACATTGGAGGCGGTGATTACTGAGGTTTCTGGATTGATGATTCATGAGTTTTTGGATTTAGAGGGGACTTAGAGGTCTTTGCATCTTCCCTAGTCTAGAGACAGGGATGGTGTCTTCTCTCTTGAGGCCCAAGATCTGGCATGCCTTCATATTCTTATTAGCATGGAGATACAATGCTAGTGGCTTCTCTCTTAAGTTTGAGTTTTAGGCACCCTGAGCTATCACCTTGTCTATTGCTCTTCTTTCGAGTTCCTTTCAAGTGGAATACTTGGATTACATGTGCTTCCGTTACCCTCTAAGTTTCCTCTACCTAATCTATCTTGGGGATCCTAATGTGCTTTTACTTGCCATACATAGAAAAGCCATACAAGGTGAAGAATGTCTCTCACACTCTCCTCTTAGGGCACTTTTTTGGGTGTGAGAGGGGATCTTCAGGAACCAAAGTCACTAAGTCATTAATAAATAGCTGTACTGCATTAATTCCTAATTTTGGTCTCCATTTGCAGCCCCTAAAAGGCTTTCTTTGTATTATTTGGCATTCATGGTGCATGGTGGGAAAAATTGCCCAATTTTTCCCTATAAATAGGGTTGGGCACTATCACTACACACTCTCTTTGATTCTTCATCAGTCACAGTCAGTCTTCTTCTGCATCAAGTCCTATCCATCACTCCTCTCAATACTCGGTGGATGTTGCCCCACTGGAGTGGTATTGCTGCCACCCACTCGGCTGGAGCTGCTGCCCCAATCAGTTGACTGCTGCCCAGCTTCCCATCTAACCTCCTGCCCATCCTAGATGACTGTTCCCCACCTGTATTTTCACAACCAGCTGCTGTATACCTGCATTTCCTGCACAGCAGATGGCTGGCTACTCTGCGTTTTGCTGTCCTGTTAGGTCCCCCAGCATTTGGATGCTTTCAGACAGCTTCCACATCATCATCAGCAGCTGTGATTCGTTACAGCATGCTGGATTTGTGTTTTTACATCTCCCAAAAGCCTCTCTGGCAGTTGCCTAATTGCAGCCATGTTTTCTGGAGAGATCTTCACTAACACTGTTGCGTTTTCTCTTCCAGTTGGCTGCCCAGCAGTAACCTTGAAAACAGCCATCATCTTGGGGAAGTTTCAGCATCTTCTCATCATTGACATCTCCAGAGGCTTGTTTTACTCCTTCTAGTGTGTCCTGCGCTCATAGTGTCTAATCTGATATCCCCTCATCCAAAGGACTGTGTTTTGCTTCCTCCATAGAGCATCTTCATCCGTGAGTGCTGTCACCTGATCAAACAGGATAGTGCTGTTATCTCTGAGCTCTGCTCACCTTAGTACTGGTTTTGAGAAATGGCCAGCTTGAGGCTGGATCACTTACTCTCATTCCATTTTATAAGCATGATTCAGTGTTCATCATTCATCTTCATTCTTCTTCTATGTTTGCAGGTTCTTTGTCATAGTGTTTCTTGTACACACTTTGTATTCTTCCTTGCAAACCCTACCATTTCTCGACAGATTGGCGAACCCTGTCATTCATGGCAGTCAGACTTGGTGTTAGGTTCATATAATCCTTTTGATTCTTATGAACTGAAACATTTCTCTATTGCTCCTTTTGTTGTGCACGATCTGGTTGCAAGTCACCATCATGGAGACCATGACCAGTACTAGGGATTTAATTTTAACGTCCATAGAGGAGGCTCTAGAGGTAGGCCTGCATCATTAGGTATACTTGTTACATTGTCACTTCATTTGAGCACGTTGGGTGCTGATTGATCACATTCCCTTCCATCCTTCCCACTTTTCATGATAATTTAGATTCTATTTCTTTTGCTTTCTATAGCTCAGGATTAGATTCAACACTTGCATCATCTACACTAGGTTCAATTCCTTCCAGGTCAAGTACAATAGGATCAGGAAATTTGTTTTTATTCCTAGTTCATTTTCTCTTTTGTTCCACATGTTAATTATCCATTGCTGCATGCCACTCTGCACCTTAGTACTCCATTATTGGGAATTCCACCTGTACACCCTATGCCTTACACTTGCAAGTGATCACACTCGTTCATCTTGGGATGGTTGTGTTGGGTATCCCCCTCACTCTCCTTGGACATTAATCCACAACCACTCAGACACAGGAATATCCATCCTCTACTTGTGGTGCACCTTCACATATTCCATGGGCCACTCTTAATGCAAGTATTTCCACCCTCTACCTGTCATATGCCTATCCACCCTCCCTAGGCTACTTATACAGTAACCATGCCTATGCCTAATCAGCCCACACAAACAAATGATCCATAGTGCACACGTCTCCAATGTGTAGTGGGCACTTTGGAACACATTCCCAAGTGTACTCTAGTCCTCCACCACACCTACCTCCTCACTACTTAGCATTAACACTCTCCATTGCTTTGGCCAAGAATGCTTTCAGCGACAAGACTCCTTTTAAGAGGTCAAATTTCACTTCTTGTTCAAACCTCGTGCAAAAAATGCTTAAACTGGCACATCTTAATCACATTTGTCAAGTGAATGTCGAGCAGATACAAGGTTACTTCTTGAGTTTCACTTATAAGTTACAACACTTTTTCCTAGCATTTGATCATTGGAGTCATATCATTGAACTTTGTGTGGCAATCACGAGTCACAAATGTTCTCCTTAAGAAAAGGGGATTATCTAGAAGTCAAAGATGATTGAGTATATGTAGTTACTCACCAAGTTTGCTACTATTGGCTCGCCAAAGTCGGATAACATTATTTTTAAATAGGCGGCCTTAAAAATACATCCACTTCATGCAATAAGTCGTTTCGTTGCTTGACTTTGAACCTTTTATATGTCTGAATGTTAGCTCTTGTGTTATACAATGGTTCATGGCTCAATTCACCAAAAGACCTCCCCTATTGTCCAAGTCAGAGGGGGCTCTAGTATCCTCTTCTTTCAATGGAAAATTTGGAGGTGGCAAAAAATCTCGAGAAAGGAAGGGAAGTCCTAACCAGGGTGACATCCCCTTTTCAAAAGGAACCAAGGAACTCTAGATTTATCTAGTAGCAACTCCCTAGAAAGAATAGGGTTTGCACTCACTGCCCCAGTGCTCAGGTTGTGAAGATATGCTAGGGCTTGCACCGAGGAAACACAATACGTGCAACCAAGATTGAAACACAAAGACTCAGATAGAGACTAGCAAAACTCAAATCCTAAATGAAAAACACAAAATGCAAAAACTCAAAACTCAACATTGAGAGAAGAAACTTTGAAGTGAATGAATGCTATAAATGAATGTAAGAGTGTACAGAATACCCAAGGGCAGAGCAATGCAGTGTTAGAGAGTGACGTCTACCAGAGATGGATCCCAAGTGCTGTGATAATCAATTGGAGTGTTGAAGTGCAGGAAACACCAAACACTGATCACTAGAGTATTAGGGAATTGAGGCGATAATAGGAGATGTGTTTGCTGATGTGGATGATCTATTGGACAACAAAAACGTAGGTATTGCAGCAGTTGCATGGTGGGAGAGATGTTAATAGCTTGTCGCTTAGCATTAGATGCTAAAAATGCAGGTTGATCAAGTGCTATGATGATGCAGTTGATGGAGACCTTCAAACAATAGGGCGATGGTGGCTGAAAATAGGTCACCTAGGGTTGGATAGTGATGGGTTGTAGTCAGTGATGGTTGGATAATAGATGGTATGTGGTTGATGACTAAAATCTGCACAGTAGAGTGAGAAACTTGCACAAAAGGATGATGTTGAATGGTGGGCAGTCTATCTATTTATGGATGTTGAAGGGTGTTTTGAAAAATTAGGGTTTTGGGGGACCACTGAAACTTTGTTGAATCGTGCACCAAATTTTTGTTTTTCATTAATTAAGTGTGTTTTGGGTTTATTTAAAAATGCTAATAAGTTATAAAGCGTGTTTTAGCTCAACACCTCCTCTCAGGTCCAAAATTGAGCTTAAAAGGGACGACTGGTGATGTTTACCCCAAGGTGTCCCACCCTAAAGTAGCCAGGATATCAAACAAAGTTTGCACATCGACTACTCAATGGCCTATCGAGACTATAGAGGCGATGGTTATCTTACCAAGGGAGTCAAAGTAATCACCCCAGAGAGGACAAGGCATCAGACAAAGGGTACTTATTGACTGCCCAAGGGCCTACCAATCCCTACAATGGCAGATGGAATCATGTTGAATGCTTTTTTTTGGGTGGAAAGTGAACTTTAGGAGTGGCGACCGATTACCTAATAGTGACCTAGAAAACGGCAATAAGGATGGTACACCCAACACATCACAAAACTGTACAAGTTCATCCAATCACTCGAGGATGTCGATGATAAAGAAAAGGTGATGAAGTATCATGTGAAGAAGAATGGTGGTGTACTCTGCCAGTGGAAACAACTTAGGATCCATCCAGTGGTGCTCTGCACAATGGGATGCACAATATGCTACATGCTGAAGAATGATCATGGAGTAGGTGTCATTTAGATAGTGTCCCTTGTGGAAAAATGGTTCACTTACCTAAGTGCCCTAGTATAAAGATGATGAAATCATGCAATGCATAGGTGAAGGTACAATAGGGGGAAGATCGATGTCGAAAACAAGTGCCAAAACTTGAAGAATAGCAAGAAGAGCAAGAATTCCCTCTCATCTTGGATGTCGATGGTGAAGAAAGAAGAGGAGCTTGAGGATATCGTTCTTCATGTGGTGTTGAGAACCATGTGGATGAAAATGCTAAAGCATTCCTATTGGAAGAGCAAGGATAAAGTCACTGCCATGATAGCATCAAGAGAGATGCTACATGATCCACCGTGGGAGGGGAAGCCTTCAGGTTGGTAGAAGAGTAAAACTCCAAGTAGATGGAACCATGAAAGGAATGATACACATCTCTTGTCTCTAGCTCAAAAAGAATTAGTGCAAGCCTGCATGTTAGCCCTATACTAAAATACAAAACCTTGTAAAAGAGATTAAAATTTACAAGCACAGATGTGAGTAGTGAGATGCTTCAAAAAATAAAATTAAAAATAAAATAAAAGAAAGAAAAGCTAAGTGTAATGCAATGAGTATGTAAGTATGCAGCGGAAGTCTAAAAAGAGAAAGGCTAAGTGTGTGGCCACTATCACATATGGCGAGGTGGGGAAGTGGTCCTAGAAGGTGTAATGGATACCCGAGGAATGGATCCGTAAAGTACAATAGATGAGTCACTAGCAAACCAATCATCCAATCCTTTAGGAGTGGTGAAGGAGGTAGGATGTTGAGATTATTTGTGTGCCACATATCCACCAAAAGCCATTGGGGTAGATGGAGCAGATGGTGCAGTAGTGAGAGGCGTAGCCCCAGTGGACTGCTGGCCAATCAGAGTGGAGGCAGTCGTAGCAGTTTGTTGTGGTTTTCTAGGTGGAAGACCTTGGGCCTTGGTATATCACTCCTTGTCCGCATGGCCAGATCTCTGGTAGTGTGTGCAAAATCTATTTTTCATAGGAATTTGCTAACAAAGGGGTCACGTTTCTTTGTTTTCGTTGGAGGAAGTGGTGTCACCCTTGTTTTGGCTTGCCTTCGCATCTTGCAAGTTCTTGCCACTATTGATTTTCCCTCCTAAAGAAGAGGCCACCAATCCTCACCCCTTTGAATGGATGTGTGTGGAAAACTTGTGGACTTGATCGTGTAGCCTCACGTAATGCAAGAATTGACACTCAAACTCGCGGAAGGTCGACAATCTAGTAAGTGAGATAATGTGTTGGATAAAATGGAAGCATTTGGCGGGCAACTTGTACAAGAAGAACGTAACTTGACTTCAGAGAGCCAGTAGGGCAAACTTGGCTAGTAAATGCTGATACTCAACCAACTTGACTTTTAGATCATCCCCTTTTTAAATGGAAAACTCTTGAAGCTCAAAATCAAGATTGAGACGTAAAGTGCGATCTCGTGCTGCCTAGCGGTCAATGAGATGACTCCAATGCTCAAATACGAGGGGAAAATGTTGTAATTGAGAGTGGGATCTAGGGAGCAGCCCTTGCATTAACTCAACATTGGTTGTGGCATTGTGGGCTTTTCGTTGACAAATGTGATTAGGGTGAGCTAATCGAGGGTACGAATAACGAAGTCCCAAAGTCCCTGAGATTCCAATACTTGTTGCATGAAGTTTGACCAAGTAGTGAAATTCGACCGTTAAAATAGAGTCTTATTTGTAAAGGGATTCTTGGCCATTGCAATAGGAGTGTTAGTGCTAGGAGATGGAAAAGGTGTGTAATGGGGGTAGGGTGGATAGGGAGATGGAGTGGAGTACACTTGGGAAGTAATCCCAAAGTGTCCACCATGCATATGAGAAGTATGCACAATAGATCCAAATGTGGGCAAGGACATATTGGGTATAGGTATGGTAACCGCATGTGGAGCCCAAGGTGGAGGAATAGGGACACGGGGAGAGTGGATGGAAATCCCTGTGTAGGAGTGATCCAAGGGATGTGAAAGGTTGTGTGGGGGGTTTGTGAGTATCCGAGGATAGTGAGGGGCATTCCCATTACAATTGTCCTAGAGTGGAAGGATGTGGTAAAGTGGGGATATGTGGAAGTACAATGTTAAAGGGTGGCATTTCCCTTAATGATGCACCAAGAGGTGGAGTGAATGGAGGGTAGGTAAATGGTGGAAGGGAGAATGAGAAGGTGTTAGGAGCGAAGATGGAGGATCCAACCCCTAGTGTGCTTTGAGCAAAAGTGGAATGTAATCCAAGATGTTGGAATGAAGAAGTGAGTAGACTAGAATGTGGAGAAGATAATGGTGGGATGGGAGAGAGTTGAGAAGTGTGGTTTGCTTGCTCAAATAAAACAGATGGTAGAGACATCTTTGATGAAGGGTGTTTGCTTTGAGAGCCTCCTCTATTAAAGTTAACATATTGAAAACCATCCGGCTCCTGTACACCAAAAGGAGAAACAAGAGAGGGTTTTGGCTCATGCGACTCAAAAGGGTCATACAAACCTGACATAAGGCCTAGCTGAGATAAAGATGGATTATGAGACGCACCCGAATGTCGTGATCCCTTCAAGATAAGAGAGATGGCCAGTCTCACCAATCGGTTTAGATAGAGTAGTAGCACTCATTGGAGGAGTGTAAATCGAACTATACGTGACGCGTAAGTACTCCTCAAACTCTTAATTTGTAAGATGATCAAAAAGAGAAGAAGAAGATGGTAAAGGTGAAGGTGTGTCTATCTCCTCCTTGAGACCATAATGCCTTCTTAGAGCTCCAATGATGGAAAAGCTTGACAGGTCATCATAGGATCCGAAAGAAGGTGCTCAAAACATTATGAGTTAGATTCGAGTCACGTGTGAGTCTCGCTCAAAGACTAGCCTCCACAATCACCGTAGGATACTCTTTAGAAGAGCACTGGCTCTGACACCATGTGAAGATATGTTAGGGTTTGGACTTAAGAAACACAATATGTATGACCAAGACTAAAACATAAAGACTCAGACGGAGACAGGCAAAACTCAAACCCTAAATGCAAAAGGAAAAATGCAAAACTCAAAACTCAAATACAGAGATAAACATAGAGAGAAGAAACTCTTGAATAAATGCTGTAAATGAATGTAAGAGTGTACAGAATGCCCGGGCAGAGCAATGCTGTGTTGGAGAGTGACGTCCACTAGAGATGGATCCCAAGTGTTGTGACCACTAGTCGGATTGTGGAAAACACCAAATGCTGATCACCAGAGTGTTAGGGAACTAAGGCGACAACGGGAGAGATGTTTGCTGATGTAGACGGCATGCTAGACAACAAAAACGCAGGTACTGTAGTAGTCGCTAGGTGGGAGAGATGGCAACAACCTATCATCAAGCTTTAGATGCTAAAAATGCAGGTTGATCAGGTGCTATGATGACTTAGTTGATGGAGATCTCCAAACACCAAGACGATGGCTAAAAAACAAGCCATCTAGGGTTGGATAGTGATGGGCTGTAGTCGGTGATGGTTGGACAATAGATGGTAGGTGGTTGATGACTGAAATCTGCACAGTAGAGTGAGAAACCTGCACAAAAGGATGAAGCTGAATGGTGGGTAGTCTTTCTATTTATAGATATTGAAGAGTGTCCCAAAAAAATAGGGTTTTGGGGGACCGCTGAAACTCTCTCAATGAACCACACACTAAATTCGTGTTTTTCATTAATTAAGCATGTTTTGGGGCTGCTTAAAAATGATAATCAACTGTAAAGTGTATTTTAGCTCAAGACAAGTCATGTAGATGAGGAGTGTCATAACAAGGTCCATGGTGTTTACACTGCATGGCAAACTGTGATTGCACTAATGTGTAGTACTCCCCTTTGATATCTGAAAGGGGATTCTCCTCCAACTATATACCTACTATCCTTGTTCCTCTTGGTATCCACCTACCTTAGTGGCACACGGCTGGACATGTGATAATATGGAGATCCCCTATCCACCGCGGACACCAGAAGGTATCGGTGATTGGTTTGCTGTACTAGCACATTAGATTTTACACCATAGGCTCATCTAGCCACTCTTATAGGAGCTCCTCATACAACCACAATTCCCCTCCCCCCCACATTCTCCTTAGCAACGACCTACTAATGAAAGTGCATATTGGTGGCTACATCATTTACGCTACCGTTTTCTAGGTCCCTTAGATTACACTAGGCTAGTATATCATGAGTCTAGTCTAGCATTAGTTTTTTGTTAGCCCATTAGGCTATTGAGTTAGTATCCATAGACTAACCTGTCTTTCACGCTGCTTAGCTATCTTCAAGCATCTCTTGTTGTTACTACAATGATTGCTTTTCCCTAGCTCTTCTAGCTAGGGTACTTCTTCTTCATCCTTGTTCACATGTTCCTTAGCACCACACAACAACCAACATTAGGCTTCTCCTCCTCCTTTAGTATCAACATCCATGGTTGAGAGGGGGTTTCTACCCTTCACTTGGTACATGTAGGTTTTTGCATTGCTTTATTTTCTTCGACATTGGTCTCTCTTTTTTGTGTATCTCTCCCTTTGCATTCCATGATCTTCACAAATCATCTTTATGAAAGGACGCTTGAAAAAGTGAATAATTTCTCCACAAGGGACACTATCCAAGTGGCATCTTGTCGCATGAGCATTCTCATTTCTTTGTGTCACATTGTTCTATGCATCTCATTGTGTTGAACACCCATGAGCACCTTGCTCACTTTGGATTCTGAGTAGTCTCTACCTATAGTCTAATCACCTATACACCTCTTCAACTTGACTTCATCATCAACACCCTTGTGCGTAGCCATGCACATGCTCTCTATTTTGTGATTTATGAGCCACCATTCCTTTCCCCAATGGGCACATTTATTTCACTAAAAATAAAGAAAAAAAATTCAAAGAAAAATCATTCGGGCTCTCGAGGGAAGATAACCATTGCCTTTGTAGTCTTGGTAGGCTCTTGGACTTGCACTACTACTTCTTTTGCGTTTGTATTAACAAATTATATAGCACACTTTAGTTGAATATATGGAAGACAACAACGAAACATCTCGATTAGTACATTGTCATGAAAAAGGAGCTTGAGAGTATTAACTCTAATGAGGCTTGGACATTGATGGATCATCCTAATTACAAAAAATGATGGATCATCCTAATTACAAGTAAGTCATTGAGATGATGTGGATATTCTACACAAAGCTCAAAGCAGATGGGACCTTGGGCAAGTACAAGGCTTGCTTACTAGTGCAAGAGTTTTGATAGAAACATGGAATTGATTATGAAGAGACATGTGCTCCATTCCATGTTTAGATTCCTTTAGACTTGTATTGGCTTTGTGGTCTATCACCGTTGGCTAGTATATCAAATGGAGGGGGCACCTTTCTTCTCTAAGTACTTACAATGATTTGACCATTGGCCTTGACCTTGTTTTGTCTTGTATTTGCACCATGATCCCAAATAATCTTTCTTTTAAAAGAATGCTTACGCATGTGAAACTCCTTTGCGAGGCCATTGTTGGTAGTTCCATGGAGAGTCAATTGTGAAAACCTTGGCTTGATGCCTTGGTCACTTTGGTGTAAAAGCGGTGGGGTCACACTCTCTCCCTTGGGGCATCCCTTTGGGCCTGATAGGGGGTACTGAGCCACTAAAATTGAAGGCCTATGTTAGCACAAAATTATCATGCATTAAGGTTCTAATTTTTATTCACAAAGTAGCCCTAAGAAGAATTATTCATGAAAGATGAATTGTATTTATTAGTAGGAACAAAGCCCGAAAACCCCCCTATGAAGGTTCATGTTGTGGGTATACTATCCAATCCTTGAACGTAATCATCACTTTACTTCTCTCAGCCATCAGCCATCACCAACTCTCTTGCTACCCACAGCCCTTGAAGGAAGTGCTGTTATGCTGTTCTGCCACCCAGCCTGTTGCCAACCTGCTGGGTGCTGCTGCCATGCCCTAGAGGACATCACTAGACCCTATAAATCAGCGCTAGCTGTTCTGGACTGCCACCCTGCTAATCTGCGATATCATCACCTGCCTGGAACTGTACAGCCTACGTTCTACGTGCTGCAGTGGACAGACTGCCGATGCCATCATGATTTGAATCATCTGCTATTCGTGCAGAGACTGCAATTTCAGCGTGCAATCTTGTGTTTGCTGATGAACATCCTATTGCTAGGACTCTGCTTTGCTCCCTTCATTTCCGCCCAAATCATCATCAGTCAAGTTGGTGGGTGGTCGTTGTTGTGTTCTGGGAGCTGTCTCAAGTATGGCACGCACGCAGAGTTGTTCTTGGCATCTCAGACCCCTCTTAGCTTACCTTCGCCCCCGGGTCCTCGACACACGGAGGCTCGAGGCCCCTTTGTATCCTCTCCATCTCTATACACCCTCGTCTTTATTTGAGCATTCATAAGATCGTGTTATCTGCATATCATATTGTTTGCATTTCTCCATGTTTCCCCCAGCATTTCTTTATAGTGGTCCTATGATTTGTAGGTGAAACAACTATGAAGTGAGGTGAAGAAGAAGCATTAGGTGGATCCTACGGAGCATGGTAGATAGGTGGAGTGGGTGGCATTAGAGGAGGTTGAGGATAGCGAGGATTAGGCATGGGAGGGGTTATTCTTTCCTTTGGAACCCATTCTTCTCATGGCGCCCCAACACTTTAATCCTGTCAGTAGGGATTACACGAGTCACTGAGGTGGTGATTGATGCGGGAAAGGTGGGGAGAGATAGCTGTGCATAGCTGAGGAGTGTTATTTGTCTTGTGTTGAATGGGGCATTGTGTCTTGTGAGGAAGGGTGAATAGAAAACTCTTGATCAGCCCCCTACAAAGGGAACCCATCAAAGGACACATTTTGACTGATGATAGGAACACGACTTTGAATCCCAAAATTGGTAGAAATGTTGTAGTCAATAGAGATATCCTCTTCAACTTGCGATCCAATACATTTGGAACATGAACATAAGCATCACAAACAAAATGCAAGATGAGAAACTTTTGGGCCTAACACTAGTGAAAGCCTCCTTAGGTAGCATCCTCCAAGGAGGCTGATATAGTGCTTCGACTGATGATGTACACTAGAGTATCAATAGCCTCTATTGAAAAAGAATGATCCAATTGTCTCTTCTATAGCATATATTGGGCCGTCTTCATCATACTATAGTTCTTTTGCTGCACCACTCTATTTTTCTCACGTGTGCAAGGCACAAGATAATGCTTCATGCCTCTTATATACCTACTCGATCCCCCGCCCACCCCAAATCCGTGGGGTGGGCGGCATTTAGAGGAGGTTGAGGATTAGGCAAGGCAGGGTGTAGGGAGGTGGTGATTGATATGGGAAAGATGGGGAGGGATGGCTGTGCATAGCTGAGTGTTGTGATATGTCTTGTGAAGAATGGGGCATTGTGTCTTGTGAGGAAGGGTGAGTTGAAAACTCTTGATCAACCCCCTATAGGGAACCCATTGAAGGACACATTTTGACTGATGATAGGAACATGATTTTGGATCCCAAAGTTGGTAGAAATGCTATAGCCAACAAAGATAAGCCTCTTTCACTCGGAATCCAACATTTGGAGTGTGAACATAAGCCTCATGACAAAAATGCAAGATGAGAAACATTTGGGCCACAATAGTGAAAGCCTCCTCTCAGGAGTAGCTAGCATCCTCTAATGAGCTATTCACGAAAACGAACACACACACACACACACACACACACACACACACACACACACACACACAAAATCTGAATCATCTACTATTCACAAGATTACAATTTCAGGCTGAAACCTTGTGTTGTTGTCTAAAGTAATTGTTGACATCCTACTGCCAAGAGGACTTCATTTTGTTCCCTCCAACTTTGCCCAAATCATCATCATTCCTGGTGTGTGGTTGTCGTTGTGTTTTGGGAGTTGTCTTGAGTATGACATACACTTGGAGTTGTTCCTATTATCTTGGACTCCTTTTAGCTCACCTTTTCCTTGGTCCTTGAGATAGAGGTTTGAGGCCTCTTTGTATCGTCTTCATCTCTATGCACCCTCATTTTCATTTGAACATTCATCAAACTATGTTATTTGCAAGTTGTGTTGTTTGTGCTTCTCCATGTTTTCCCTGGCATTCTTTATAATAGCCATGCGATTTGTAGGTGGAACAATTGTGGAGTGAGGTGAAGAAGATGGAGTAGGTGGATCCTAAGGAGCATGGTAGATATATGGAGTGGGCAGCATTAGAGGAGCTTGAGGATAAGGAGGATTAGGCAAGGGAAGGGGGTAGGGTAGTAGTGATTGAATGGGAAAGGTGGGAGGGATGGATCTGCATAATTGAGGAGTGTGATTGTCTTGTGAAGAATGGGGCATTGTGTCTTGTGAGGAAGGGTGAGTAGAAAACTCTTGATCAGCCCCCTATAAAGTGAACCCATCAAAGGACACATTTTGACTGATAATAGGAACATGACTTTGGATCCCAAAGTTAAGAAATGTTGTAGCCAACAAATATATGCCTCTTTGACTTGGAATCCAACATTTGGAGAATGAACATAAGCATTGTGACAAAATGGAAGATGAGAAATGTTTAGGCCTAACACTAGTGAAAGCCTCCTTGGGTGTACATCCTCCAAGGCTGATATAGTGCTTTGATTGATGATGTATACCAGATTATCAATAACCCCTTTAAAAAAAACAATCAAATCGTCTCCTTCGCAGCATAGATGACACCATCTTCATCATAGTCTAGTTCTTTTGCTTCACTACTCTATTTTGCTTAGGTGTGCAAGGCATAAGATAATGCTTCATGGAGTCACGATCTCCACCTTAGAGACCAACTCTAAACTTCTCATAGGTTTCAAAAATTTGAGCCAAAAAATAAACACAACACGTGGGAGAAATCATCAACCAAAAAGAAGAAATACAAAGATCCATTCAATGAGGGAGTCTACACAGGCCCACATAAATCTAGATGCACAAAATCCAAAATACTTGAAGATCCGTACAAGCCCTCTCTTGGAAAATCATGCCTATGCTGCATGCCATCCAAGGAAGATTGACATAGGCCCTTACATTTCTTCATGCATGGTAGACTTGTGACAAGAGAATGATGATAGAGAAGGCTAAATGTGTTGAAAGAAAGGCGACCATAGATTTGATGTTATAGCATGGAAAGGTCTAACGGAGTAGCCATGAGACTGGGTAGTCAAAGTTAAGGGACTTGGACTAAAGGGGATCCTTTTTATGAGCCTACAATGAGATGCTCTCATTGTGGCATTGTCCATGAGAAGTATCATGTTGCTCATAAGGATGCTGATGCTACTCATAGTAATGATCAAGTGGTTGATAATATCGAGCACTCCATTCCTGATAATGATGTTGCTCCCCATGTACATACTCATATAGTTGCATGATGTTGCCCATTTACATAAGGTTGCTTAGATGGCTGTCCAAGCTCGTGACCATAGTGGAGCTCATAAGAACGTGCATAGTCATTAGATGTATGCTGTTGCTCATAGTATGCACAATCATATGCATGTTGACCATAAGTAGGCACATGTTGCTGCTTTTGCTCATTGGATCCATACCAATGATCATGGTACTCGTAATTTCCATGAGAATGAAAATGCTACTGCTCATAATCATGTTGATCCATCCTTTAAATTGCAGCCATTTGAGCAACTTCAACTGTGAGGGCTACAATTTTGTCATTGGTTGCATTGGCTTGAGTGTTGGTGGCTAAGATGGATGAGATCAGTTGGTCCATCTTAAACATTAATTTATTGTGTGTCTCAATTAATCCATTTTCTTTCAGCTCTGATAGCTTCTTATTGCCATAGAGTAACATTTAGTGCATCAAGTTTGGGATGCCAAGAGAGAGAAAAGGAGCTCAAACTGTGAGCCTTAACTGATTTTTTTTTGCATACAATGTTGCCCCTTGTTGGTGTAATGGAATTCAAACTCTAATAAGCAAAGATCAGCCTCAAAACTATGGTTGTATGGTCAAACAATGCTTAAAGACAAATCAATCCTACCACTGTATTCACAATGGTTTGGCCCACCAAAAGTTGATGTTGAGATATTGGTTTTATAGCTTCAAATTTAAATTAATGACTGTTGGTCCGCTGCCTGAAACACATAGGATGTCCTTGTACTCCAATAGAGCAACTTTTAGAGTATGATTCACAAGCTTCTCTTTTACTCCACCAATAGCAACTCCCCTAATGTCATTGCCACCCTTCCAACCAAGCACTTCTTCATGTAGTAGGTCAATCTCACGTTATGCATATGCACAACTTGCACGTCTCACAATTTCACCATATGCCATCAACATATTTGGATACCAGTTTGTCGTGCCTTGTTATGCATACATGCATACTCCATACTAGCAACATCTCTCACAAATTAGATATCCAACATTCCATCTCTTTATCAAATGCTCTAGGATGTGAGTATAGATACTTGTCCTCTCTACTACAAGAGAAAACTTCACAAATATGTCTTATCAATTTCACCATGCATTAGGTGTGCATGCATTGATATCCATAGGGAATGGTGACAATAGATTGAATGTAACTAGAGGGGAGCTAGAGGGTCTGCTAATGAGCTGATCAATGTGATTGCGAAGCCACAACTATTAAGTAGTTTGTTGCCATCCAATCCTTTGCTCCTCTCTAAGTTAGAAATTGGATTAACAGTGGAGTCTCAGGTCTCAACAGTATCAAATTTTGTTATTGTCATCTTTGCCACATTTGCAACAGAATAAGACTAGTATGGACCATGCACTTGGTTCAACACAAGAACTACATAAAGAGCACATGCCTTATGTAGAGGGAGCTCACGCTCAACTGCCAAGACCCACGGACCACTTGTTGCTTCAAGCATGTCAAGTGAGCATAAATGGCTATCTCTCACCTAGCCGATGCGCCTTCGATCCTACCGGGGTGTAGTGAGCTTACCTTGATACCTCAATGAGTAGCCTCCTCCTTCAAGAAAGTTGGTAGCTCAACAATTCGTGATGCGAGCTCAAGCATCCTCAAGCCTCCACCTCCAAGCTCCATCCTCCATAGCCGTGCACGAGACAAGAGAAGAGAAGAGGAAGAGAGGAGATGATGGAGAGGTTCTTCTCCAAGATCCCTCACCCTCACACACTCACTTTCTCACACTCTCACACTCCCTCTCTCAAGCACACACAAGCAAGCAAGAATGAGAGAAGAAGAGAAGAAGAAGAATTTAGTTTAGCCACATGCCAAAGAATGAGCTTCTCATTCACTTTTGAGTTTACATACAAAGCCCTTATCCCTTTGGGCACCCATCCCTTTTACATGATCGGCCATTGTTTTCCATTGCCTTCTAGTTATCCTCTCTTTACCTACACCTGTCCACCCTTTACAATTTGCACAGGAGGGAGCTTGGCGCTCTTTTACAAAAGTTTTAGGGGTGCCTTGCATTTAAAAATGCGCTTTCACCTTTGACTTAGCTTTTGAGGTTGCCCTTGCCCTTTTGGCCATTTCCCCTCTCGCTTCTTCCTTTGTGTTTGCATTTGGAGTTTTTTTACACTTCTTTGGACTTCTTTTTCTCTGTCTCCTGGAACTGGGTTAACATCTTACAAACAAAATCTTGCTAAAAACATGTTCCTTGTTGTGAAAATGAGGGATGGCTACTTCAAATATGTAGACCTAGAACAACTGGCCTTTTTCTCAAATGCGCATCTACTAAATGTCTTTTCTGAAATGGAGCCCTCCATACCACATAGGTTAGCTAACAAGACAACACATCAGATTACGAGTTCTAATGATATTGGGATAATCTTTGAAAGTAACACAAATAAAGTTATGGATCAGGGGCATGGAGCTGTTATGAATATTGAAAATGGCATGCCTCAGTTAGCTCCAATTTTGGCTACAAAAGATTCCCCTTGACCATCTGAATTGTAAGATCTCAGGAGATTCAGATGCTGTGATCAACTTTTAACAAGACTGCTGTACTTGTTAATTCCACCGCTTTGTGATCCTTGATGACTAGCTCAATTTGGCAATATCAAAGATCACCACCAATATGGCCCATTGGTGATGATATCTTATAGATCTCTATGTGAATGAAGCGAGCAAACCATTCCATTCCTTAATGATGCAAAACAAAGGCATGAAGTCTTGTCTCTTTGCCAAGCAAGCAAAAGCTAATAACACTACCACAAAGAGGAATTGTCACTTTTGTCTATGAGAGAGGATGCAGCCTCAGTGTCTTGACCTCCAGCTAGGAAAATGGCTATGGTAGCATTCACACTATCTCAGAGGTGAGGCTAGTTTAGCTACCACAACACCATGATAGGCATGCAGAAGAAGGCTGCAAACATGAAGATCCACTACATTGCTACTCTAGGATTGCGTGCTCGATAATTCAACTTTTGGAGGCAGATCGATCCTGTGAAATGGCCCCTGGGAGCTAGGGGGCTTCTTCAGAAGCTTGTTGGGGTAATAGACAGGGGCGTGACTGGGCTTAGAGCCAAGCATGGAGGATGGATCAGATGAACTTGCAGATGCAAGGAGACCATGAGCGTCTATGAGTTGACATGGAATTACAAAGGACTAAGATGGTCCTGAGTTCACAGAAATAGATAGTTGAATTGTTCACCAGGACTTTAATGAGCAACAAAAAGAGTAAAAAGTCTGCTCCCAAGCATGTTTATTGTACTGTACTTTGTGTATGTCTGAGACTGTGTATTTCTCTTTTGAGAGAAAGCCCATAAAATCATAGTGAGACTGGTGGTATGAAGATGTTTTCATTTTTGGGCTTGGTTCTCTATAAACAGTTGATCATAGCTATGAAAGCTCATGGTATGAGCCTTGAAAGCATTGCTAGTGCTCTCATGCACTTTGGAAAGAAATACCCAATGATTGGACCATAGATCTTGTTGTCAATCTAAGTTTGATTCTCATCCTATTGAGTGCCCCATTTGCTTGAGCTTGAAGCCTTGTGTGAAGCTTAGGTAAACCTTTTGAAGTAAAACAAATTGATCTCGTGACCCAAATCCCTGTTTGAAAATGGCGGATATGGTAGTCTATGTGCTAAGAGAGGTCTGTGGGATGCTTGCCCCAAGGTTGTGTAGGTAGATCTTGAGCACAAAGAGCAAGAGAGAACTTGGAAGGTTGTCCTCCATGGCTATTTGAGAAAAAGCTTGGCAAGAATAGAGAGAGAAGACCTCCTTTCAAAAAGTAATAGGGTTTTACACTGTCACTAACTCCTAGGAGTCCTTCTGGGCAAGTTTACCTCTAAAATTAGACTAGGTTTTGAAAATGACCTACCATTTTTTCCCCCTTGCCTCTAGATTTGTCCAAGCCTTTTGCCATAGCTTGTGTGGTCTTCAAGAAGCTACCATCCCTAGTTGTAGTACTTTTGTGTATCTATAATAAAATAGAGTTTTTAGTGTTTTGAAAGGGGAAAGGAGATTTAAAAGAAGGAGAGAGAAAGGATCAAAGCACACAGCTTTGATACCAACTGTAATGAAGGACACCTAGAAGAGAGGAGAGAGAAGGGAGAGATTGCAAAGGAGAGAGAAAGAGGGAGAAGAAGAGAGAGGAAGTCACGAAAAAAGAGAGAAAGAGAAGGGAAGCCATGAAAGATGAAAGGAAGCCATGAAAGAGAGAAAGAGAAGGGAAGCCATGAAAGATGAAAGGAAGGGTAAAGAGAGACCTCATTATTGATAAAACTGATGCACTAATTCGGTGTCTCAACACCTTAAATACCCTGTCAATGTAACCAGGTATTCCCACATTGCTAACCCCATGTCCTATCCATCTATCCCTACTCTTTTACATTGTACCCCCTAGTATTCATTGCACTTGATGTAAATCTACGATCTCCATAGTGTCCTGATCAAAATAGGATGCTTTACCATGGTGAGGAAGCTGATGGATTGAAAGAAAATTCATGGCAACTCTAGGAACATGAAGCACATCTATTGTAAATACTTGGCATGACCATCATGATCCTCTATTGGAATATCCCCCTCTTTGACAATATCAATATGCTTTGAATATCCACACATGATCATGCCATAGGAAGAATGTATCTCCTCAAATCAGGAGTGGTGATTGCACTGTTCGATATATTTAATGCTCCACATTCTTAAGGTGCCACTAATGATCTATGGCGCTTAAAGTTGTATGGCTCCCATTTTGAGGAGAAGCCATGTGTAATCTTGGGAATATTGGATGACTCTTGACTTGGATGTTAGATGAGGTCTATGCAATTGCATGGCAAAAAGGTGACCTTTGTGGGTCTAGCCTTTAGTTTAGATAGAGTAGTTAAGTTGGTAGCAACTCTAGGCACATTACATCAAGTTGCAGGGTGTGGGAGTTATGAAAGACCTCAATTTTGGGGTTTGAGGGTCATGGAAGTGGCCCTTGGTTGGTGGCCTTTAGGAGGCATTGGTCCTCTTAATGGGGTTGTGAGGGTACTGTCTCTAGCTCAATGATAAAGGGAATATTTCCTAGCCAACTAGGGGAGGTTTGTAATATTGTAGGTCGGATAGGCCAACATGACTGCTTTCTTGGTCTATAAAAGGGAGACCCCTCTAGAGCCATTATAGTTAGCAAGTTAGAGTTTTTTTTAGCTAGCCTTAAGCTCTTCACCTATCATTTGTCTAGATTGCCATCTAAGCTTCATAGCGGAAGTGCACGGGTGGGAAATGCCATCTTTGCATCATCTTATTTGGAATTAAAGAAATTTTTTGTTCTTCTTTTATTTGTTATGTATTTTCTATTCCTCCTTGCTCAGATTCTCTACATTGTGCTATGTAATTTTTGCATGTGCATATGTGTGTAGCACCACTATCAACCACCAATTATCTAGAGAAATATGGAGCCTAGTTAGGCCGGACTAGTGTGGTATCTATGCAGTTCCTCTATCTGTGTTTTAGATTAAATTTAGTTTTATGTCGTGGTTCCAGGTGTCATTTATGTAACAAATGTGTAATGGTTGTAATTGAGTAGTGAACTCAGTAATAAACATGCTTCATCTTGTGACTATTAAAGCCATGTTTCTCATTTGCTTTTGGGTAAGGAGAAATCTAAGGCCTTGCTGAATTATCATGGATTTTGGCACATCCACACAAGATGATGATATAACAAGGACTATTGAGCAACAAATGGAAAGGTTGACAGAAGAGAATGCAAAGTCGCAATAGAAATGGGATTCTATGAACAATGACCTGAATTGGCAACATTATGAGCAAAAGAGATTGACTGAGGAGCATATTTTACGTGATGTACTTGATAAAATTGTAATGATGCACTACTTGAAAAATTGGTCAAACCCAATTTGAAGAGAGCCCACCTTGATGCCATGATTGGAACATCACAGCCTAAGGACCCACGTGGATGCCATGATTAGAACATCACAACATAAGGACCATAGAATAAGGGGGAACTAAGAAGAATGCTAGCAGCAAAGCAATTGAAGGGAAACAATAGTTTCCAAATTAAATATGCTATATAGAGGAAACACTCTAGACATACTTAAATAACCAATTGGTTGCACGACTTTCCTAGTTTTGCGGACAATGCTTCTTCTAAAGAAGATGGTAGCAACATAACTAGAAAAAAGAAAGAAAGAGAAGAGATGTATCTTCTGCTTTATGGTGATCATAACAATCATACGAAGAAGAAGAAAAGGAAAAAACTGAATAGAGTTCAAAGCTAGCAATAAAGATGTTAAATTCAAAGGCTTGATGGCATGGACAAAGAAGAGGTCAAGGCTTGAGCATTTCCATGTCACTCTGGATTGGTATTCTTCTATGTCTAGATTGAAACATGTTAAGACTATATCTTGAGAATTCAACATTTGAAGATTAGGGATGAAAGCCATGGGCAATGATGAAAAATCATGGAAGATTTTTAAATAATAGCTTCATAACAAATTTTTGCTCTTGGATCTTGAGCAAGATAGTTCTAACCATGTAAAATGTTTACATATAAGATTTTAGGAAGGCAGCTCTTTCATGATGTCTTTCAATGAGACCTCTCAAAGTGAGCACCTTGATAAGTTCATTCTAGGAGTAGGTCTATTTATTGAGAAGCATATGTATTTGTATGGAGTGACACACTACAGTAAGCAATGGATTCAGTGTATACTCTACTGGTTTGTAGGGACTCTAAAACCAGCCTTCCTTCTTGGAAAGGGTGGTAATTCCCTAATTAAGTACTTAACTATAGCAATTAGCAAATGAATATAACTTGAAATGCACAAATTACCTTAATAATATTAGACATTGGACACCTTGCTAGCCCCAAAAGTGGCACCCCTTTTGGTATTTATTTACCTTGATTACTAATGGAATGAGTACAAGCTGAGATTCACAATCTTCTTCATTGTTTCAAAAAGCCTCTTTGTTGTAGCAACAATCAACAATCAATTTGGGCCAATTGCCCCTTGATTTTTCATCCAAGGCTTGCACAAATGGAACCACCAATTGGCAAAATGCTGCCCCAAATTACAATGAGTGGGCTAGCATATGAATTCCTTTACAATTACACAAAATTTAGGTGTTGAATTCAATATACAATGCCTTCACCAATTGGCATAGTTCCTGAACTGGTTGTCAAACCCTATTTTTTGCAAAAATTGAGGGTTTATAATAGAGATCTTTTTGATGTCCACCAAATTTGGCTGAGACTTGCTCAAGATGGTTGAGAAATGCTAAGATCTCTTGAGAATGTGTTGAAGAAGGTGAGAGAAAGTCAAGATGAGAGAGAAATCTGATTTTCTTTGCGAGAAAACCCTAAATTTTGTATGTTGCCTACTCCAGCTAGCATTTAATGTAGTCACATATTGCCAAACACCCTATATGCTGTCACTTAATCAATAATGTTGTTGTTAGCCCCTAGAAGGTGACTCCCTGCTTTGTTGTCCCTTGCATGTAAAGGCTTCTAGCTCTCTCTCTCTCCCTCTCCCAAGTTGTAATTTGATTGAATAACCGAGATCTAGCCCCCAAAAACGTTTTCTTAGATTACATCAGCATTTTTGCCAAGTGGCAGCTTTCTAAACCTATTTTTTAGCATTATCCAATCATTTAATTAATTTTTAGAATCAAATAATCTTAAAAAGTAATTTCAATCCTTTTGACCTTGCCCAAAATTAAATGGGTCCATCCATAATTAAATAGGCTAGGCCATTTGCAACCTGTAGTGGTCCTCAACCTTTGTTGACCCTTAGACTAGCATTAATTATTTAAATAATGCTAGTCCCAAGTGTCATCACCAATACTTATTGGCCAAACCACTTCCCTAGGGTCCAATCTAATACCGACGACTGACCAACAAAACCTAGTCGACATAACTTCTCACAACTTTTACCTTTGACACCCACTGCATCCTCAGGGGTCCTTGGTCTGTTACTAGGGAATATCTGCCATGTACATTACATGCTCTTAAATAACCTTGCATATTTGATTAGTGACTTAATCAAATGTTATCAGCAAGAGTAAAGAATCTAAAAATTTCACATCCTCGTGTTAAACTCCAAGAAGATGGAGTTCAGTGATTCAAAGGCTAAGAAAAAGGCAATCAAAGTAGGACTGATATATGCCAAAAGGTGAGACTGATGCACAAAAGCCAAGGGTGGAAACACTAATAAGAAAAGGAAGCTGAACAATATTGAATGGAGAAAGAGAATAAAGAAATGTAGATGCTTTGTTTGTGGTAAGAAGGGACATATGCATGCTGACTGCATAAGAATTCACTTCAATAGTCAAGTAGAAAGATTGATGACAAAGGAAAGGATGTTATGGCTGCTACCATGACACATGTGCTTCACCAAATTTTAACTTTCTTGAGTTGGATCATAATACCCAATCAATTGTGGTCAAAATGACTTCTACATTACTTTTGAGGGAGTAAAAACTGATACAAGGCTATTGTTGGACAAGTTAAAGATTAGTATTCAATGGTGTACTAATATGATGTACATTTTGGTTGCACCTTTGTTGAGGGGATGTTACAACCACCTAATTTTATAGGGCAATTAAATGATGATTTGTGAGCACTACAATTGCATTAGGGTCTACTATGTTTGTATTAGGTTTTGTTATATTAAGTAGAAATCCAAACCTTGCTATAAATCAAAGATCCAATTCTAATTGACACAAAGTATGGTGTGATGTATGAAATGACATGCATTATAATGTATCATAGACTCATATGAAGAGGTTTTCTTGTGGGGTTCATAATGATAACTCACTCGCATCTTATGTGAAGGCAATATGGTAACAGCCTATAGATATTACTGAAATAAACTCATAGTGATGGGTTAAAACTTTGAAGACCTTACATTGAAAAATATTTGTGATCCCATCTTTAAGAATTAAAGAGGGGGACCAATAAAAAGTAGAAAATCCTAGCTTGTTTTGTTTTTCCCTCATTTTTGCTTATCCTGAAATTGTTTTCTCTGGCTAAAATTGTCAAAAGGAAAAGAGAGTTGTTGTCTACTAATGTTGACTGGCTATTTTCCTCTTCATTTCATTGCCTTGTCAATCTCCTAAGAATATTTTTTTTGAAGGTAAGATGCCTGATTTGATCTCCCCACCTAGCATTATGAGTTCCTCTCCTTCAATAGTTGACTCATCCTTGAACTCCTTGAAATTGGCACTAGCACTTGGCTTAAATTCCACCTATTTCTTAGATATCTTTTGTGCCTTTTTCTTTGATGGAGGTATTGGCCTTGGTGGACTCCTCTTCTTTTATATAGAGTTACTACCTTTTCTCCCACTAGTCTTGATTTCTATAGGATGAGAGGTCTCTTTGGCTTGAATAGAATTTTGAGATGCAAGTACAACATGTGATGATACATTGCCTTGGATAAAAGAAGACAAGGCTACAATAAGGTTTTCTTCTTGTTGAATTTTGTCTCTCAAAGGCCTTGCACTATAGTGACTTTTAGCTAATTTTATTTCATCCAAGATGAAATCTTGGACTACGAACCATTAGAAACTATCAAGTAAGCCATGGAGCTATCTGTATCCACATAATTACATGACATAACCTTCCCACATTGCTTTGGCTTGTTAGTTTGATAGCATCTTTGACCTAGAATTTCTTGCAAGGCACAAAATGAGATTTCCTTGGGAAGGATATGATAAACACCATTCATGATTAGGGTACTCTCATGTGACATCCTTTGTTGAAGGCCCTTTAGTTTCAAGAAGAGGAACCCTAGCTTGTTGTGGCTCGTCTCTTGTGGACTATTTTATCAAGCTTCTTATGTGGTTGTAAATCTGGACAAACTACTTTTGTTCTCTATGCATGCTTGCCTAAATAAATATAGCATGTGGGTAGAGGCACGAGAATTTGTTCTCCTTCCATTCATCATCATCAAATGCACTTGTTCATTGAGGAATCTTGCTATTTGCAGCCTACATCAATGCCTTCAATTACTTTGGGGTGAGAATCAGAGTGTGGAAGACATGCAGTTTCTTGGGAGTTGTAATGCCATGCATGGAGTTTGTGTGCTCTTATGATCCAACTTTGATTAGTACCACCTGAAAGGGAGTTGTACATTGGTTGGTTCTAGTGTCTACATGCGTATTGGGCCACTCTCTCTCTATTAAAGATTCAACCATTTTTGTGGCTATTTTAAATGAGTAAATGTGGGCGGTAAACTTGTAAATAGCTAGTAAAAATTTTGATGTTTTAGCATTGCTTAACAAAAGTGCATCCATCAAATATATGCGAAGTCAAATTTCCTTAATGATGTTCTTTAGGAGATCTGCTTGAAGTAGGCACTAGGTCTTTGTGTTAGAATAAAGTTAATTGCTTGTGGAATGCTCTATGGTGTGAAGTAGGTACTTTGAGCTTGGTATAAGAGGATTGATTGCCGCTTCTTTGGCATGTTGCCAGGGAATTGGATTATAGTCCCAACTTCCACTACAGAGTGGTAGATGGATTGGTCACATTTCATAGTGAGCACATTGCTTACACTCATAATTGGGAGTGATTGAGAAGGGAGTTTGAGATGATTCATTTTGGTTTCTCCATTGAACTTGAGCTTTTTCACTTATTACTAAAGGGAATTGTCATTGTTGGCATCTTTGGAAGAGTTTCAAGCATATCTACTTGTGTGTACTAGGGTGTGGAGGACATTGCTTTTCTCTCTTTGCCTCTCACCCTCTGTGCATTTATGTTCATGTGGCTTCCATCATTTAACTCTTAGTAGCTTTTGCAAAGTTGCTTTGAGATTTTTTCATGGATAGATGCGAGCTATTTCTTCCCTTATGCACCCATTGTCATTTAAGCCTACAATGTACCTAGTGAGTTGGAAAACACCATGCAAGGGAAGCGTCTTGTCGTTACCCACACAAGACTGACCTGAAGTTTCCTAATTGACCTTACAGTCACCTGTCAACAATTGGCTCACATCCGGAGGTGCCCTTCGAGACGCTTCTTGTCCGGAAGGAGCGATTGCCATTACCTTTGGTTCATGGAGTACAATGGTTTTTTCCAGTAGACTAAGGATTTATGAAATCCCTCACAATGCTCAGCACAAGCACTATACCTTTCCCCTAAGATAATTTACAGTTTGGGTTCTGAGACCAAACCCTGGGTAAGTCAGCGAATCGGCGCAGTTTCTTCCTAGCATTTGTTTTTGGGGAAACCTCTCGGCAACCAAGACCACCTTGCCATAGGACTAGATTTCTCAGGAATCCATCCACCTGCTTCCCTCTATGGAAGTCCTTAGTTATCTAATTACCTACCACATTATGTTAAACATATAAAAAAAATTCATTAATTAAAAATAATCCTTTTATGCACAGTTGTTTGTTTGCGTAATTTACTCACGGACATACAATCAGAATAAAAAAAATTCATTGATTATGTTTCATAATGTGTGTTCTCCCGCCCATACAAAAGAAAAATTATAATTTCACATGCTGCCTCATCCGACGCATCTGCCACGTCACCAAAACACAATATTAGTGAGTTTGGGAATCTCCCAATTCCCATTTTTTGAATACTAAAATAGTGGCACTTAGATAACATGCCCATAAGTTTCTCAAAACCATATAATGTGACATATCATTGGAAAGCGCTTGAAAAATGGAATCTATTGAGCTATAGAATGCTCGATTTGGAGTTATATTATTCAAGTTATGAGAAATCCAAAGATTTGACCACGTGTCCCAAACTTATGGGAAATTCCCATATTCCCCAATATGGTGTTCCAAGATCAAATCCACCTATAGCTAGCATTTTTAGATGTCCCAAGTAGAACTTGGGCTATACAAGGGACCAAGCAGTTCTTAGGTGCATAAAGGATTTACTAGCTAGAGCCCCCTTGGCACCCTAACCACCTCCTACTTAATGCGATCCCCTTTGGGATACCTTTCACCCCCATTGGAGTCGGTGCATGCTTTCGCGGCGGTAAAAACATCCCCTCTTGGTATGGGGATTGAGCACCAATCCTTGGGAGAGGTATAAGGCTCATCACTTTATATCTGTTCCAATACTTAATTCAATCAAGATCTAATCTAGAAAATCACAAACAAGACCGATGTCTTCAAGCAATTATGACTTCAAACATTCATGCAACTTTCAAGTGATGATTAATCTCGTAGCAATCGACCTTTGAAATTCACACAGAGCTCTTCCCCTAGGGTATCTAGATTTTGAGGTCTCTAACATCTCAATTTAAGGTTTATAATGACATTCTTGTAACCAAGTTTCTTAGCCTTAAGTCCGTTTCTTCAACTTAGAGATATTTTCGGTCAAAAAATCATTTATCAAAGCTTCTAGATTAAACTATATCCTTGACTAATTTCTTCGGGGTTCGTTCTTAATAAATCCATCTTGAAAAATTCCTCATGATTTCTCTTGAGTTCTAGAATTTCATAGTTTTCCTAATAGTTTCTAGCCTATAAGATGTTCTAATAATTTACCAAGTGAATACTCTAAGATCATGGTATTTCTTAAGATACTTATTTTATTTCTATTGAATTTGGATAGAATTATTTTTTGAAAAACCTATGGTATCACGATTGGTAAAGGGTTGTTATCCACGGGCTGTGACTCCGTTAGTGACTCCCGTGCTGCTCACAACTCCAACTGTTGCTTCCATGTTAGTAGGGTCATTCACAATTTCCACTTTTGAATTATTTTTCTTTGGGGCCATGACGGAAATATGATTCTAGAAGAAGAAGAATACGATAGTAATACCGGTTGGCAAGGGTGTAAGGCTCTCAATGATGATATGTTGAGAAACATGAATCTAGAGCTATGCTAGCTATGTCGGACGAAGGTTATAAATATAAAACATGATTGAGATAAGGAATTGTAACTCAAGTGAATTAGGTTCCAAGATAGATTAACTTGGACTCATAAACACAATCTTGAGTGACATAGAATGATAGTACTATATTTTTGAAATGAGTGTCATGTACATGCTTATATAGCTTTTTGGATAGTACCACTGTACCTCATTGTGCTTATGGGATTCTCTCATCTCTTCCTAGAGCATACATCATATGTCTATCTTCCATACAAAGCCACTTATGGGCAAGCCTCTTTTGGGCACACATCCAGCTTCTATCAGGCATCATTTTCTATTCTCAACACCACCCTCAAATGATGAGTTCCTACACTTGCTGACCCCCCCTCCCCACCCCCCCCCCCCCCCCCAACATATGATGACATGGCCCAGGAGACCATAGGTAGCCTAGTTAAGTTAAATCTTGAAACTTTAAATCTTTGGCAAGGGTTTAGTTTTACAAAGCAAATCCATTAAGGGAAAGATAATTTCTTCAAAATAACTTGTCAGAGTTGTTGTTGATAGCGGAAGCATCTTCTTCTTCTTCTTCTTCTCTTTCATTCATGAATTGATTATGGTGGTGATCATCTGCACCTATTGTGCTCTTTTACGGTGGAAACATTCATGGGCTATATGGCCAACCTTACCACAATAATGACATGTCATCCAATTTTTGTTGTCAGAGTGGAATCCTCAACCTCGGCCTTTTTCTCCAGTCTTCATTCTTTGCTAGTCTTCATGATATGCTTCCTCTTCTTGTCATACTAGATCTTCTTGGACTTCTTTGTCTTCATGCTAATTATCTTTGTTTTGTTCTTCATTCTTGAAGCTCTTTTCTTCTTTGATAAGATACTTGGGATACATAGATTTTGGAAATCCATTTGATCTTGTGAGGTCATTACATAACTTTGGGCATACAAGATGGATACATTTTTCTTTTGGATATAGATTTGGCTTGCTAAAATACATAACTTGATAGCACATCACTACATTAGCCTTGGACTCATAGAATTTTGGGATTTCATGTGACTTTGGATCATGGCTTGACATTATATTGGCATTGGATTTTGATCAAGGGAATGCTTATGATGATCTACACAATGAACTCAACTTTGGAAATTAAACCAGTTTGAATGAGATAGGTGTGAAAGGGTTTATAAGATAGAGAAGCAATGTAAAAGGGGATATTTTAGTATAGGCTTATTAAAACCTTAGTAATAAGGTTTATTAGTTAACTAATTTTGAGCTCCTTGTTAACAATGCTACGCCATTTTTTTGTCTTCTCCTCTCGGTCTAATTTCACAGATACCACCTCTCGCAGAGCAGACGTATAGTTTTGGAGCTTGGAGCTCTTCTTCTAACACTCCACCACCCATGGAAACAACAAACCTATTGGTCCTTTGTAGCGCAAGTCACCAAGTGGTCAATTTCTCACATAGATATTGCAAAGCCATCTTAGTCTATTCTCTGCAGTTGTTGCCGAATAGCAACTAGAGAGTCTGGTAGAAGCAAGAGAGGCTGCCAATGGTTCAGGAAAGGCTTCCATAGAGGAAACTAAGTTGGTTTTATATAAGTGTATTGCTGAGCTACGAGCCTAAGAGATGTGCAAAACCTTGGAAGATATAATGTATCCTCTCTTTTCTCTATTTGTTACAAAGGTGCTTTAGACTTGATTACCACACGCATTGAAACTTAGAGCCTTGAGCTCTTCCTAGAACCACCTCTTCTTTCTCTTCTCTCTCTGTCTTAGACTAGAAAGTTGACCCCCTACTTCTTTAAGCAAGCATGCCCCTTGCTTGATGAGCCAAGATGCCTTTTGCCAAACCTCAAGGACACACTACCAAGAACCTTGAATTGACCTTCAATGGCTACACCCTTCTTCTACTCCTTTCAAATGATAGCTTGGGAAAATGGAAATGGCAAGAAATTTCAATATCTCCAAGGTGAAGACCAAACCAAGCTTCTTGATTGCCTTGAGTAGCACCTTCTTCCTTGAGCTTCTTCGCCTCGTACACACACTTGATGTTGGATGGCTTGAAAGATTGGAATGGAAGTGGACTTGTACAATGAGAAGAATGAAAGAGGGACAAATTGTAGAGCTTGCAAAAAGGAGAAGAAATCATAGCACTAGCTACCTAGCTCAGCCATGGCTCTGATACAATGTTAAGAAACACGGATCTAGAGCTATGCTAGCTATGTCAGACGAAGCTTATAAACATAAAACATGAATGCCATAAAGAATTATAACTCAATTGAATTAGGTTCCAAGATAGATTAACTTGGACTCATAAACAAATCTTGAGTGACACAGAATGATAGTACTATATTTTTGAAATGAGTATCAAGTACATGCTTATATAGCTTTTTGGATAGTACCACTGTACCTCATTGTGCTTATGGGATTCTATCATCTCTTCCTAGAGCATACATCATATGTCTATCTTCCATACAAAGCCACTTATGGGCAAGCCTCTTTTGGGCACACATCCAGCCTCTATCAGGCATCATTTGCTATTCTCAACATGATGATGGTTATTTCGGGATTCAATGATGTAGGCCTCGCAGATGGTTCTTCTTGCCTCGTGGAGTGCAATTACTTCTCTTTCTCTAGTAGAAATAATAGGGACGAGTGGAGAGGTATGACTTCTAATCGGATTGATAGAATAGGATAAAGTTCTTCAGTGCCTTCTCTTCTCGAATTAGAGTAGAAGAGGATAAGAGACCTTCTACGCATCCCCTTCCTTGGGTTGAATGGAATGATGTCCCTTCGTCTCATGGAATACAGTCTCCTCCTTCTCAATCAGCGCCTTGTCCTCATCAAGATTGCTCTTTTCACCTTTCTTGGTCATTCTCAAGTTCTCAATTTATAGTTTTGTAGAGACGGGGGTTAAAAGAGAGGACGCTTGCTTTTTAGCATTTTTCGATGACATCATCGATGACAAAGAGAGAAGGCTTTCTTTTAGTGCTTCTGATGACATCATTGATGACGTCAGAGAGGGAGCTCCATTTTTGTAGCGGAAGATAAAAAATTTATGAATATATGGGTGAGGACCGCGTCGTCGAGCGGCTGTCACTCCAAGGCTTAAGACTAAGGCAACGACCAAGGCATAGACCTTGGCATCTTGGCCTTGGCATACTTGGTAAAGGGATACAAAGGCTTCTTTGGCGCCATTTGTTGCACATGAGAATCTCCCACTAGCTTGTAGAAAACTCTTCTTGGGAGGTTACCCATCCAAGTAGTGTTGTCACCCAAGTGCACTTAATTGCCAAGTGACTATCCACTAGGCTAGTTCTTTTTGTTGTTCTATACTACAAACATAGTTTTAATAAGCAAGTCCTGAGAAGGTCTCCCAAGTCTTTCTTCCATGAACTGGCATGTAATACCTCATTAATAATAATCTTTATATTCATAATGAGAGTCTGTTTCATAATTAGAGCTAGTTTTTTTTATAAAAAAAAGTGCAACATAAATCAATTTTCTTTGTATTGTATACGCACATTAAAATAAACGAAGTAATGGGGACATTATAGTCCTTTAGTTGTCATCTTTAGTTATGTAGAGGCTCCTCCTGCCTCATTGGTCAGTCACAATCTAGGTATTATCGTAACTTATAGGACACACAGGATCATATGTGGAGATGAGGTTACATTGATAGGTTGGACTGATGCAAATTGGGTAGCTTGGACTCATTTACATTGGGCTGACAATATTGATAACTTGGAGACACACTAGATGCTTTCATTTTACCTAAGTGTCAAGTGTGGTCTTTTGGAGCAACAAGAGGTAGCCTATTATTTCTCTTTCCTCTAGAGAGGTGGTGTGAAGATATGCTAGGTTTTGCATTGAGGAAACATAGTATGCATGACGAAGACTGAAACACAAAGAATCAGACAGAGACCAGCAAAACTCAAACCCTAAACATAAAACAAAAAATGCAAAAACTCAAAACTCAAACATAGAGAGAAGAAACTTTGAAGTGAATAAATTCCATAAATGAATGTAAGAGTATACAGAATACCCAAGGGCAAAGTGATGCTGTGTTAGAGATTGATGTCCATTAGAGACAGATCCCAAGTGTAGTAACCACTAGTCAGAGATGAGAGTGTGTTGAGAAATAAAGAAAAGTGACTGGCAAAATCGCGCGCGCCGCGATCGCAGTCTACTGGCAGTAGACAGCACTTCGAATAGAGAAAAGAAGAAGGAGTGAACTAAGAGCTTTCTAACCAAGTGTCTTGGAGTTTTACCCCACCTTTTGGAGCCAATGCAACCATCAGATTTATGATCTGAGCATCAGATCACTGAGTCTTCTAAGAGCCCCTCCACTCTTGTTCTTAGACTTATCCCCTCCTCTCTAATTCATTATAAATATGAGGCATGGGGAGGCACAAGAGAGCATATGGAGACCCCGAAAGGCTGCAAGAGAGAGGGAGAGAGAGAGTATACCCCTCCAAGAGATTGTGAGAGAGAGCTAGAGAGAGAGAGAGAGAGAGAGAGAGAGAGAGAGAGAGAGAGAGAGAGAGAGAGAGAGAGAGAGAGAGAGAGAGAGAGAGAGAGAGAGAGAGAGAGAGAGTTACCTTGAGAGGCTGCACAATTTTCCTCTATCTCAATCCTCGATTTAACCATGTTCTCTTACGGTCTCCCATCTCGAATCTATTCCACCTTCTTAATCTCTTGAGTTTACTTGCAGACGATGGCCTCCAAGTGAGGAATGTCACGTGCGGATGACAATGCTACAACCAGCAACAACAGAGCTTCGGGCGAAGGCTTCGCTATCAATCCAATTGCTGTACTGGTCGTAAGTAATGTATTTTCAAATTGATAGATGCTTATTTTAATGCTCATAAGAGATACATTAGGCTCCGTACCTTGTGGTGCTAGAATAGGCATTGAAAATGATAAATTGCATCTTAAATATTCAAAGATGAAGTTTGTGAAGTGCTTGTATCAAAGGGAGTTAAATTGCACCAAGTTGCTATGCGGTGAATCCATGCATAGCATAAGCAACATATGGGACACTAAAGTATTGAGCATCGATGAGTCTTTGATTAATCTTTACCGAGGATAATATTGTCTAAATTTCGCAAATGCATATACACGGTACATACATGGGAGAGATTATGTAAACTTTACATTGATGACATGCGACTCCTTGCCTTAGGAGAAAGGAAGATAAAGCGAAGAAAAAAATGTTGCATAGTAGGAAAATGCTAAAAGATAATCGTCACTTAGAGAAGAGGCATAAATGCTCTTGCTAGATTGAATAATTTGCATTGGAATGATAGGACTTACATCATGTATAGTATTGGAACCTTTAGCATATGCCTTAGGCTAAAGGAGGGAATATTAAGTAAATTCTACTCCTTGGCCCCAAGGGGGAGAGTGAATATACGATGGAATTATTGTCACATCTATTATTGTATTGTTTGGGAAAAATACAATTAGTTTTGTTGGCTGATTAAAAATGTTTTTCTTTCAATCAAGGGATTGTTGCATTGTGATTTTTGGATAAATATTTCAAGGCTTGTGTTGATGGCAAATGCATGGTAGGGGTCTGTAATGACAAGTTTCCATGGGAATAAAGGAATGTTTTTCTAGAATATGATATTAGGGCTGATTGCTTTGATTGTGCTTGAATTTTAATTGGATTAATTAAGGAAGGACATTTTGCACGCGTGGATTATCTCCAAGATCACATCGCGGATTATCCCGAGAGGGCACTGCTCGATTCATAGGCCGATGGTCGAGTGGTGAAAAGGCCAACCACGGAAATGACATCTCACTCCTAGACCGCTTGTGGGTCAAGTGGAGCCCTAGACACCCCTTGCCTGTCCAGAACGGAGTTGGAGATCCCCATAAGCCCAACTTCTGGGACATTGGAAGATCCTATTCTAGATAAAGGATGAAAATTTTGGTGCCATGAGACTTGGACCGAGTACTTCTGTTGGACAGAAGGGATACATAATTCTCCTGTATGGGTAGGAGACAAAGATTAGCTTAAAGATAAGTTAAGGAACTTGTTTGATAAAAGGACTGCTTGTTTTGTTTTTGTGTATGTGTTGTAAATTACGTGAACGAACTCTGTGTCCTAAAAGGCTTAATTAATGAAGCTGATTTTAAATGTCGCACATAAATGTGGTAGGACCTAATTAGACAACTAAAGCTATCAAGGGAAGCGGGTGGATGGAATCCCCCAACGGGTCCGTTCTACGACTGGGTGGTCCTAGAGAATTGGGAGGCTTCTCACAAGGATTTACTGTCGGATGACTTTAGGTATTGTTAAGTTAGAACCCGATTCATGCTGTTTTAGGGGACCGGAATGGGACTATGTCCTACGAGCAGAGAGGTTGAGCGGTGCATCCCTCTCGCTTCCCATTATCTATGAACCAAGTGCAATATAAATATGCTTCGACTTTGTTGTTCCTACTCAAAGTGGGTCATTTGGAGCTGACGCTAGCTACTTCCTAGAGACTTGGTTGATAGGAAAGAAACCCTGACTTCAGGTCAGTCCTAAGTGGGAACGGTCGGATACTTCGGCTTCAGGGCAGACTCGGGAAGACCTAGATCGCAAACCCTGTGACATTCCTTGCGAGTACCAGGTGGCACTTTCTAGACTCCCCTCTCGATGGGCTGCTAAGACGTGTCCCACAAGTGGTCAAATGGACACATTACAGTTGGTATCAGAGCGAAACTTCATGATGATACATGATTGATTAATGTTCGGTTCATAGACATATCCTAAACATAAATAACTTGAGTAGTATGGCTTGATTGTCAAGCACCTGCACCCACGAATGCTGATATGCAAGAGAAGAAATTTCTTCTCAAGCAAATTAAGGCACCTGAGTTTGATGGAAGCACCCTTGCCAACTACCCACATTGCATGGCCCACAAAACATTCCTGGGCCACGCCCCCTTCCTGGGTCAAGCTCTATAGTTGGCTCACGGCAGTCGTTACCTCAACTGTACCCACATCGCATGTGCCACAAGGAGGGTTGGAATATCTCAAGTGGATCTCCCCCTTTTCGCCAACTACTTCTCTAACAATGAGGCTCGGGCACCATCATCATTGTACTATTCATTTTCTGCGCCTTCGAAGCTTGACATTTTCCAACTCATTGAAAGGTTGATAGCCTCAACAGATTGTAATGGTTGTACTCAGGCAAAAAAAAAAGAAAGGAGGAAGAAAAAGAAGAAGAAGAAAAGAAAAGAAAAGAAAAGAAAAAAAGAAATGAATGGAAAAATAAGAAGCACCCACGATCACAGCACAGCACCTAGGGGTCCTCAAATTAGGTACATCTGGTGACCTTGGTCGATCGGCTTCGTCCCTAGTCCCCTAGCCCCTTACACTCACCCACAATTATTCAGGGCACATCAAGGGCAGGACATACCTGGGGAGCTTGTCTCGCCTAGGGTTAGACCTGTCACCCTGACCCACTTGCACAATTTTCTTTTGCACTCTGCCTTAGTACCATTGCAATCAGTGTGATTAGCACCGCACGATTGGCTATGAAACGTACACCGTACTCATCAAGCAAGTCCAATAGTTCCAGCTACTGAAAGTGCGGTGTCCTTGTATTCCATTATGCTACATCGTGCAGTCACAATGCAAAGGATGTCTTATATACCTTCACGCGTACTCCTTCTCCACATGGACAACTTTGCCTCATCCACGCATTGTTATGAGAAACTAGCCCGCGGTCTTCTAACTATGTAATATCTAAGTATGCACGAGCACTCACATAATATTTGCACCGAAGTATATCCACAGTTTGGGTCCTCAAGTGCAGGACAATACTCTCAGCTTGCTTAGAGTTTGACATGTCTCCCAAACTAATCAAACAAGTCTTGTGCACGATAAGAAGACTAGCACTACCGCTTAGGGAGAGACCACACGAGAGGTTTTCAAATTGCAGGTGTTGAAGACTCCACAGTACGTGTCATTCGATCTTCATCAACACCCAACTCTGAATGCTTATCCCTTACCATCCGACAAGCCCACAAAGAATCGACATGTGCAGAATCCTTGTGCTGACCATCAATGCAATCCCCAACACACCATAGCCCTACCACCAACTCCAACAACCTTCCACCAGCCACCTGGGCTACCAACAGGCCCCAAGGACCTTCTAACACCACCACCAACACTCCTCCATGGAAACCACAGGCGTCCTTGTCACCCACGTCTTCGGTGCATGCTACAGCCTGCTACCTACGACGGTGAGTGCCATGGGACTCGCACTCGTCTAGGAGGGGGGTAATGTTAGCCCCAACACGAAGAAAGCAAAAGGAAGTGGAAAAGACGCAGGGCAAAGGCGGAAAAAAGGTAGCCCGACTGAAGAAAGAAAAGGAGAAAAGGCCAAAAGCGCAAGGGCAACCTTAAAAGTCCAAGGCAAAGGCAAAAGGGGAAATGCGCATTTTAAAATAAAAAGGCGCACCCTAAAATCTTGTAAAAGAGCGCCGAGCTCTCACCCGTGCAATTTGTAAATGTAGACGGGCGGTGGAAAGGAAGCTAGGAAGATAGAAGGACAATGGGGAAAAGGGCCTAGGCTACGGCCGGCCATGTAAAAAAGGGAAAAGGGGATGACCGCCCAAAAGGGATTTAGGGTTTTGTATATAAAGTTGAAAAGTGAATGAGAAGCTCATTCTTGTGTGTGGCCAAAAGTAGCTCTCTTCTTCTTCTTCTTCTTCTTGTTCTTGCTTGCTTGAGCTTGTGCTTGAGAGAGGGAGTGTGAGAGTGTGAGGGAGTGAGTGTGTGAGGGTGAGGGACCGAGGAGGAGAAGCTCTCAATCGTCTCCTCTCTTCTTCTCTTCTCTTCTCTTCTCTTCTCTTGTCTTGCTCGCAGCAATGGAGCTTGGAGCGTGGAGCTTGAGGATGGAGCTTGCTTGAAGCTTGCACTTGGATCGTGGAGCTACCGGAGTGTGCGGGAGAGGAGGTAACTCGAAGGGCATCAAGGTAAGCTCACTACACCCATAGATATGGATGGCGCATCGGCTATGTGAGAGGTAGCCATTAGTGCTCGGCTTGGAATGCTTGAAACAATAAGCGGTCTGTGGGTCTTGGCGGTTGAGAGAAAGCTCCCACAAGTGCACTACTTGAAACATTAAGAATAGCGCAGCGGATGCATGGTGGGTCTTAACCCACAGGTCATAAGCCCCAGGTCATAACCCATAGCGGATGCATGGTGGGTCTTAACCCACAGGTCATAAGCCCCATTAGTGCTTGTCTTCCCCAGTTTTTATCGAGATGAGGATATCTCGATTTCTCTAAGGGGGGAGGATGTAATATTTCCACGCAATAAAAATTAGTTGGTTAGTTCGAAAGTTAGTTAGTCAATTAATAAGTTAGTAAGATTACTAACTAAGGTAAAAACTGACTAGCATTAATAGCTAATAATTTTTATTCAATTAAAAATACATTAAAAAAATTTGAGAGTAATAAATCTGACATTTTTCTCGGATTGATAAGGACCGTAGCCACCCTTCACGAAAAGTACAATGTGAACGGGACTTATGAGCCATATTAATCACTAGTATTAATGTGTATAATTTGAATGATCCAAAAATATTAGACTCTTTGGGGGGAAAGAAAAACTATTATATTTTAGATATTATCCTAAAAAGATAGAACTAAAAGTCATTTAAAAGAAAAGACAAGTGATGTTTTAGTTAGTTTTGGAGATTTTATAAAAAGATAAACAAACTTCTCCTCCAAAGCTTATGTGGAACAAGGAGGAGAAGTTTGATATTCAAGAAATCAAGGGGGCTTTTTCTTGAAGTGTGAGTGGGGGTTGTAATTGTGCTCTTGATATTCTATCTCTCTATCAATCACACACACACACACACACACACACACACACACACACACACACACACACACACACACACACACACACACACACACACACACACACACAAGGCACTCCACGCCTAGATTCTCATGGTGATTCATGCCACTGTTCTTTCAGTGCTTCACACTGAGATATATGTGTATGTGTTGTGTACATGCATATGCACATGTGTATGGATGTGTGCATATGTGTAGGTATATGAATATTTGTGTTTTTATTAGTGTGGTGTCATAAGTGTATATGTCTTGTCTCTCCCTCTCATCATTATTCTCTTGTCTCCTTTATTGTTTTTCTCGAATCCCTTGTCTCTAACTATTAATCATACGATGATTTCTTTAGAATTTTCTTTTTTCCAATACTTCTAAAAATACATAATTAACTTATTAAATAATATTTTCAAAGACTCAAAATTCACTAAATGAATGTAAAATATTTCTTATGTTAATTGCAATTACTTTGTTATTATTGTAGTAAGGAAAATTATATTACATTTCTAATTTAACTAATTAAGACAATAATACACGAGAAAAACGCAAGGTTCATTGGTAATGTCCATGCACACATATTTTTTATTTGTGATGGATGATGAACTCACAAAATTCAAGCGTTTCCTCGCACTATTGTGGCATGTGGGTGAAGGGTAATATAAGAAAAGAAAAGGGCCTCCTTGTATGTCCTATTTGAAGGTTTTCCTCCCACCCCCCACTCTCTCTCTTCTCACACACACACACATTTCTTTTCTTCTTCTCTTTCTCTTTCTCTTTCTCCCTCTCCCTATCTTTATGTCTTTCTCTTTAGCCTTTCAATCTTTTTCTTATCTATGGAGGTTTGGGATGGGGGATGATACCCCCATGTTAGTTCAAAAGGAGGTGGAGAGGGGATGTACTATTCTATAAGGCCTAATAAGGACAAAAGAGAGTAGGAAATAATGGATATTGATTGGAGGAGAGATGAATCTTTACGCTCCCCCACTCCCCTTCCCCCTCTTCCTAGTTAAGCATTGTTTCTAATGGGAATTGGGGGGAGGGGGAGTTTGGGGGGGGTGCAAAGGTGACATGTGGGGTGAGATGGAGGTGACGTTAGGAGGGTGCCACCTCTCTCCTCTCTTTTATTAGTCCTCTTTGCTTGAATATTTTATTACTAACCTTTGCTTTAAAAAAAACTTAAGTAATAATTAAATTACTTAGCTAATTTACTTAGTTAGACTACGTAGCTAACTTAGGGATGTTAGTAGATTAACCTAGGACACTTTTTGGCTTGTTTGCAAACTTGAAAAGATGGTTTAACTAGCATAGAGTCAGGTGGTTTTTTGAGAGACTAGACGTACTTGTGTGTGAGGTGTACATTGGTCTCAATCCAAGGTGCACCTTTTTGTAGTCCATTAGTAGGTTTTCCAAAATGTCGCTGCCCACAGGCACTCCCTTGGACTATCACGGGGTTTATCACTTAGACCCTATTGAGTCTACATCACAATGGAAGAGTTTTGACTGAACCCACTAGGATCGACCTAAATTTTTAGGTTTCTAAAATTAGACGGTGGGTCTCCAGCAAGCTAGCGTCAGTAATTTCGAGCTCCCACTTGCTATAGGATTACTTGAGCTGAAGCAAACTTGCCATTGCACTTGGTTCAAAGAGAATGGGAGACAAAGGGGAGTGTGGTATATCAACCCTCTTGCCCATAAGGCGAAATCCCATTACGGCCCCCTGAAACAATGTAAGTCGGTTGTACCTAATGACTAGTTGTTCTTCTTATTTCTATCACTGATTTAGAAAAAATCCCAACTAACTAGGACCACCCTACCATTAGATGGACCTATTGGGAATCACACCCACCCGCTTTCCTTTGATGAAGGTATCATCTTTAGTTTTTTAATTACTTATAGTACATTTATTGAAACATATACATCCAACTTCCTTAATTAGTATGTTAAAACACATGTTCCTTCACGTAATTTATTTCATGGATATGCATACGATTCAAACAACCCTTGAATTAAAAAAAATTCCTTTATTATATTGGAAGTTTATTACAATTTACATCTTTTTGATCCTGCGAAAGATATACAGAATTCCAGGAGGGTATTCTGTCCATTGAGATTCCTCCCTTGTAACTAGTATTAGGGTTCCATGATTCCATCTTAGGTCACGAAGGGACTCATTAGATTCTAGGAATAATGCAAAATTTACGGCCAAGGGCCCCCCAGCATTAACATTTCCTTCTGCTCGAGGCTATCCCTATGAATAGACCTTTCCACTACGATGTCGGTCTAAGCATCTCGAAACGATAATTATGACCCCCTTGGAGTAGTCTCACAGCTAGCTTGGGTGTAGCCTCGCGCGATCTTTCCTTTTATCCTATTTGTCCATGTTTTTAATTAGAGATCTAGATTCTAGTAAACACAAACAATCCTTTCAAACAATGACAATCACACCATTGTGCGGTCCACAACGTCACATAGCCAAGGTAGATCCTTAACCTAAGGTAACCTTACATTCTAAGGAGGATTCTTCTTCCCATAAAGAAGTGTTGATTATAAATCTTTCAACATTGTTAAGCAAGATACAGATTTCCCATTCAGGGCTAACTTACCCAACATAAGGAATTTCTTATAGCTGGTACTTAGAAAAATATTGCGGCAATAATTTAATGAGTTGATTTACAAGATTCTTTAAATAGACTTTCACTTTTTATGTGTTAATCAACTCTTAACCATTGTTGCATTTGGCAATAAATATATTGAGTTAGTTTACTAATCTCGAGTGCACATAACATCATTTACTCATTTTGTGTAATAACCTCCTGCCAATTATTTCCATCATGATTCAATGAATTATAATATTGATTAATCTATCTACAAATCATAGGTAGCAGTTAATTATTTGTGCGTGTATTAATACAATCTCTAGATGAAACTGACATCTCATGTAAGTGTAAATGAAAAAGCTAACATTTTATGTACTTAATTTTGGAAAAAAAATCATATGATGTTATGTGTCGATATGAAAATAATAGCCTATTTCTAAGTTGTGAACAACATGGTTTGGCACGATGTCATTGGAAATTTCGTCTTTGCTTGCGCTTGCATTCGGCACACTTGATGTTCCATTGGTAGTGGCACTTCTAGCAACCTTGGGCATTCACGTATCTCTAGAAATACCCGTTCTTTGATCGGTTGTGGTGGATTTCATGGTCTTTCCGCCTAGTTGCTTTGGAGCCATTATTTGTGAGCGAGTTTGAGAGATAGAGAAGGTGGAATGAATTCTGGATAGGAAAGTGTGAGAGCAACTTGTCGAGTTGAAGATTGAGACAGGGGGAGGTTGAGTTAATTCATTTCCTCTCTAACCTTCTCTCTAATTTCCTTTGTTGTAGCCTTTCGCTCTCTCTCTCTCTTTCTAATTCTCCCCCTCTCTAGCTCCCTCTCACAGCCTCTTCGAGGGGGGGGGGGGGTATCCTTCTACCTCCCTCTTGCTCTATATTCCTGAGAAGGGCCTCTTCCCTCTTGCTCAACCTCTCTAAATTGCTCCCCATTCCTCTTATTTATAGCTAAATTAGAGAATAAGGGTTGTGGCTAAGAAGAAGAGCTCTTTATGGAGGGGATCTTGGAAAAATTAGCAATCTGAAGCTTCCAAGATGCAATGATGCTCAAATCGCAAATTTGATGGTTTTGTTGGCTTCGAAAGGGGAGTAAACCTCATGACACTTGGTCACAAACCTTCTAGATCACTCCTTCTTATTCTCCCAAAGGAGTGCTGTTTGCTGCCTATGTAAACTACGATCACGATACACGCGACTTTGCTAATCCTTGTTTTTGCATTAAATCTCCAAAACTGGCTAAAAAGCCACTTATTTTTTTTTACATACATCTTATTCTAGAAGTTTCCATAGCTTTTTAGAATATTTACAATAAATAATATCCAAAATATAAAAAATATGCTAGTTTTGTCAAAAAATCTAGTATTTTTGGACAATCCATATTATAGAAACTGACACTAATGACTAATATGGCTCATAAATCTTGTTTATGTGGTAACTTCCATGACGTGTGGCTACAGTCCTTGTCAATCCAAAAAAAATATCGGGTTATGATCCTCATTTTTTTTTCACTCAAGATCTTCTCTATTTAATGATTTTAGAGTTCTTCAAGTCCATTTTGCGAGAAGTCACAAAGATTTTAAATCAAAGTCGGGATATCACATCCTCTCCCCCTTAGAGGAATCGAGATGTCCTCATCTCAAATGAAACTAGGGATATTGGTTACATAGTGATTCATAGTCAATCCAAGTGGCATCCTCTTCAAGGTAGACTTTCCACTGGATGAGATATTCTCTAAGGGTTCTACTCCTCAATTTTCTCTCCCTTACATGAATTACTCTATCAAGTTGTAGCTCAAGGACTCCTTGGTTAGGTATTACAACTTGTTGATCATCAAGGATATCATTAGGGTTAGCTACATATGCTTTCAATAAGCTAACATGAAATACATTGCGGATTTTTATATTCTCAAGGAGTTGTATCTTGTAAGCACTTGGTCCTAAGCAAGAACATTATAGGGTCCACAATATCTTCGACTTAGCCTCTTAAATTCTCCTAAAGACAAAGAACTCTTCTTTGGATGGACACGGACAAAGACCATGTCTCCTTCTTTGAAGATTCATTCTTGTTCTTTTAGATGGACATATGCCTTTTGTCGGTCCTTAGTAGCTTGAATATCCTGTTTGATAATCTTGATTGGATCATCCATTTATTCTAACATTTTTCTCGAAGCTTCTGTCCTTAGAGTAGGATCAAAAAAATTAAGTGCCATACGACAATCTTGACAGTATAGTGCCTGAAATGGAGTCATTTGAATACTTTGATGATAGGAGGCATTATAAGAAAATTCCATTAAGGGTAGATACTGAATCCACCTTTTAGGTTCCTTGTTGCAATATGTGCATAGAATATCCTCAATCACTTGATTTACTCATTTTGTTTGCCCATCAGTTTGTGGATGATAAGCAGTGCTGGATTCCAATGGCTTCAAATAAACTCTTCCAAAAATGTGATGTGAAAAGAGAATCATGATCACTGATAATCCTTTTAGGTAACCCATGTAATCTAACAATCTCTTTTACAAAAATTCTTGAAATATTTGAAGCTTTGTAATTGGTTTTTGTTGGAATAAGATGAGTGATCTTTGTTACCATGCCTTCTATTACCATTATTAAGTTATATCCTCCTTGCACATAAGGTAATCCAACTACAGAGTCCATGCTAATACACTCCCATTTCATTTGGGAAATGTCAAGTGGATGGAGTTTTCATGGTAACTTGACACATTCAGATTTTACCATTTGGCAATTTAGACATTTAGTCACATACTTAAGTACATCATCCTTGAGTCTTTGCTAGTATTATAGCTTTTCCTAATAGCATTAAGAGTTTTTGCATGACATGGGTGTCTTGAAAAAGGAGAGTCATGTGCTTCCCAAAGTATCCTTCTCTCGAGAGTCTGACTTGAAGGATTGCATAGTCTCATTTTGAAATAAATAAGTCCTTAGTCTTCATCTGCAGAGAAATCTTGATACTTAGTCTTAGATTTGGGATCTTGTTCCTTATTTTGAACTTCCTAAAACAATTGTTGATAGCATGGGTCCTTATTTTCTTTATCCTTAGTCAACTCGATGATAGGATTAGTTGGTATTGATACCATTTAGCTAGACTTTCTGCCCTTGATGGTTCTTCAGCGAGACAATAATAGCATTAAGGAAGGCTTTATGACTAAGGGCATCTGCTACTACAATTTCTTTACCAGGTCTGAACTTAATTTCAAAGTCATACTCCTGCAAAATTTCGATCCACCGTCATTGCCTTATATTAAGATCAGGCTGAGTAAAAATCCACTTAAGACTTTTATGATCTATGACTAAGGAAAAATTATTTCCAAGCAAGTAATGTCTTCATAATTTGAAAGCGTGAATCATAACTAACAACTCCAGGTCATGAGTAGAATATCTCTTTTTATGGGCTTTCAATTTTCTCAAAGAGTAAGCTATGACCTTCCTGCATTAGTACGCATCCCAATGCAAGAGAGCTGGCATTTGTGACAACTTCAAATTCCTTGCTTAAGTCAGGTAGTCTTAAGATAGGAGTAGTTATCAAACTATGCTTTAGTTTTTCAAAGCTAGATTATTCAATTGGCATCTAGATAATGGCAACTTGCTTTTTGAGTAGGTTTGTAATAGGTGCTGCAATTTGGGCATAGTCTGATGAATATCCTATACCATCATGTTAGACTTAGAAAACTTCTCACTTCCTTGATAGTGGTTGGGGGTGGCCAATCTTAAACATCTTTGACCTTGGCAGGATCTATTGATATACCTTCAGTAGACACTATGAATCCCAAGCACTCAATCTTCCTTTTGAAGAAGGCACACTTCTTCTTCTTGGCATACAATTTGTGTGTTCTCATCATCTCCAGGACAATGCAAAGATGTGGCTCATGTTCTTCTTCCTCCTTAGAATAAGTTAGAATGTCATCAAAGAATAAAAGAATAAAATCATTAAGATGAGGCCTCAAATGTCCTGCATTAACTTGCTGAAGGTAGCTGGGGCATTTGTCAACCCAAATGACATCATGATGAATTCAAAATGACCGTATCTTGTGTTGAAGGCAGTTTTAGGAATATCTTCATCCTTGATTCTGATATGATAATATCCTGACCAAAGATCGATCTTAGAAAAGATGCTTGCTCCTTGTAGATGATCAAGAAGCTATCCTTGAGATTGGGTACTTATTCTTTACTATTACCTGCTTTAGCCCTCGGTAGTCGAGAGTCCCTTCTTTCTTCTTTTGGAATAATACTGGGGCTCCCCATGGTGAACTACTTGGCCGAATATACCCTTGTTCTAGTAGTGTTTAAGTTGCTCTTTTAGTTTGATGGCTTCAGGAATAGACATTTTGTAAGGTCTTTTTGCAATTGGAGCAGCTCCTAGAACAAGTTCGACTTCTCTTTCTAGAGGTAACTTAGTTAGCTCTTCAGGAAATACATTGGCGTATTCTTTTAATTAGGATGATTCTTCTTCTAACCATCTTGATTTACCTTGTTAAGCTTGATCAAGCAAACTAGTAATCATCCTTAACAAGGTATCATTGGGTATGAGTATTGATTAGGAAATGTGACTTGACCTTTTCCACAATGGATATGAGTATCATTGGGAATCAACCAATTCCTAGTTAACATTCATAAGCTCCTAATTTCACTACTCTGAATCTCATACTTGAAAGGTTTCCTCCTAGATTAAACTCTACCTTGGCATTTTGCTATGTAGAAAGTACTTCCTATCCATTTGCTAATTCCACAAGCAGTTTTGATGCATTTAATGTATCTATTCCTAACTTCTTAGCACACTTGGGAGAAAGAAATGAGTGTGTACTTCCATAGTCAATCTAAACTTTAAATGGTTTATCTCGGTGACTAGCTAGTGTCTGTATTATCGAATATTAATGATTTGGACCCTTCTTGTGGAATGTAGCATGAATAGTTACTTTTTCAATATCTTCTTCCATAGTAGGGTCTTCCTCCTTATTAATCTCTTTAAGGGTAATATTTGACGTTATTCCTCTTGCCATAGCTACTTGACCATGACCTTGGGTAGCTCTGCCTTGACCTCGAAATTGGCCTTGGCGATGGTTTCCACCAAGCTTTGGACAATCTCTCCTGAAATGTCCTGACTCATTACAATGAAAACATGTAAGACCATCCATGTTTCCCTTGGTAGGAACAAAATTTCCTATTGCATTGGATTTTTCCTTTTTCTTTTGACCTTGGTGAAATTGGCTTTGGGTTCTTTTTGCTTGACCTTTGAATCCTCCTTTGTTTTGGTTATTGTAGCTCTAGAACTTATTATTTTTAGGTTCTGATTGTACCTCCCGCACAATAGGAGTAGCTCAAATCAAAGCATCTTGGAGGTCTATTGGGCGTAGTGATTTCAAATGAGTGTTTAGAGGAGAATTTAGCCCATTGTAGATCTTGGATACTTGTTGAGCAGTATCCATGGAGGGTGCATATTTAAGAAGTGAAATCTTTTGGATGCGATAAGCTGGAGGTAAATATCTTCCTCTTACAACTTCTTTTAGCAAATCCCAAGTAATGGTATTTTTAGGGACACCTTGATCTCGACACCATTGTCTCCACTAGAGTTGAGCTTTGCCAATTAATTTTATCTTAGCTATCATGGCTTGGTTGGCTGGGACAGTTCCAACAATAGTAAAATAATCTTCCATGGATTTGATCCAAATTTTTACGTTGGCTTCTATATTCTCACATTTCCTATCAAATTCTAGAGTTTTGCCTTGCTTCAAAAGATTCATTTTCTCTTGGGCTTTGTTGGGAATTATTGTGGGTGCAAAATTCTGGGAATTTTTCAACAATTCCTAAGTTAAACTTTACGAACTTTATATAATATTAATATTAGAGTTTGATACTCAAATTATTTCTCGATTAATTTATTGAAACAATTTCAAATAAAACTCTTTTCTCATTACTAAAGTTAAAGTGCAATTTCAAAGGTTTCAAGGGAAAATAAGGTTCCAAGGGAAAATAAGTTAAACTGCAATTTTAGAGGTTCCAAGGGAAAATAAGGTTCCATTATTTCTCTGATTGATAAAGTATTAATCAATTACAACGGATGTACAAGGTAATCAATTGGGAAGAAATACATTATTTAGATAGCTCACAGGCTCATCTTATTTTTTTTTTCAGAAAAGGATTCCCTACTACAATCTAAGCATGACACTCTGATACATCCTTTATGAAGTAACTTGGATTTTGAGAGTAGATATCTAGGAATCTATATTTTTAAGGGAGTTCAAGAAATCCATCATTTTGTAGTTGCGGTGGTCAGAGCAACCTATGACATTTATTCTGTCATCACAGCTAGAAGGATCTTTGTAACTTCCTCATAATTATATGGGTTTAGTTTGATCTTCTTGCCCCTAGTATATAGGGTTGAGTTTACAATGGCTTCACGAAATTGATAGATCTTGACAACTTTAAGATCTTCCATCCATTTTACCCCTTTCAGATTATTCTAAAGATAAGCTAGATGGCTGCATTGACATAGCAGTATCCTCCACTAATCATCCACTATATTTCACAATATAGAGGTGAGGGGTTGTATAACTGATCTAGTATATGCATCATCTGATTCCTCTAGGCAAGACTGGATGAATGCATAGCTAACATAAACATTACTCGAAAGATCAATAATTATTTCCAAGAATCGTTATTTTGCCATAATTCAAAAATATACATTAACAAAGAGAAGAAAACATGTCCTAGGCTATATTTACCATCCAAGAAATTTTTTTGTTAAGCTTACGTTGTATTCTATTCTAATGAGCACTTTGATAGCAACTATGAGGTGTCGGCGAGTTTCAATCCAAGGCGCACTTTTTTGTAGTCCATCAGTAGGTTTTCCAAAATGATGCCTGCTTGGTGCTCCCTTGGAGTATCACATGGTTTGTCACTTAGTCTCCTAACAGCTAGTTAGTATTAGTAATTTCGAGTTCCCACTTCCTACAATATTACTGGAATTGAAGTGGAATTTCCATTGCACTTGGTTCAAAGAGAATGGAAGACGGAGGGGAGTGCGGTACATCACAAGGCAAAATCCCATTTTGGCCCCCTAAAATAATGCAAGTTGATTCTACCTAGTAACTAGTTGGTCAATTTATTGTTTTCCTATTTCTATCGCCAATTTAGAAAAGCTCCCAGCTAACCGAGACCACCCTACTGTTGGACGCACCCACTGGGGATCACGCCCACCTGATTTCCTTTGATGATGGTATCATCTTTAGTTTTTTAATTACCTACAACACATTTATTGAAACATATACAACCAACTTCTTTAATTAGTCCATTAAATCACATGTTCCTTCATGTAATTTATTTTATGAACATGCATACAATTCAAACAATCCTTGAATTTTAAAAAAATTCCTTTATTGTATTGAAAGTTTATTACAAATTTTATCTTTTCAATCTTGCAAAAGATATACAGAATTCTACGAGGGTATTCTGTCTATCAAGATTCCTCCCTTGTAACAAGTCTTAGGGTTCCAGAATCCCATCCTAGGTCGCGAAGGGACTCATCCGATTCTAGGAGAAATGTAGAATTTACAGCTAGAGCCCCCCCTAGCATCCATATTCCCTATTGCTCGAGACTATCCCTACGAACAAACCTTTCCGCTACGGAGCCGGTCTAAGCCTCTCGAAGCGATAATCATGACCCCGTTGGAGTAGGGTCTCACATCTAGCTTGGGGGTAGCCTAGTGCAATCGTTCCTTTTATCCCGTTTGTCAATGTTTTTAATCAAAGATCTAGATTCTAGTAAACACAAACAAACCTTTTAAACAATGACAATCACACCATCATGCAGTCCACAACTTCACATAGCCAACCCAAGGTAACCTTAGATTCTAATGAGGATTCTTCTTCCCATAAAGAAGTGTTGAGTACACATCTTTCAACATTGTTAAGCAATACACGAATTTCTCTTTTAGGACTAACTTACCCAACATAAGCTAATTTCCTTTAGTTGGTACTTAGAAAAATATTGTGACAATAATTTAACGAGATGATTTACAAGATTCTTTAAATAGACTTTCACTTTTTAAGTGTTAATCAACTCCTAACCATTGGTGTGTTTGTTGGCAATAAATATATCAAGTTATTTTGCTAATCTCGAGTGCACATAACGTCCTTTACTCATTTCATGCAATAATCTCATGCAACTATTTCCATCACGATTCTACGAATTATAATCTTGATTAATCTATCTAAAAATCATAGGTAGCAGTTAACCATTTGTGCGTGTATTAATACACTCTCTAGATGAAATTGATATCTCGTGTAAGTGTAAATGCAAAAGCTAATATTTTATGTACTTAATTTTTGAAAAAAAAACCTTATTATTTGATGTGTCGATATGAAAATAATAGCCTATTTTAGAGTTTTGAACAACCTGTTTTGACACGACGTCATTGGAAATTTTGTCTTTGCTTGGGCTTGTTTTCGCCACATCCGATGTTCTGTTGTTGGTAGTGGCGATTCGGACAACCTTGGGCATTCTCGTATCTTTGGAAAAACCCATTCTTTGAATAATTGTGGTGGATTTCATGGTCTTTCCACCTCATTGCTTTGGAGCCATCATTTGCGAGCAAGTTTGAGAGATAGAGAAGGTGGAATGAATTTGAGATGGGAGAGTGTGAGAGCAGCTTACCGAGTTGAAGATCAAGATAGGGGGAGATTGAGTTAATTCGTTTCCTTTCTAACCCCCTCTCTAAATCCTTGTCTCGCAACCTCTCGGGATCTTCTTCCCCCTCTCTCCCTCTCTCTCTTTCTAATTCTCCCCCTCTCTAGCTCCTTCTCGCAGCCTCTCGAGGGGGGGGGGGGAGTATCCTTCTACCTCCCTCTCTTTTCCTCCCTCTTGCTCTATACTCGCCTCTCCCCTCTTGCTCGAGCCTCTCTCAACTGCTTCCCATGCCTCTTATTTATAACTAAATTAGAGAAGAAGGGTTGTGGCTAAGAAGAAAAGCTCTTTATGGAGGGGATCTTGGAGAAATCTGCAATATGAAGCTTCCAAGATGCAATTTGATGCTCAAATCGCAAAGTTGATGCTTCTGTTGACTCTGAAAGGGGGGTAAACCTAGGATACCTGATCAAAAATATTCTAGATCACTCCTTCTCCCCTTTCGGAGTGCTATTTGCTGCCTATAAACTGCAATCGCGATGCACACAATTTTGCCAATCCTTCTTTTTGTATTAAATCCCCAAAACTGGCTGAAAAAGCCAGTTGCTTTTTTTACATGACACCTTGTTCTAGATGTTTCCATAGATTTTTAGGATATTTAAAATAAATAATATCCAAAATAAAAAAAAGCTATTTTGTCCAAAAAATGGTATTTTTGGACCATCCATACTATAGACATTGACATAAACTAATATGGCTCATAACTCTCATTCACGTGGTAACTTCCGACACGGGTGGCTACAGTCATTGTCAATTTGGAAAAAATGTTGGGTTACGATCCTCGTTTTTTGTGTGTGCTCGAGATCTTCTCTATTCAATGATTTTAGAGTTATTCAAGTCCATTTTGTGAGAAATCGGGAAGATTTTAAATCAAAGTCGAGATATCACATTGTGCTAGAAAAGAAAATATAATATTTCATGTTGTAATTACATGATGGGAAACTAAAATTGTTAGATTCATGATAACTTAGCAACATACATCAACAAAACCAATTGCATAGGTGCTAGCTAGCATGCATAAAGTTACTAATAGATGAGTCCTTGGACTTGTTCTCTATATATTGGGATGATACAATAGGATTAAATGATCTTGTTGATGCTCTATCATTTCTTGATGAATTTGATGATTATGGCTCAAATTTAGGCCTCTTTAAGGATAGCTCAATTCCTCTAGAGGTTATTGCTATATTCTTTTTTTTCTTGCTAGCATAATGGATTTTACCTCTCGTCCTTATGACCCCACACATGCTATGTTATCCAACTACTCAAAAAGATGATGTACTATCAATGTTTGCACTTCACAAGTTGTAGAGTTGTAGATACAACTCACTGTCCTAATAGAGATACTACATAGAGTTGAGGGAGGGCAAGCACCTTACTTCTTTATGGATTGGCCCACCATGCTGCTCATCTTTATGACCCCACATAATTGTTTTATCCAAATACTTAAAAAGATGATGACTATCAATGCTTGCACTTCACAAGTTGTAGATACAACACATCGTCCTAATAGAGATATGACATAGAGTTGAGGAAGGGCAAGCACCTTACTTCTTTCCTTCAACACCTTCTCTAGTAATGAAGACAACATAACTCTACCAAGAAGGTGTATTGTGCATGGAAAGTTCTTTCATGTTGATGAAGCCTTGATGTTAGTAGTTATGCCATGCAAGCACACGTACCATGCCATATGCTTTGCATCCCTTTGTGCTACATGACATATTTTGTGTCTCTATATTATTCAATGGAGATTCTAGCAAATGCAAAATAGATTGTGGTTTAGGGCACAAGTAACTCACACACTTGCAATATTACTAATGATCATTTAATACAAATTAATATATGACAATTATGAGTATTTTGTATGTTTAATACTTATAAGGAGAGTTTGTATCATGTTATTGGTAATATATATGCTAACATTTAGTACATAGGATATCTTATATTTGTCTTGTTTACCAATTGATATGTTAGCTTGTTAACACTTGACATTTATATGCTACTTAGCCTATAGGTTACTTAACACATAGCCTATATGTTAGAAATCATAATATTAGCTCGATAATAGTTAGCATACCTACTAGCTAGCATGTATGTTAGGTAGTTAACAACTAGGATATATGTTAACAAACCATATACATTAACATGTTAAAAAATAGTGAATGTGCTACTTAGTATATTTATTAGCTAGTTAATGGATATCATATATGCAAGCAAGAATATATGCTGGCTAGTTAGAAGCTAGTAGGTATATTTATTAGCTAGTTAATGGATATCATATATGCAAGCTAGAATATATGCTGGCTAGTTAGAAGGTAGTAGGTATATGCATTAGCTAGTTAACATTTAGCATTTCTGCTTGCTAACATGTATATTAGCTAGTTAACAACTAGTATATATGCTGGCTATGATAGTTAGCATATAATGTTCAGTTGTTAACAACTAACATATATGCTAGTTAGCACATTGGGCTAGCTTGTCAACCGAGCTAGCATAGATGCTAGCTATCATAGTTAGCATATATGTTAATTGTCTTGTTAACAATCAACATATATGCTAGTTGGCATATATGTTGCCTAGTTAAGCTAGCATACATGGTACTTAGCATATTGGTTACCTTGTTAATAGCTAGCATATTTGCTAGCTATGATAGTTAATATATGTCATGTTGTTATGATAGTTAATATATACATCATATCTACTAGCTATGATAGTTAATATATATGTTAAATTGTTAATTATTAATGCACATGCTAGTTGGCATATATGTTAGCTCGTTATTAATAGTTAACATATATGCTAATTATGATGGTTAGCATATATGTTACCTTATTAACATGTAGCATACATGCTAGTTAGCATGTATGTTAGCTAGTTAATAGCTAATATATATGCTAACTATGCTACTTACCATATCTTATTAATTGTGAGTATGTAAGCTAGTTGACAACTAGCATATATGCTAGATATGATACATCAGTAGTCTCATATATTATTCATTTTTCTTTTATTTTTTCTTTACTATCCTATTTATGTTGGATTTGGTCTTTACAGATCCTTTGACATATAGCTCTTCTAGAAGAACAAAAGGCCCTATTGTGGTGCCACCTAGAAGGATGGTCCTTTGCAACTTTTGGGCATGTCAATAATGCTACTAATAGTATCTATATTCCTATCAAGCCTATCTCTCCCACATTGTTACTGGATCGTAGAGATCATATGTGGGAGCTAAAGGATTCCACCATAGAGTTATCCTAGACACACCAAAAGTGATACAAGGCGTGGAGGTGGAACAATGAACCTCCCATATATGAAGAGGATGGCACCAAGACTAACCATGGATATGAGGATGCTAACTCTATCCTCCAAGAGTTAAATATGTATGGTTGTGGTGACAAGATGTGGGAAAATGCAATATTGGAGATAACTCACCATTGGGCCACCTTCTAGGCCAAATGGCTCTAAACTAGGTTGATAACTATAGCCAAGATATTGTTTATAATTTTAGCGACGTTTTTCTAGAGGTGATACTTTTTCTTTTCCTAGAAGATCTTAATGAGGCCATATGATTTTCCATTTGTGTTTATCTCATCATTGTTGTGTATTCTATTAGTTATAAGAAGGCACATTTATCTCTATATTTAAAAAAACTACTTGATTTATATTGATTTCATTTTTTTGGGGGGGGGGGTCACCTAAAAAAATATAAGCGTGCGATGTGTGATCAGTAAAAGGGTTATTTTATACAGTAAATTTTACAAGCTTATATTTATGGAAGGGGTTTTTAAATTATAATTTGGAAAAAATATGTAAGTTTTTAAAAGGAAAATGGGTTATTTTATTACCTTACAACATGTAAGGAAATGGTATTTTCTAATATCCTTTGAATGCACATGATATTGAGGGTTTATATATAGTGATCCCCCTAAGGTTTTCATCAACTTTAGATAAATCATATTAACCTTGTCACATTAAAGTTTCTTTAGCCATATCTGAGAAAATTATAAAACATAAAATCAAAACCTAGAAACTTGCTTAGCCAAAGTTTGAGATGTAGTGGTTTTGATATTTCACTCTATTTTTAGCTGAGAATTAACTTAGAACTTCATAATAGCATAGTGATAAATACAAGCAATATATTAAAGAGTTGGCATGGCTCTCTTCGTTGTTCCATAATTGTAGGGCAACCATATTTCAAGAAGATGTACACTTTTCTTTGCTTTTTTATACTTTTCTTTACTTTTCATTATTGTGAACATGGGATGAAGTAAAAAAAAAGATTTGAGAGAAGATTCTAACCTTGACAAAGGTCATGCTTATGAAGATTGTAGTTTCCTTTACTATAGTGAATTCTATAGTCATGATAATAAATGAATTAAAGAAATAATAATAAAATTGAAAATTAAAGTTTAGCGCTATTAATCTTGAAACAATTGATTGTATGATAACATTAAACTAAATAGAAATAATTGACCAAACTATTACATCACATTGATCATGTCATATTGAAGGTCACTAATGGTTTAGCCTTGCTCTCTCTAGTCATAAGTTAGTACATAAGCTCTCTACCACAAGCCAATATGCAAGATCTCCATGAATTTCAAAGTCAGCGGATAATATAGATCTCTCAATTATAAAATGGCAAACGAGGAGGAATGGAGTTATCAAAGGCTTATTCTTTTGATCCTAAGATATAAAGGCATATGACACTTTATACTCGAAGCATCACATTAACTAATGATGGCTAAGTAATCTAGTTGATTAATTAAATGATGGTCTAATTAATCATTAATAAACTAATTAATTACTAGATAATGATGATTTGGCCTTAATTCTAGGAAAGAGGGTTAATTCTCAAGCTTAAACTTAGCACAAATTTCCCCATGCCACAAATCTATTAAGCCTCAATGGTGCCATAGTGGCACAATGCACAAGCAACATGCATGTTAGCATTGGACTTGCCCACTTTTGTCTAGCAGGAGGCAAACCTAGATTTTCACACTTGACCCCCATATGTATTGTGCCAAGAAGGGCAAGCCCTAGCCCTACAGCTTCTACAACGATGCCACTAAGGGGATGGCGATTGTTGATGAGGAGTTGTAGTACCACCAACATTTTGTTACTGCTCATGTAGTGCCAACCTAGGGACCATGATCATTGCTCATTTACATGAATAACTATAGCATTTGCACCAATTGTTCTTGAACTAGTGGCAAGCCTACTAGATTATCATCATGATGCTCCAACACATGAACGCTCCAAGCCTCCACAACAACACATTGAACATTAGCAACGACTGATGGTAGATCAATAGACAGTACTAGTAGATCGTAGTCGAATGCCACTTGGTTCTACACAAAATGTTAACATTTGTAGAGAATATTCTTGCACCTCCTTCAACAATATGCAGTTCTCATGGACCATTTTCCTATTCCAATCATGATGCTAAGTCATGGAAGAGAGAAATGTAGTCTTGATGCACCATTATCATATTCGAATTGTGACATATGATGAAGAGGGTAATGCAGTCCTCATGGACCATTGTCCTATTCTAATCATGAAGCTAGGTCCTAGAAGAGGGGAAGGAGCGAATTACTTGAGGCAAATGGTTGGGTGTTGAAATTAGTACCAACCAGGGCACATGTCAAGACAAATGATTGAGTGTGGGAATTTCCACCAACCAAGGTACATGTCCAAAAACTATCACAAAAAACAAGAACCTTTATTAGAAAATCAAGCAAACATATGATGTGATGAGTGCACTATTACTCATATGTATCGAGATTTCCCTCCAAGCATCTAGTTGTAATCCACAGAATGAAAAATCTCAAATTTAAAAGGTTAAGGCCCCAACCTTCCACCCTAAGAGAAGGAACTAATACCACTTAACTATATTAGGATCAAACTCATCACAAAATAAGACAACATCATTGAAGCTCTCCTTGAGGAAGGAGCACTTTATAATATCCTAACCCATAATGCATGGACTCAAATAAGATAACCCAACAAGATTGTGTTGACTAATATAACAATCAAACCAAACAAAGGACCCCCATATTCTATCTGAGGCAAATTCAAAATCTTCATTACCATGGAAGATGGATGCATGCCTACCAAGTTTTATGTGCTTCCAAATCAAGAACGTAGATGTAGGGAATGAATTTTTGCTTCGAAGAACTTTCAAGCATGCAACTAAATGCAAAGTGAACTATGAAGCACATTGAATAAACTTGAGCCTAACAAAGTTGATGTCAAGATAATCATAGCTTTCAACAAAGGCAACCTTGCCAATTCTTGAGGGAAGGGTAAGAAGCCTACCTTTGAGTCAAAAATCCCTTGTGATGGCAACAACAAGGAAGCTCTTAAAGAATTTCTCAAGGCATGAGAGGAAAAAAAAGTACCACTCAGTAGGTATCCTCATGGTCTAAGCAAGGAAACTAAATCTACTAAGTACCATTAAAAAGTAAAAATAAACTAAGAGCTTACAATCTTAAGCATTGGTAGAGAGCTAGCACAAATAACTAATGGATTCTCAAGATCTTATTGTGTGCTATGTGGGAGACTAACAGTTATGGATGCCTAAGCTAGCCATAGGAACACCTCCACAAATGATGCTGAGACCCCAATGGACTCACAAAGAAACAAATCAAGGCCTAAACACGAGCCTTGCTCAAGAGCTAAGTTGTTACACTTGAATAAAAACTATCCCAATAAATTAAGGATTGGCAAGTTCTCATTTATCAAAGGAAGACTTGGGGAACTACAACACCCAAAGTGCAACTAGCTCAAGTAGTTGTATTGAATCTCAAGCAAAATCAAAGGTATTTGAAAAGTCATCTTTGTCAAAGAAGGAGCCAAAGCTATTGAATTCCAATAATATTGCTTACTCCAACTAAGAATGATTTAAAAGGGAGGTAATAGGAACATCAAACATTGATGAGAGTAACCATTAAATCTACTTGCTAACTTGCCAAAAATCATAAAGTCTCCCAAGTACAAGTAGCCTTTATCCCCTAAATAGAAATGGGAAGACACACTAGCAATGGTCCCATGCCATTGCTGAAGCCAACAAAATGGATCCTAATGGGAAAACGCCAATGGACAAGGCACATGACGAAGCATTTGTCTAGGAGAGGGGTAATGCTAACTATAAATAGCAACAATGATGTAATTCAAGCAAAATCACAATGTGGAGACAATGTGTTAGCATTAATTTAAAAATGATTATAATTTTTGTGTTGCATTACAACAAGTCAGGTGCCAACATTTGGAATGTGCATTGAAGCAATTGTATTATTAGTTTGTTCTTATAAGTGAAAGACTCAAGCTTACACTTGTGCACATTGTATTAGTATTGATAGGCTCCTAAAAGGAGAATGAAATGTACTTTATTTAATTTACATCTTATGATGGTCCATAGACCTTACAAAAAACATGAAAATAGAGGACTAGATGAGGCTATAAAGTGAAAAAGATACCTAAGAGGAGTGGGAACCCTAACACTCATGTATGAAAGTGTTGAAAAAGAATAGAGCAAGATATTCATGTGTATGCAAACTTTAGGACTCCTTGTTTCTTGGTTCTCATTTTACATGCTTGTGAGAGAATGGAGGAGGAGAGGAAGCGGGTGAAAGTGAGAGGGAATGAGGAATCAATCATGTGAAGCCACTTCTCTTCTTTTTTCTATCCATATATTGAGGGTGTGTGCATGAGGTTGAGGTAAGAGAGAGTGAAGAACATGACATACAAGCTCTCATAAGCATGAAGGAATAATGGAATCTTTTTAAAAAATAGTTTATACATAATGATGTCCCATACCATGCCCAATCAAGGCTACCAACGCGTAATTTGTCATTTGTGAGAATTTTGTTCAATGGAGAGTGATCTTGGATCAATAGAGATAGTCTAGCATTTTGGATAGTCACAAGTACTTAAAAGGAATTGGAAGTTACATGCATCAGGTCATTCATAGAATTCCATACAACTCATCTTTTCTCAATGATAGTCATTAGTTGATATCCTAGTCTTGTGACCAAGGCCTGCATGGTATACCAATGCTTATCAAAATTGCTTTGTCTTCATGTCTTTAGTTCCAATTCTTGGGATTTAGTTGTGCTGTTTGCATAATTCTCAATGTGGGAGAGAACCAACTAGAGCTCCTTAGCTTCAACTCTTAGCATATGCTGCACAATTACACATATAATTTTTTAGTGATGTTTATAAACATGTTCTCCCTTGTCCCACATGAATGATCATTCTAGAAATTGTTCATATTCCCTTAGGCAAGCAACCAGAATTGTTATGTATAGCCATGTATAACAACAATTTTATTTGGTTATTAAATTCCTTGCAATGATCCATTTTTGGTCAATTCTCATCATGTGCATGATCCTTTATCAAATTCCTTGCACTGATCCATTTTTGGTCAATTCTTGTCCTTTTCATTATCTTTTATCATTTCCATTAGGCAGTTCGTTGGAGGTTTTCATCTAGAGGAGAAAGAAGCAAAAGTAGTGCAAGCCATTTCATAAGGCAGTGTGAAGAAGGACAATCTGTCTTATGAAATGCAAAATACTAAAGAAGAAAAAGTAGCATAACCCATTATATTCACATTTCATAATGCAATGGTGAAGAATGACACAAAAATAGAAGATAATGGTGAAGAAGGATATAACATTAAATACATAAATCCTATAATGTTTCCTATGAAAAGCGAAGTATAAACAAGGAAAAGTAGTACAAGCCATCACATTCGTATTTCATTAGATAATGGCAAATAAGATCATAAGATTATATGCTTCAGCCCTTGGCATGCATAGATCCCAAAAACTGTGTTTCTCAAGAAAACAAGCTAACTAATTATCAATCTCACTAGTAATTACGCACTTTTGAAGAAAGTCAGGCTTACAAGGATTGAAACTCTAGGTAGCATTTTATTTAGCAATATTCAACATCAAAATTTAATTAAAGATTAGGAGATGGAGATTAGACCCAAAGATTTTGGCTTTTCCCAGTAGTTGATATCTTTCAAGAGTATGCACTTGCCAAAACTAGAAATTTTCTTGTGAAAATTAGGTTTGGAATGTAATGAACTATGTCCTTGTAAATGTCTTGTTTAAAATAGACGGCTCTTTTATATAGGACTTCTCAAAAGGTGGTAAAGACCATAGCCCTAGATTTTTTAAAAAATATTATTTTTTCAAAAAAGAACACACTTTTCAAGGCCAAAAGGTTTTTTTTTTTCCTTATTTTGGGGTCCCTTTTTAAACCCTTTCTTTTCATTCTCAACTCATTTCTTCAAACACTAAAACAACATAACTATGTGCATACACTCAAGACCTTATACCTACATGTAAGATATCCTCGCAAATGTGCCTATTTTCTCCTTTGAGATATTACAAAATAAAGTGTACTTATTTTCTAGATAGATTAGGATAAATATTTATATATTGAACTAAAAGAAGATGCGTTTTGTTGCAATGTGTGTTTGAAACTAATGTTGAGAAACTTCTCACGCGAATACTTTTTGACATCTTTAGATTCAAATAAAAACTTGGTGATTTCATGAAATATAAAGTATAATTGCCCCAAAAAATAGTGTAGATTTATATTACGCATGTCTTATAACAAGATTTGATCCATTTAATACTTGAAATCTAGCCCTTATAGACAAGTTCGTGCGATTGAATCCAATATGAAGAACTGATGGAGATTGCCTATGTATTGGGACTGTAGCAATAATTGCTTGTCAAAGAATATTGCAATTTGCGATTTTATAGCAGAAGGTGCTATACTCTTGGAAGGGAATGTTAAATGAACAAACTTGATAACTATCATGGGAAGACCTTTAAATACCTATGTCATATTATAGATGAATTTATGTACTTCTTGGTCTTGTCAAATGCATATGCCATGCAATTGTCATGCAATTGGCTTCTAGAGAGCCTACAAGTTCAAAGCAAAGAATCACCATCCTAATTGAGACCCAATGACTATACAAAGCACCTATACCTTCTTAGGACTTACCAAGGGTGTTAAAATGTTGGTGCAAACAAAGGACTTTATAATGCCACACAATGTAAGGTTCATGATATGTTGACTCCAATGGTTTTGGGCGTTCTTAAAGAGTTTAGATCTTCTACGTATTACTACATTATAGTTTCTAGGTTTGCTTTGGATTCTTGAGTTGATTCCTTGAGTTAATGGTCCATGGATTATCAGTCTAGCTCAATCTTTGTCTTGGACAGAGTAGTGTATCTTGTTGAGGAGCATCTCTTTGATTTAATTCTTAGTCTTGTCATATGCACATGCTATGCCACTGTCATGCAACTGGCTCCTAGAGAGCTAGCAAAATTAAAGCAAATATTTGTCATTCTAATTGAGACCCAATGATTGTATGCAACACCTTGATCTCGAGACTTACCAAGGGTGTTAAAATGTTGGTGCAAACAAAGGATTTTATAGTGCCACATGGTGTAAAGTTCATGATATCTTTCCTCCATTTTTTGAGCATTATTAATGAGTTTAGATCTTCTAGATACTACTACATTATAGATTTTGGGTTTTCTTTGGATTCTTGAGTGGATTCCTTGAGTTGATGGGCCATGGATTGTTAGTGTGGCTCAAACTTTGCCTTAGACAATGCAATGTATCTTACAAGAGCATCTCTTTGACTTTATAGATTCTCTTTTGGTTTCCAACAATTGTACTCCTATCTTGTAATTGTCCTTTGTGATCCTCTGGATTGTGGCTTGTCACTGAATCCCTTTGACAATTCTAGTGAACCCAATGTGAAATGCCACATTGAAAATTGCAAGATGGGAGATCCTTTGGGATCTAAAGGTATGCCTAAGTGTATGGATGATACTATCTTGTGAAGGCTTTGAACATGTATATGCAGTAATAGTAGCAATAACACGTGCATCAAGAGCAAATAATGCAATGTATGTAATTGTAGGCTAATGCATAGCATGAGAATGCATTAACTAAAGTTATGAAAGTTGTGGTTAATGAAAGGAAATTGTTTATGGTAGGAATATCTCTAGTTATTTGAAATTGTATGAGGCATATATGGATTTCTTTGGGGTTCCTATATGATTGATGAGCCAATATTTTGTTCCTCTTGTGACTTTTCATTGAAAATGTGTATAAATGAGCTCTATGGGCATGATACTACATGGAATGTATTTAAGAAAGCATTGAAAGAGAAGTATTTCTTGGAGGATCTAGGGTTGGATACCCAAAGGACATTTAGAGAGTGGGTTTATAAGCTTAATAAAGGGATGGTTACATCAGAGTTGATGTGAACTTTTGAAGGAAAAATAAGTCATTTGGATGTTGCAGAGTAGACAACTTCGCAATTGGAAAAAGTTGAATTGTTTTTTTAGGTTGTTGATGAACCATTGCAAGTGGAAGTAGGAAAACTTCAAGAGAATAGAACTAATCCAATGGGACTTAAAATAGATTGGCAAAATGCTAAGGATACGGTCTCTATATTGATTAAGAGGAAGATGTGGAAAGCCAAATTACAGAATGGTTCTATTACTTCTATGACTTCCCCTGCTTCTACTTCTATTGCTATTGCCTTTATGGTTTGAGACTTTGCCTAGGCCACAACCATTGGTATCTACACCTATTATAGGAAAGGAGGATGTCATTGAAAAATTGGTAAAGGGAATAGAGGATGTGCAGATTAAAATGGTTTGATGGGAAGATTTTAGGCAAGATCATCCTTCTCAATCTCCATATAGAAATACTTTTGTAAGAAGATGCATATGATGTGATAGTCTTAAACATGAGCATAGAGACTATGAATCATTCAAGGATGTTGTGCAAAAGAAGTTGGTTTTTTGGAAATATGGGAAGATGTATGCATCCATGACACGGAAGCCTATTGTTACTAATTTTGGTTAAGGAGAAATGAGAAAGATATTTGAGGATATATCTACTCAAACATCTTATGTAGCCACATGTGATGCTTCAACTTATGGTATTTAGATTGAGAAGAAACTGAAAAGCAAGTTACAGTTATGTCTATTTGCTTTGTAGACTGCAAATAAGGGCAAAGTGCATCAAGCTGATTTATTTAGTACAAGAAAGAACATTAGATAATTGACTGGATGGGACTCTCTAGTTGACATATATTTGGTTTATTCTTATTTAGCAAAGACTCAAGAAACATAAGTGATTTTTAAGGAGAAGCATAAGAGGATGGTGATGCTCCAAGTAGTTCTAAGAAGACTAGAGGGGTGAGCTTGCAGCACCGCCTTGATCAAAGTAAAGAAGATATACAAAAGAAGGAGAATGCTAGAATGAAGAAACAAGTAGGTTACAACCTTGTTTCAAATATTGAGTCTACTATAGATCTTAAAAAATATTTGGAGAAGAGGATCTTAAACAGCAAGGTTGTGTTTACTCTAGGAGAGGTTTTTAGGGATTACAAAGAGAAAGTTTTACAATTAAATTATAGATATCATAAAGAGGAAGAAATGGGTGATTCAATCTATGGAGAAACCTAACATGCAAGGTATTACGATTGAATGAACTAGTTGAGGAGAGTGATGATGATGCTCTTGTTGAGAATGTGCTAAAAAATGAGATGCGACGTGGTCCTAGTTTTGTATAAGTACATTCCCTGGATATCTATCATGAGATTGCTAGGTTTATGTGGTAGAAAGTGTTGGATGTCGAGTCTATTAAGCAAAAAGAGTCATTGAGTGATGTAGTTCAATAAACTAAAAAGAGCGTTGAATTATTTCAACCAACATGGTTACAGGGAGATGAATTATTTCAATAAGAAGATTTTAATGCTAATTCTTGTTAATGTATAGAGTTGGGGCTTTTTGTATGCAATCAAAAGAGAAGAGGAGCTATTTATTTCAACCAACAAAGTTGGGTGCTATGCATTTGTAGCAAGAGTTAAGTTTACTAGGGGAGAAGAATGAAGCTAGGATTTAGACTAAGTATAAAACTATGGATACAAAAGTAAAATTGGTGGCAAGGCCATTTCCTTGTAATAGTGATGAGAGTAGATAAAGAGGGTTGCAACATAGCCAAACTTGAGAAATCCCGCACATGTTTCTAATAAGTTTTTAACAAAGATATTAGCAGAGTTGAAGGTTGAAAATGGAGAGTTCTTACCTTCAACTAAAAGACAATGTTTTATGGGGATGTTAGAGTGGCATGGTAGGGCATTTGCATTCTATCTGCACATGATATTAGATATGTGGATCCAGATATTACTATCCCTTATATACCTTGGAATCTTCATCTTGTTCTAGTGCTTAGAGCTCATCTATTGAACTTGATTGAGCTATTGAATGAAAGGATCTAGATGGGGATACCTGAGCCATCTTATACACTTTATTCATAGTGGCCAAGAAGAATAGGTCTCTTAAGTTTATTAAGGATTTGTAGCTAGTGAACAAAGTGACTATCAAGAATATAGGTGTAGGGCCAGTTGTGGATGCGTTTGATTAGGCATTTGCAAGTATGATCAATTGCAGCTTGCCTTGGAGAGTAGAGACTTGACTACCATGAAACCTCCATTGGGACTTTTCAAGATGTACACTTTACCACATGGAGCAAAAAATTCTATAGTGCATCTGATGAATTCCATGTATAAGGTCCTATATGATTATATCCCTCACCTTACAATACTATTCTTGGATAATCTACCTATAAAGGGTTGTGTAGAAGAGAAGAAGGATGAGAAATTGAATGTTCATGGTTACAAACACTTTGTTGCAAATGCAACATCATGCTGTCATCTTGCAAAAGAATGGTGCATCCACAGAAGAAATACAAGTAACAACAAAATGACAACAACGATTGTGTGAACAGAACGTTGAACAATCAATCAATTCTTGACAATCCTCTAGTCTCTAGGAATGATGCATCGCTTTCACAGCCATCTACTAGAATTCACTTGACTAGTCCTATTCAAATTGGTTGGGTCATTGTGGATAGGATGATGAGAAGAGACACAGGTATGCTATGTAGTTTGGAGAAAAAGTCTTAAATGAGAGGCAAAGAAGGTATCCACAAATCAAAATAGAGCTTTGGGGAGTTGTGACTACTCTTAACTGTGACAAAAAATATTTTATTGGTGCTTTTGTTGTAGTTGAGATTGATTTCTTGACTTTATTAGGGATGATCACTAGTTGCTCTAACACCTAACATTGCTATGCTTTGATGGATAGCATATATAAAGTTGATGAATCAAAAATTTGAGCATATTTTGGGAAAATAAAATATGGTTACCAATATGCTATCTAGGGTTAGATTTGGGGATGAGGATATACTTATTGCAGATGATGGGGAGGTTGAGATTTCAGCCATTATTGATCACATATGATATGTCTATTTGATTGAGGTATTTTCTAAGGATCTCTATATAGGTAAATGGCTGCAAATAGGTTAGAACTCGAGTACATTGACTAAGAGAATTAAATTGTATGATGTAGGTATTTTCTAAGGATATCTAAGGATCTCTATATAGGTAAATGGCTGCAAATAGGTTAGAACTCGAGTACACTGACTAAGGATCTCTATATAGGTAAACGGCTGCAAATAGGTTAGAACTTGAGTACACTGACTAAGAGAATTAAGTTGTATGATGTAGGTATGATTGAGGTATTTTCTAAGGATCTCTATATAGGTAAATGGTTGCAAATAGGTTAGAAATCGAGTACACTGACTAAGGATCTCTATATAGGTATTTTCTAAGGATCTCTATATAGGTAAATGGCTGCAAATAGGTTAGAACTCGAGTACACTGACTAAGAGAATTAAATTGTATGATGTAGAGTTTAGGAAGATTAGACAAAAGGTATATGGGTATTTCTTAAGAGATGGGCTACTATGGAAGCATACTAAAAAGAGAGGAGTACCTTTGGGAGTAGTTTGTGGCAGGACTACATAGTTGTAGGTCATGAAACAATTCCATGAGAGCCTATGGGCTGAATGCAAAGGTGTATGGGCCATATACAACAAGATCAAAGAACGTTATTGGTAGAAAGGAATGTACAACAATGTATTTCACTTGGTTGAGAGACATGCAAGAATTGCCAATTATATTCTTTAGTATGGCATAAAGACAAGCTATATTTGACTTATCCACTTTATATGCTTTATAAGTGGGCGATTGACTTGGTTACTATGCCGATTGGCCTTTGGAAGATGAGGTGCATTGTTCTAGCAAGGGAAGATCTCACCATGTAGGTTGAGGGTAAAGCATTGAGAACAAAGGCTAACAGTGTCATATTCAAGTTTTTGCTTGAGGAGATCTTTTGTAGATATGGGTATGTTGGAAAGATCAGTGCAAATTGAGGTGAGTTCTCGGTGAGTTGGATGTGGATGAGACTAGGAAAGTCTTCTCCATGCATAAGGGGAAGAACTCAATTCAATGAAACCCATCTCAAGAAACTCCTTGACTTGCTTTGCAACCTCTTCACATTCACACTTGGATAGTTTATAAGGTGGCTTGTTCATTGGCTTGGTATGGGGCTCTAAATCAAGTGGGTGGTCCACTTGCCTCTTAGGGAGAAGGGATGTAGGCATCTAAAATAAATCATTGTACTCCTCAAGTAAGGCCTACAAGGCTAAATCCTTAAGATGCTTTGGAGGATTGATCTAAATTTTCGTTATTCAATTGCAAGACAAAGATCAGTGAGCATTTCTTAAACTCCCGTTTGAGTTGCTTTGCTGTAGTAAGCTAGAAATCAGCATTATCTTGAATTCCCTCTAAGTGGATGAGCTGTCCATGCATCATACACTCCATATAGAGATTAGAGAAGTCCGTATAAAATTTTCCCAATTGTTTCAGTCAATCACAATCCAAGACAACATCAATGGGACCCATATCTAAGGCGATTAGGTCAACCAATACCACATAATTTTCAGCCAAGCATAGGGGGACTACAGGACATACATGTGTGATGATTTCTTCCTCTCCATTTTCTACTTGAACTTTCAGGGGGTGTTGTAATTCTGTAGGGGTGCATTCCAACCGGTCAATGACTGATTTATTAACAAAATTGTAAGTACTACCATTGCCCATAAGGATAAATACATGCTTCCCATGAATACTGCCTTGAATGTGCAAGGTGCTGGGGCTCCGAGAACCCATCCAAGTATCCAAGGAGATGGATCAAGGGAGATGGTAGTTAGGTGGGATGTCAAATCAAGTGCCTGGCACACGGACAGTCGACCGGGTCAAAAGGGAACCCATCCTCTGGGTCATAGAACTACTCGTGATCCACATCCTCAACATGCTCATCATTGTGAACAGGTAAGTCATCCTCAACATTATACCAAATTTTCCATGACATAAATGCTATGAACCTTGAGCTTGGATGTCTTGTAAGGGCACTTGGACGCATCGTTGTTTGCAATAGTGCACTTATCCCCACATTTAAAACATAGGCCTTTTTCCTTCCATTCCTTCACAACATCCAGTGAGATAAACCATTGGCCATTAGAGCAATTGGAGGGTGATGCCGTGAAGTGTTTATTTTCAACATACTTACTCTTAATATTAGAGCCAAATGCTATCCCAAAAGTGCCCTTCTTTCTTTTAGCATGGAAAGGGGGTAAAGTGGGTATTTTGGGGTTGCTACTAGGCATGAAATTGCCTCTAAAACTACCTCCATATGGGACTGATCTCGATTGGATACATGGACGTCCATAACCTTGCTAAAAACTTTCATTCTTATAATAATTTCTTGCATATCTTTTAGCCAATTCAATTGCATCAAAGAATGTGGTAGGCTTTTGAGCCATGACATCCACCGATAGGCTCAGTTCCAACCCATAGATGTACTTATGCAATTTGGCATCATCACTAATGCTCTCCACATACATGCTCAAGTTCATAAACTGATTTGTGTACTCTCGAGTAGTGAGATTACATTGGTCAAGAGCATACCATCATCTTGCCAATTACTCTTTTTCCATGGGATACAAATACTTGAACCATATGTATTTTAAAGTCTTCCCAATCAATGAACTGATGATTCTCTCAATTGATATAGTGCCACCATATGTGGGAAAATCCTTTCAAGTGGAGAGAAGCAAAGATAATTTTTTGATCATCAGCGTGGTGGTAGATATTGAAGTAGAACTCTAACTTGGATGTCCATTCCTTCAAGTCTGATGGTGAGGAAGATTGCCCATTGTACTTAGTGAGATGAATCTTGTTATGTAGATCATGAGAGCCTTGCTGCTCATGAAATCCTTGCTATCCATACATACCATGTTGTGAATTAGGAGAAATATGGGCTCTCTTTTTTGCCCCTTAAGGAAGGAATAAACAAATATAGGCCTCTAACCAATGAGAGAGCTGGGATTCCAAATTCATGTAACATGAATCTTCTAGCCATGTCTTGGCCCAAATCTTCCCTCAACAATAAAATAAGGGGAAATGTGGGGAATACAATGTTGTTGCTTCTTAGAAGTTTGTGACTTGAATTTTCATTTTCTAATTTTTTATGTTTGACTTTTCATTTCTCCCCTTTTTAGTTTTCCCCTCTTTCTTAGGCGAAACTCAAATTTATCATATCTCTTTCCCCGCTTCTTCTTTCCTGATGAAATTTTACAGCCTCATTGTTGCTTGCCCTATCTGTAACCTTGTGAAATTTCATTTTCTCTACACAAACACAGAGTGAGTTTCACATGTTTTATGAGAGTGGATCTTGTTCTACCAAAGCCCTGATTTTCTTCACAAAACTTTACGGGTATATTGTTCTCTTCCATGGATGTTCTATGGTAAAGTTTTATCTCATTTGGGAAAACCTTGTGGAGTCTTTTACAGTCAAGAACAATGATATTTTGAACACTCAACTTCTTCTTCAACATCTTATGATTTCTCTATAAACAAAGTTACATGTATGTCATCTTGTTTTTTTGCTGCTTCATAGTTAAATTTTATCTCATTTGGCAAGTTATATGCATATTGAGCTTTCCTGTGTTTTTTTACTCTAAGAATCTTCGATGATAGAGAATAATGATTTTTTAAAATCTCAACTTCTTTAACATCTTTGGGTTTTTGTGCAAAGAGAGCCACATGTATATTGTTATTTTTTTATATTGCTCCATGGTTAAGTTTCAAATCATTTGGACAAAGCCTATGTAAGTTATATGTATGTTTTGACCTGAGATTTCTTTTGTTTTTGTACTCTAGGAATTTGTCAGTGAAGAAACAATGGTCTTATTATAAGTCAACTTCATGTTCAATACATCTCGAGGCTTCTTTGTGAAAAGAATTACAGGTACAATGTTTTAAAAAAAATCTCCATTTAAATTTCATTTCATTTGGAGAGAACATTTGCAAATTATACATATGCTGATAGGTAACTTTTTTATTTGGTTATTATAGATGTCTTCACGGAGGAACAACATCAGTAACATACTTGCAATGGAGGTCTTCAATAGGAAAGATAGTGGTGGTAATTGGATTTGTGATAAGTACTATAAGTTGGATTGGATTTTGATGCTCCCAAGTACATGAGGGAGTTTCAAGGTTAGGCATAAGGATGTTGCAAACCCCAGCAAACATTGGAAAGGTAGAATTTTAGAGTTCAGAAAAGTATTTAATGGAACAAGCACAGAACAGAAGTGTTGATCCAACATGTTATACGCACAAACAAATCTGTGTACACGACGAGAACTACATTGCAAATTATAAAAAAAATAGTAAGTTTTTAAATTTTATCATTGTTTATTATTTTGCATCAGAGTTGTTTTAAAAAAATCTTTGTAGTGTTCTAATTCAATCTTATTTGACTGACAACTCTATATCCATCAACTCTGCATGAATGGCAGAATGTGGAATGTTTGAGCGACAAGATATATGTTTGGCATGAAGACATAAGTTATTTGATCTATGATAATAACTTTGCAAGTCAACTTGCAACTCAAAATATCTTTTTTTATAATTCATTCTATGTAGTAGAAAGCCAGAGATTACATGTCCCATTGCCGCCACTATCTAGTGGTGAATGGTTGATTGGTAGCTTGGAGTTGTCAGGAGCATGTAAGTCCAAGATAAAATTTGACATCAATAGTGATATGAAACCCACCATAGTCTCCAAAGTTGTGCATATTAGTTGGTTTATTCCATTCTCATTGTTTGCACATTTGTTTGGTTCATGTGATGTTTTGAAGAAAACAAAGATGACTTATCAATGCAATTGTCCATCCCAGGAATGGATGAGTTAACTATTGGGTAAGTCTTGGAAAGTCAAAAGAACACATTTTGATGAGACAATTGAGTGCATGGTCAACCAATTTGATCTCACATTTAGGTAAATGCCTTGATTTAATTGAGTGCATGAGTTGATTTAATTGACATATGTCTTGCTTAGATGAATTGTTGTGTTAGTCGCATTTACTTACCATTATTTTTGTTTTTATTACACGTATTTCATCACTAGACAGACTTTGTGCATTCACTTTTGATATAGAAGATGCTGACTTTTGCAAGGGGAGTGGATCAACTTGGATCAAGATACCCGAGATGAGACACATATAGCTCTCATAGATGTGGTTATCTTGTGGAATGGTCATAATCCTTTTGTGGTTAGCGCAGAGAGTCATTGGCCCATTTCTTTTCTGATATAAGAAATCCAATTAATGTCTTATGATCCCCTCTACAACTTCTATTTTTTTTAAATTACATGTATTTACTCCCACCTTTGTCACATGGATTAGCTCCACATGCTATGCACACATAGGAGACCATATATACCCTAGGTTTTGCATGACCTTGAGTCTAGAGAGCTCGCTTTCTGCCGTAGACCCTAGCTCTAGTATAGTGGAATCATTTTGTGATGTGGCAAACCCTCTCACTTGCTCTATTTTGGACTCTGATCTCAAGTGGGTCCTTATAGATTTCTTGTTTAGTTTACGTGCCAAATTGAGCCATGCAAATGCAATAAATCGAGCCTTGGTGCGTGTGGGGCAACATCTTTGCGCTAGAGCAGTGCCCACCTCATCCCAGGACCACGCCACGATGGATCTCATTAAGCATGATGCAACATTTTTCATATATTTTTTGTGCACTAAGGTGCAAGAGGATAGTGACAAAGACATAGATGCACCCTCTTAGCCAAAGCTAGAGTATTTCGAGAGGGATCTTGAGGAGATCGCACTCAATCCGAGCATAGAGGCAGCACAAAGCTTAGCCATTGTGCACCCACCTCCCTGCCCTGATGAGACTGTATTATATGTGAGTTCATGGAAGGAAGACTTGGGAGACCCTCCTAAGACTAGCTTATTAAGACTATGTTTGTAGTATAGAACAAAAAAAAGAACTAGCCTAGTGGATAGTCACTTGATAGTTAAGTGCACTTGGTTGACGACATTGCCGGGATGACCTCCGACAAGATTTTCCTACAAGCTAATGGGAGCTTCTCATGCATAGCCAACGGTGCCAATGAAGCCTTCGTAGCCCAATGCCAATGTCTATGCCTTAGTCGTGAGCCTTGGAGTGACGCCGCTCGACGATGAGACGTGTGGTGCTCGCCCATGTATTCGTTAAATTGGTATCCTTGTGCTATGAAAATGGAGCGCCTCCCGACATCATTAAAAAATGCTAAAAGAAAGCGTTTCCTCTTTATCATCGATGACATCATTAAAAACACTAAAAAGTAAATGTCATCTTTTTACCCCCTTGGTTATGTGACGCTCTATCACGTCAGGAACACACACCCACACACACACCCACAACGATCCGTGCAGAAGTCTCTCTGTTGTTGATGCGACGAAGTTCTACTACAATAAGCCGAATCTCTCCCTCTCCCTGGACACCTACGCGGAAGCATTGCTCGAATCCATCAGCTTCTTCCATGGCTCCCAAGAGATGTCAAGATGCTGTGAGCGAGGTCACGCTCAAAGAACTCCCCAACATGAAGAAGTATTCGCTACTAAAAATGCAAGCGAAAGTTAATCTCGAATCCATTCAACCCAAAGGACGGGTTATTCCACAACAAACTAAGGTTGCAGCCATAAACCATAATCACAATGGATGGCCAAACATATATATTCTTATTAGTACATAAGAAAATGATCACAATTAGTTAGATCTTACTGAAATTTGTAAAAGCATGTTAGTATGACTGCTTTTGGATTTGTGAATGATGAGTTATGGCTCTTATGATTCCGGGCTTGTATAGTTGAATGAGTTGTGGATTGTGGTAGTTCAGGACATCGAGATCCCCAACCCAATGCTCCCTAACACTCTGCGGAGTGTGGAAAAACTCACTTGTGGGTGGGGATCCTATGTTCCTGAGGGAGGTAAGTGCTTTTGATTTTTGATCACTCGAGCACCTAAGAGGGCAAAGGGCCGAGTGGTAAGTTCCCCTGTTATGTAGGATAGCTCGGGAGGTTGAGGGAAGCTTAAAGGGGCTCTGAGCTAGTAAATTCCCTGTTGAATGCAGATGGAGTGCGATCACATATAACCCAATCCCGAGGGATTGGAAGGTCCTATTCTAGACTGGACAGTGTCTTTTTGTGGAAAGACAGTTTTGTATCACTTTGCGGAGTGATGGTTTTAGATGTTATTATGAAATAAAGTATCTAATTTCTTAATTTTTTGTTATGTGCTAAAGATTGAGTTTAACGAACCCAATTTAATGGAGTAATAAAAGGAAGCTGATTTTATATGTCCAAACAGTGTGGTAGTATGGTTTGCTAATTAGAAAAGTAAGCAAATCCATCGAGGAAAGTGGGAGACTTTGATCCTGATAGTTGGATGCCTATGGTTGGGTGGACCTAATAAGTCGGGTAACTTTCCAACACTAGATAGAGATAATTAAATCATGACCCTCCTAATACTGGTAGGATTAGTTACCAGGTTTAACACTGTTTTAGGAGGTTGGAGCTAAGATTTTACCTTATGGGTAGGGGGATCGAGTCACACTCTCCCCCGCCTCTTACTCTCTTTTGAACCAAGTACGGTGTTAACCTCACTCCTGCCTTTGATTGATTATAAGGTGGTCTTTCTTAGGTGGGTGTTAGATTGCTATTAGGGGTGACTTATCCATGCTTCTCTTGTGAAGTAGAGCTGAGATTCCCATGTTCAACTAAGTCCAAGGTTTCCCATGGGGAGATGGGATGGTGATGTGCATGGATATGAATTTCAGTCGACTACTAAGAGGACTCCTCTGCGTCTGTTGGAGGAGGAACCTCACACTGACCATGGGAAGTGTAGCTCGAAGAAGCTTAGGAGAGAGTAGATGTACTTATTGCCAAATGATATCTCATCACCAATGTAATGCAGTTTGTAATCTTCGCTTAAAGTAATGAAAATTGATGTTTGTTGGATTTGCGTGCAATGTAGTTTGTCATATGTGTCGTTTATTATTGTTTTTTACTTGAATGTTGCTTGTTGGATTTATATGCAACACAATTCATAACCTAAATTTAACACGTAGTGGTTTATCAAATTCGTGCACAACATGTATTCATTCGAACGTATGTAATGATAACTCAAAGACATAAATAAAATGAATAACAAGCTAATAAAAAAAAGACGCGCCAAAAAAATTGTATTCATATTCATAATATTTTACATGGGTTCCATTACAACCAGGGTTTAAGTAGTACACCCCTATCGTTGTTGATCTCCACGAGGACTATCCTTCCATCGTCGGAAGAACCTCACTATCCATAGATCCCTGTCAGAGAGTCTAACCCAGTCTTAGTAATAGACAAGGCCATCCATTTTTGCACTTGAGACATCAACACCTCTAGCAAAAGTGAAGACATGGACTTCCTACTTTCTAAATGTCTTGCATAGTTGGCGTCAGTGTAACCCATGACTGCAGTATCTTGGACCATAGCAAATGCACATATCTGTAGTGCCTTTTAGATATCATCCCAATGTCTCTTGTGCCAAGTGTAACCATATAATGTGCCACAAATCCCATTGCAAATGCTATATCAGGATGAGTTGCTATCATGGCATACATCAATTTGCCTATTACAGATGCATATAGAACCTTGACCATTTTGGACCTTTCATCATTTGACTATGGACAATTGGCGTGACTAACCTTCACATGAGAAGGTAAAGGATAGTCAATAGGTTTACCATCTTGCATATGAAACTACTCAACTACTTTGTATGTGTTCCTTCTAGGACAAGTGGAGAAGTCCCTTGGAGAAATTAGTCGTAATGCACATACCAAGTATATGTGAGGCTTGTCCCATGTATTTCATCTCAAAGTTCTTCTGAGTTGAGTCTTTAAAGCATCCAACTTAGAATAAGTACTCTAGCTATAAGCATATCATCAACATAAAGCACCAAGATAATAAAGATACCATCACATGCCTTCTTTGTGTATAAACCACCATGTACCACTCCCTAGATATAAGCTTAATCCCACAAAGAATCTTCATGTATAAACACTAAAGCACCAAGATAATAAGGCTACCATCACATACCACTCCCTAGATGTTAGTTTAATCCCATAAAAACTCTTTTTCAATTTTCACACTAGGTGTCCCCTACCCTTCTTCATAAATCCCTTAGGATGCTGCATACGAATCTCATAATGCATATGAGTCGTCTTAACATCCATTTGATAAAGCTCCAAATCCAAGACCAAGTGTAGGGTAGTCATATTGATGATAAGAGAAAAGACTTCATCAAAGTAAACACCATGCTCTTGCTTAAGACCCTTTGTAATTAATAATCTAGCCTTATTTGTTGACTTTGGGTGACTAGGGGTATCCTTCAACTTGTATGCCCACTTGCATGGCAATGCACATTTCCCCTTAGGCAAGGAAACTAAGTCCTATGTATAGTTATTTTGCAGTGGATAAAAATCTAACTACATAGCCCTCTCCCAAGAATGAGAATCACCTTTGTGCATAGACTCTTCATAGGTAAGTGGCTCAACAAAGTCTATCACCATGACATAATCCATAAATGACTCATATCAATCAAGAGGATGTGAAGCTCTAGCAAAGTGCCTCAAAGCTAGATGTGGAGCCTGCAAAGCATATCCTCTTTGTTTAACATCACGATCTTGTAGAATAGGCAGATCTTGGGCTATGATATCATCAATTGTAAGTTAACTAGCTAGCTATACTACAGTATGAGACTCCTCCTAAAAGACCACCTTGCATACCTCAACTGGTTGCTCAAGTTACTTATGCACCTTCCCCTCATGGAAAATCACATCATGGCTATGGATAATTGTCTGAGCATGTAGATCCCAAAGGAGATAGCTTATCTCACTTGCATCACCATATCCAAGAAAGATGCATTTGACAAACTTTAGGTCCAAATTATTGTGCTTGTCTTTGAGAATATGGTAGAAAGCCTCACATCTAAAGACTCTCAAATGAGCGTATGATGGAGGTTTCCTAGATCATACCTCCTTTGTAACCTACAACCAAAAGCAATGTATGGGGATCTATTAATGAGATGCATGATAGTAATAACTACCTCACTTGATTGACTAAGCATACTAGGGACTCTTTCTTGAGTAGTCTTGTTCATGCACTCTACAATACCATTTCAGAATGTATGGGGTGGTCAATTGATGCTTAATACCCAGTTCATTGCAAACTTCTCAAATTCCTTAGAGACATATTCACCCCCGTTGTTAGACCTTAGGTATTTTAGCCTATACTTACATTGCTTCTCAACAAGAGCAATGAAGTGCTGAAATATAGTCAAAACATCTAATTTTTACTTAATGGGATAAGCCCAGACCTTACATGAATAATCATCAATAAATGTCACAAAGTACATGCCACCCAATGACTGATAGGGCATGGGACCACATATATTGGAATGCACAAGAGTCAAAGACTCACCCATGCGTGTAGAGCCAGACTTATTATGTGAGTTATGAGTCTACCTGCCATAAGACAATGATCACATGAATCAAAATATGAGTAATGAAGAGATAGAAGATACTGTAAATAACAAGTAAGTATTTCATTCCTTTCAAGGACATGTGCTCGAGGCAACGATGCCATAAAGATACATGTGGTAAATCGGTTAGAACCAATACATGGTCAACTAACCCATATACAAACAAAGAATAGAGTCTGTTAGCCTTGGCATCTTGAGCAAAAAAAAAAGGTGACCATGGATAATCTTCCATGCAAAATCACCAAAAGAGACATGATATCCTACATCATCCAACTATCCAATAGAGAGTAGGCCTATGGGATCAAGTTCTGCCCAATCCTTTGCATCATAAAACTCAAGTTTTATGCCATCTAACTTTAATGGATTAATATGTCTCTTTTGCACCAATAATTTCATATCTATGTCTTTCAATATTGGAAGTTATTGCCATCAAGCTTTCTAATGTTGAAAACAGTACTATCTAATGATGAACTTGCCATAATGACTGCAAATGTTTGCAAATGACAAGAGTACGATCAGTTGTAATTACAACAAAACAACCCTAAAATAGATCCAAAAGGGACAACAAAAGGTTGAGAATAAATAAAGGTATAATTGTCTACAAATATTGTATGCAAAAGTTATGGCCAAAATACGAAATCATTATCAAGTTGCCATAGTTGTCCATGACTTCTATAGGATGTTCTATGTCCACTCAAAATGGGAAACATGGCTACTTCTTAGCTTAGTAATCAGTCAACAAGGCTCAACTAATCCCTAGGAAGATCTTTGACAAGCCAAGAACAAGCTGGGAGAAGGGAAGACTCAATGCATACCTCGGGAGAAAGAAATAATGGCTCCCATGAAACCTTGAGATGAAGCTTCTTCATGGGCTAAAGCAAATGATTAGTGAAACTCGAGTCTAAGCTTTGATAATAGTTGAAAGGTGGAACTTGAGTGGAAGCATATGAGTGGAAGCAATAGCAAAGCAAAAGCTATGGTAGATGGAGCAAGAGAGTAAGAGAGAGAAACACTATATGTGGAAACTCCAATTGTCACAATGTGTGACCGGCCGTTCCTTATTCAATAGTCACTGCAAGAGTAAAGAATAAAGTAATAGTGATGGATGCTTTTCACTTGCCATGTATAGGTATACTATACAATGAGTAAATGTGGGTAGCTAGGCACACGTGCCTTTACCCCCAATAGACTCCTC